>NC_140944.1:59828181-60428181 GCF_014529385.1 Adiantum capillus-veneris | reverse complement strand
AGTGGAAAGCTCATCTTGTGCATCTTCACATCTACCACTGTGCAATAAAAAGTTAAGTTATGTTCAAGAAAGTAGTAAACTCCTTAAGCAAGGATCCAGCTATGTTGGCGTCCAAGTTTGGTGTGCCACTATTATCTTCAAACGAGCTGAACTTGTTAAAATTGTCTCACAAAACAAAAAATTTGAGTGATCAACATGCTATTGCTTATGCTACTAGCTTGGGGTATGGTCGTGGTCATTTCATAACGGAGTTGCAGCAAAAGCATACATATCAAAGCTACAAAAGGCCTACTTAAGCTTATGGGTAGGACTCACTTTAGATTTATCAAAAAATATAAAAAATAAAATCAAATTTTTATCTAATCTAGCATATTTGTTATTGCAGGTGGAAGAAAACAACCAGTAAGGGCTTGGCGTGCGCGTTACTCAATCACCTGGAATGTTCACATACATCTAGAGTGGTGGAAATGTGTTAAGAAGATTTTGACCAAAACAATGTGGTGGGCTCTAGTATTCCGGCCAAAACAATGTGTTGGGTCCAATTATTTTAACATGAACCAAATATGTACACTTTTATATTTCATCAACTAGATGTTATTCAGCCTTGGAAAAGAAGTCTCTCTTTTATCTTTGTGGCTGGAGCTCTTTGTACAAGATTTCTTATGTGTATTGAAGAAAAATATTTTCTTTTGTTGTCTTCTCAAGGTTTAAGTCTATATATATCATGCATAAAATAAATGATGTTGGTGCACAGTGTGTTAATTGAAAATAATATCTCTTCCATTGACCATCATGCCTTTTTTTTGGAACAGGAGATTCTGAAGCATATAAATTTGATTTCAAATGTACAAAGCATTTACTATTGAGGTGGCACATGTCATTGAGGACTCATAGACCTAGAAGGAAATTGATTCCACCACCCTCAGATGCTATACGGAAACAAAGAAGAGTATTGATCCTTGAACTCAATGGTGTTTTACTTAAGACCATTGAAATGCAACATGGTGATGTATGCCTAGATTGGGGAAAACATATGCATCTCGTTGAAGAGAGTACAAATGTGTGGCATTTTATTCGCAAAGATGCATTCACTTTCCTTGATTTTTGCATGCAATGGTTTGAGGTGTGGATTTGGAGCACTAATATATTGCAAAGGACTCATCGTATTCTTGAGTTATGCTTTCCACAACACCATAAAAAATTTAATGTCATAGCAGGACAGGCAGCATGCCAAAAGACAGATCTTCTAATTGGATATCGATTTGTATACCACAAGAACTTGGATGTAGCATGGATAATTTTTCATGATCTGGATGGAAATAATACCTTAATTTTTGACGAGGCCCTTTACAGTGTAATGTGGAATATGCTCGGAACCTACTTGATTTTTCAAAAAATGTGGAATCAATCAAATGAAGAGCTTGAAAGTTTTTTGGAGAGAACAATCACTGCATGGTTACTTGGTTGGATCTATGCAAGGGACAAACAAGAGTATACTTGCAATATGTTGGTAAATGAAGCAGCTTGTGATAGAGAAACCTTGTACGTATTGGAGCAATACATGAGAAAACACAAAGTTTAATGATGTATTTATAGTCATTGAGCCTCTTGACATAGTATCATTTCGTCAGATGTTGTACAATACTTGGATCCATGTAAATATGTGAATTGGATTTTATTTTTTATCTTGGTGTTTCTAAACACCACACTATTTTGAGTTCCCTTCAATTCTAAAATTTGTTTTTGATTATTGTAGATTCTTTTTATGAGTGTTGATATAGCCAATTCTTTAACGTTAATGTCTCAAATCCGAGCTACTGATTCAAAGAACTTTTTCTACATGAATAATGTAGTATAATGCAAATTGAGTTAGTGCCATGCTTCCCTCATTCTTTTGAGGTCATTGTAGTTGATGCATATAAGTATGTATATAAATACACATATCCCTATAGATATGTGTTAAGGGGTATATGAAACATAGAGTGTAACCGTGAATAGATGATAGCTCAAACTACACAAAAATACTAAGTTTTTTAATAGCATTATAAGAAATGGGACTTGAATAATTCCCAAAATTCCTAAATAGGTCTTATTAGTGATATGTTTCATTACCTCCCGTGTTTGAGGTTGAACGGTTTCACCTTCTTTCGGAGTCGATATCTCCACTTGAGTTATGATTGGAGTAGATGATACCTTCTTTTGCACCTTCCTTGGAGGTGGAACGACATGAGAATCCTTCGAGCTTCGAGTCATTCACTTTGGAGCCATCGTATCGCAAAAGAAAAAGAGAAAAGAGAGAAAGAGAACTCAAGAATCTCAAAGGCAACACGCCGATGGTAGAGAAGGAGATGGAGATGGAGATGGGTTGAGGGTGAGAGGTAACTCCGACGTTATGTCCAGAGAACTTCCACTTATGGAACTTGTATGTGTGTGTCTTGAAAATGAGGAAAGAGGATAATTTATATAGTCTCTCAAGAGCGAAAATCATAAGCTAAGAATAGCAAAAAACTGAAAGATAAGTTCGCGCACGTTCGCGACTCTTTTTTTTTTTTTGCAATGAAGAATTTGAATACGGGATTTAGATTCTCTAATTTTAGAAGAATCTTGGCTTCCAAGACAATAACTCTAAACTTGACTGCCTCCTCTTTCTTTTCTAAAAATACTCCTCCTTTCGTAAAAATACTCCTTCTACTCTTTCTCTTCTAAAAATACTCTTCCTTTCCTCTCTGTTTCCTAAAGATACTCCTTCTTTCGTAAAGATCAACTCTCAAATTTGAGGTTAAAACCCTCAAAGACGGGGCTCCTCAAGGTCCCATCTGTACGAACGTAAATAACGTGTCAAGTGCATCTGCAGTTTGTAGGCGAGGCATCTCGTTTGCTAGCATTCTCAAGGGGCCTAACTCTAAGGATTGTGGAAAAGGCTGAGCAAAAGAGTTGTTGACTGAAGGAGATTTTGAAAAACTGTAGAATACAAGAGCTAGACTTCAGCAAGAGCTTAAGGAAGTAAAAAAAATGATTGAATCCGCCCTAACAACAACAAAATAACTAGTTCCCAAGCAGATTGCAGTGGGCTGGTGGAAGACGGGTTGGCAGATCAGGTCTTTTTCGCTTTAAAAAAGTCTTTGTCCCAGCAGGTGGAGGTTGCCAAATCTATTACTGTAGAGATACCACCAGCAATTATCAAAAAACAGTTAGCCAGGCAAGCTGAGCTAACGCTTGTATTTGGGTTCAGTGGAAGAATCCCGAACAGGTTTGAGATGATTCAATGGCTTCAAGGCCCGCAAATTCTTGGCCATGGAGGAGCAGTTGAAAGTACTTTTTACCTAGCTAAAGGATTCTATTCAGTGAGATTCAAAGAGGCCTCCGACGTGGAAAAGATCCTTGACAAAGGGCCCCTAGTCTTTAATAGGACTACGGTTTGTGTGGTGCCTTGGGAGCCAGTGTTCGACTCAGCTGAATCTTTACAAGGGTTTCATTTGGTCTAGGTTGAGCTTGTGGGTCTGCCTAGCTAGCTTTGGGAAAATCTCAGGATTATTGCTAGCCAATTGGGCACTCCCTTATTTATACCTGGCAGAGAGGGTTTGGCAAAACCTCAAACAGGGTTTGTATAGGCTGGGATGTGTCTAAAACGCCACCTAAGAGCATGGTTATCAATGTAGGAGTAGGACTAGTTACTATTCCGCTAATATTTGGAACATACTTTGGGGAATGTTTTGAATGCAACAACTTTGGACACTTCGCCAAGGACTGCCCCTTGAAGTCTAATGATACTGCAGCTCCGGCAGCACAGGCCCCCAGTAAAATGGATTCCCCGGTGGAAGTGCTGGAGAAGCAAGGAGGCAGTAACAAAGGGGTAAATGCAGAGAAGGATAAAGGAGGTGTGGTTTATGACAAAATGGATATCAAGATGCAGGACAAGATTATGGAGGAATTGATTCCCACACAGCAAACTTCTGAAGGTGCAGGCAATAATAATAGGATCAGTACTCCCGCTGCTACCCCCAAATTTATGACAGTGACAACGGTGACGGCTCTCCAAGTCCCTAGTCTGAAAAGAGATAGAAGAGTGAAGGTAGTGGCAAGAGACTCCAAAGTGCTCCAAGTTGTGAGAACACTTGAGGTGAAAGGATCTAATTCATCCTCCACCCCTTCGAAACGAGGGGGGTTCACTGTCCCACTGCACAATCCATTTGCAGCACTACAAGAAAAGAAATCCCCTGACTTAGAACCCCCGGATTCTCTTGTGACCAAGGAGAGGGGGGGGGGGGGGGGGAATGATTCGGATGCTGAAGAATTTGTTCCTCTATCCCAATGAACCCCTCATTAATGATGGAGTCTCTCACTATCCAATCTTGGAATGTAAAGGGGTTGAAAATCCATAAGAAGAGTACCCTTTTCTGGGAGGAAGTAAAAAAGGAGAAGACAGTCAACTCTTGGGCCATCTAAGAACACCACTTAGATGCCCATAGCAAGAGAAAATAGGTGCTAGGAAATAAACTGGTATTATATGGAGAAGAAAGTAACGGTTCCAGTGGCGTCCTCAGCATTGCGGATAGAGAATTGGAGCCAAAGGTGGTTCTTAACCACCCATCCGATAGAATCTTGGGGATTAGAATCAGATGGGAAGGGCATCCCTTCACAATTGTGAATGTGTATGGCCCTTGCAATGCAAAAGAAAGAGCTAAACTATGGATGCATCTTAGAGATACTCCTATTGAAGGTGAGTGGTTGTTGGTTGGCGACTTCAATATGGTAGAAAAGAGCAGGGATAGAACAGGATCCTCCAGTATGTTGGCTGGCTTAGAAAGATCCAAATGGCAAAGTTTTTGCGAAAAGTGGGCGATGATCGAATTATGGTAAGTCGGCGCATGGAACAGCATGCCTGGTTTCACCTACACAAGCCTCCAGTATGCCCGCACTGCCTCAAGGCTGGACAAATTCTATTGCTCACACCAAGCTGACTGGATATCGTCATTGATGGAGATGAAGGTAGTCCCAACAAAAAGTCTTTCGGATCACATTCCTCTGCACATACATTTTAAGAAGAATAAAGGGGAGGAGGAGACCCCAAGAGGTGGGAAAAAACTGTTAGTAACAGTGGCACACCTATTCAAAGACCCTCTCTTCAGGAATCTAACCAAGAAAGCACTGGGTAAGCTAAAAAAATATGTCGAACTCAACAAACACAATGAGTGGGACCTCTTTGCTCGGAGCATCCATAAAGCAATCAAAACCTCGGGCCCCCGATTCAAGAAAGCTAGGGAGATACACCTTCTGCATCTTATAGCGGAGGCCCAGGTGCTTACCTCCATAAAAGCCAATGGGCATGCTACTGAGGAGGAGCACAAACGATGGCTCGAATCCAAATCTACCCTTGCTAATGAGCAATTAGAAGATATCAGAAAGGCAAGGCTTCTCTCGAGGGAGATTGTCCTTCAACCTGAAGCCTCCAATCAAACTTAGTTTTTCAGGGCCATTAAAATCAAGAAGAGCCGGGGCCACGTCCACTCGCTCTATGATGAGAAAAGGACAGCAGTTCATAACCAAGATGATATGGCTGGTCTGATGTTGAGATATCTTAGTCAAATCATTGGACGGCCAGAGATCCAGTCCCAAGAAGTGGAAGACACCAGAGGGACGTTACTGCAAAGTGTGAAGAAGAAAATTCCACACTCAGAAGCTAATTGCTTGGAATGGGCATTCTCCAAAGACGAATGCTCACTAGCATTGCAAGCCCTTGGTAAGGAAAAGTCCCCTGGTTGGGATGGATGACGGTGGAATTCTATGGAGAATTTTGGGATGATCTCAAGGCCCCAATCACAAGATTGGCCAATAAATCCATGGTTGAAGGGTTGTTGGAGGTAAGTGTAAAGAGAGGGCTTATCAAACCCATCCCAAAATAGATTTGTTGTTCTAAACTAAAACATTGGTGCCCTATAACGATGATGTTGGTGGCCTACAAAATTATAGCTAAAGCAGTAGCCCTCAGACTAGCCCCCTTACTAACCAAGATCATCTCTCCCCATCAACATGGGTTCATAAAAGGAAGGTCCATTTATCGTGTTCATAAAAGGAAGGTCCATTTTATCGTGTTCATAAGAGGAAGGTCCATTTATGATACCATCTTGGCAGTAATGGTGGGCATCGAATACACAACTGTCACAAAGCAGGAGTGCATTCTGCTGCAATTGGACGTGGACAAGGCTTATGACAAAATAACATGCACATATATAGAAGCCGTTGTGCGCTCCTTGCCGCACTGTCGAAGCAAGGGACTTGCCAATACACCGTGTGCGAGCCACAAACGGCTCCAAGCACACAACAAGCATAAACTAGCAAGCTCAAGAAAACAAAGGGTGTGTCACTCACCGCTCTACGCTCGCCTTCATGGTGGATTCCTCGCCGCGATGAAGAAGAAGCTGCAGTCGTGCCGCGCTCAACCGCTTCGCCGCCGTCGTGCCTTCGTAATGCTCGATCGCACACACACTCTCCCTCTCTCTCTCTCTCACACACACACACACAAGGAGGTGAAGAAGAAGAAGATGGAGATGGAGCAAGAGCACTCTTCAATTGCACAAATGAGAGAATGAGTAAAAATTAGGTTTAGTTGGCTTTTATAGGAGCTCACCCCATTCACACTTGGGCTCCCATGCTTAACCAACTAATCCCTTGAATGTCCAAGTTAAAGTGCGCCTCTCATCGGCGATCACTCTACCTTTCCCTATTGGTCCGACAAGCCCGGTACCTGACTCTACCAAATACATAATACGCGTCCATCGTAGGTGATGGGGTGTCCGTGTGTCGTGAGGGTTAACATGCCCCCCTTCCTGATGTAGATTCCGTCCTCGGAAGCTATTGAGTTGAAGTTGGTTCGTCGAGGTGGAAGAGCATTTGAGATGAATGTCCTTAGCCTTCTTCAGTCACTGCAAAATCAAACAACATTGGCACAGTAATTGCATTCTCTTAAAAAGCATATGCAGTTTTAGGTAGACAAATTGATTGGTCAAAGAATTTCAAAGAATTTGTTAGCAATGAACATTAAATTTCAATGTAATCAAATGCATAAACAGATGTAAAGGTAAAAAATTAAACAAGTCTGGGGTCGCTAATTTGACGGTCGAAAGGCACTAGAGATCGAATATTAATACCATGGGTAAGCTTCTTAATTTTTTGTGGTCAATTAAGTTGTTTAATCGCGAGAGCCAAGTATTCATGTTCGAGGGCTGACTAGAGGCTATATCTAGAAAACTTTGTAGTTAAGCTACCATAAAAGGAATTTCTCATGAAATCATCGCCTGACTGATTACTTTTTCTTTGACCCCCCAAGGTCTTTTCACAGTGATTCAATTATGATGTGTGTGCTTATTTTGTATGCCTTGGGTTTTTTGCTTTTCAAGGAAAAGCGCCCACACTGGGAACCTCTAGGGCTCTAGTACCATAGGCAATACATGTGAGTGAAGTACCAAATCAAGCCGAGATTTCTCTTCCAGCTTAAAATTTTACATTGTGGCACTTTGATTTTTTGTTTGTTCATTTTCAGCATTTTAATTTTGTAACTTTGGGGGGTCATATAACACTGATACACTCCCCAGGCTCATCACATTAGTAAACTCCCTTTATAATACTTAAGCTAAAGGTCAATAGGGTCAAGCCCACTAGAAAGCCCTAGTACATTTCATACAATGCTGCCTAAATCGGATTAAGAACCTAAGTAACCATTGCTTATTAGGAAGGCATTTCCCATGGTATTAAGAGAAGATTTCTAATACCTAGCTTGGTCAAACTAGCTTAGTCGGACTGCTTGATTGTTACACCTAAACAAGTGATTATGACAAAACATTACATTGAATTAAATGTTTGATACTAAGCAAATGCGCTGAATATTATGCTACCAATCACAATCAAAGCAGACAATCATAGATGCAAAAAGATAAGGGCAATGCTAATGGACAAGAAACACCTGTTTGTGTTGATGGTCGCGCTTGATTTGAAGGTTCCATGAAGATCCAAATCCTATCAATAGCAACACGCTCCTGTACACACTAGAAAACAAAAGGACTACCTCCAGGAGGCACATTAGTGGGAAAAGAGAACTTTGCTAATCTCTCAACTCTAAAACAGAAACACTCCTATCGTACTAATCTTACCTAACCTCCATCACTCAAGTGATGAGGATCAAAGGTGTTTTATGGCATAGGTTTCTGTTTCACTGTACCAGATGTGACATGTGTAGGTCTGAGTCAATGTTTTGACTTTTAAGGTGCATACTCGTTTGCTAATTGCTCTTGCTCTTTTTTTTTGTTTTGTGAGTATAAAGCTTTATATGTACATTCCCTAAGATTGGAATTGAGAGGTCAGGGAAAAAGGTTGAGAGGGAAACAAATGAATGATGACTGTCAGCAAACACTCCCCCCTTCCTTGGGTAGATCATACCATTTGAAATGAGCTTGTCACCCTTTGAAACCAATTGTTCCAGTTGGTAATAGGTGAGGATTTTTTCCAGTAGTTTTCTATTACCCTAGGTGCCTCGTCAAGTTGCAAGGGTGGTAAGGTACTCTCCCAGGATTGAACTTGAAGTGGTTCATCAGGTGATTCTTGAACACTGGGAGGTGTGGATTCTTTTGTAGCTTCATGGAGGTCCACTACTATAGATGGAGGCTGTGTAGAAGCTTTTACCTCTATGGATGTATTACATGATGAGCTAGAAGCTTCATGGGACTCCCCCCTTCCTGAGCTAGGTGGAACAAATCGTTCTTTCTTTGGTACCCAAACTAGCTCGGGAGCGGGTGTATAGCATTCTGTGATTTTTCTTTCCACGATCATTGATTCGTTTTGGAGCTACGGGATTGGGCTCACTTGGGTCAGGTGATAGGTAAGAGCACAATCTACGTTTTGGTACCCAGATTTGATCATTTCCTTGATAGTAGCCTTGGGCTTCCAATAGTCGTTTAGGGATCCAACGCAACATTTTCTTACTTTTCTTGGAGCGAGTGGTACGTTTCTTACAAGGCTTCTGTTTTTTAGCACTAGCTATGGTCACTAAAGAAGCTTTAGGGACCCACTTGTATGTTTTCTTCGTTACCTTAGGATGAGTCTTGTCGGAAGCGATATGCATTGCTTGTAGCATATTTAAGGGTATAGGCATTTCATCCCCCTCAGGTGTTACCCAGGTCGTCCCCCTATTTCCCCAAGTGTCTATGGTTGATGCTAGGTGGACCCAATCCACATTGTCTGATTCCGTCATACCCGGTAACACATCCATGTAAGGAGAATCTTGGCCAATGTCTGTATCCTTCTTACAAGTGTAACAATATTGTAGTGGGGCCGAGTGAACTGTGGTGTCAGAGCGATGATCAATAATGGTTTTACTCCCTAAGGGGTGTACCTTACCAGTCACCAAATCCACTCTAAGGACAGAGTCTTGGAATTGCAAATAGACATGATTTTTAGACCAATCGTGAACCATTTGTGCTTCCCTCATGAATGGTCGTCCTAGAATCATTTCATATGACATAAGGTGTTTAGAGAAATCCATTACAATGAACGTATGTCGTACCTTGTGTCCTAGAACTTTGATCTTAAGATCCTTGAGCATCCCCATAGGTTTGGCTATGGTACCATTTGCCATCTTTACCACAATGTTAGTAACACTGAGGCGGGGTTTTCCCATGGATTCCCAACAATCTTTTGTAACGATGCTAACTCCCGCACCACCATCAAGAATTCCCTTTATAGTTAATCCCTTGGTAGTGATGGGTAGGGTCGCATTAGACTCGTCGCCTTCAAAATACTGCCCTAATTCGTTAATGGGTACCTTGATCACTGACTCGTGTCCATCTAAGTCAAGTGATTGCACATGATTTTCCTCATCAATCATAATCGAGTCAGGCCTATTTGGTTGCACAAACTGCGGTAATCCCGTTCGTAGCTCTCCGTTAAGGAATGCTCGAAGTGCAAGGAATAACTCAGGATCTCCATACAGCTTTGCTATGATCGTGGTTCGGACCTCAGAAGACATGAAGTCCACTAGTTTGGCAACATTCATTGGCGTTTTGCAGGGTGTAGGTCCTTGACTAGGAACTGGTGAGGATGGAATCTCATATTCCTCAATGGGATCAGGTATTCCTTCGTTAAACATCCTTTCCAACAAGAAAGGTGTATGCTCACTTTCTGATGTCCCGTCCTCACTCCCTTCTTGGATGATACTATATATGGCTAACGGTCTATGGTTCATGTGGGGTGGATGAACTTGCGTGGGAAACACTGTGTCATGAATTTTGACCTGCATGGGTTCTGGTTCTAGTTTCCTTTGAGTCTTCTCCACTAAACCTCTTAGAAGTTTCACCTGCTCAATCTCGTCTACTGGGTTTGGGTACGTCCCAATCTTCTTTTTACGATTCTTCCCTTTTTGCCCCTGCGGTTTATCTTGGGGGTCTTGGATTGGATTTGGAAACACTTGTGGTGTTTTCAGAGGCTCCTTATGGTTTTCTCTTATTCGGTTTTCATTTGGTTCCATGTTACGGTTTTCTTTGTCGGTCTTTCCCTTTGTGGTATTGGTTCTAGTCTCCATTGTCTCGACTGAATCTGAATCATCCTCGAGGTCATTCATATACACGGGGTCATCTCCTGTTCCTATGTTTGTTTTGGAACTTGGCTTTGAATTTTCCGTATTCTGCGACTTCTTCCTTCGTGTCTTCTTTTTCTTTGCTTGGATAACTGACGCGGTATCTCTCTCTTTGAGGATATGGTTTGGCCCTTGAAGCATGGACCGTGTAATCGCATAAGCAGGTGCGACGGGTGGTATTGGTGATGTCACACTAGCAATTTCGACCAAATTCAGGGGTGTGATTTTAGGCGTATTTGGGTTATAGGGGCATTGGGCAATCAAGTGATCTATGCCACAACGATTACATGTGAGTATTGGCATTGCAGACGTGCTCCCTTGATTCATTTGCATCTGTGCAGCATTCTTTTGCAGCCTAATAGGGCACTCCGCTACTCGATGTGCTCCACCACACTCGTAGCATTGAAGAGGTGTCCTCCTAGCCTGGGTGTTGATATTTTGACCTCTGGATGCGAGAGCAGCAGCTTGATAAACCGGCTTGACTTGTCCCGAACAATCTTCCATGTACTATAAAGGACATTCTTCCAATGTATCAAGTCCGTAGGCAATACTAGTGTCTATTTCCTCCTCATAGCCATCTGCATAAGCATTTGATGGCTCGCAACCCACTTGGTTCATAGGGGAGACTCTTGGATGCGGGGGCTGCGGTCCTAGCACAGGAGGTGGTAACGGTGTAGCTTGTACAACATTTTGAGATCTAGGGACCATGTGTTGCGGTAGTTGCTCAACAGGTGGAGCAGGCATCAATACAGGAGCTCGAGGTGCATCCATCCAGGCTACAGGTGGTCTATTTGCCATCATACGTTTGATCATTAAACAATCCTTAGCTTGGTGACCATACCTACCACATGCGTTGCAAGTTCCATTAAATTTTACTCTAAACGTAGGGCACTCACTAGTGCTATGTGGACCTAAGCAAATGGAACACCATTGTTGCTCCCTTCTTGGATACATGTGACTATTTTGAGGGGGTCGATTATCCTTAAGAGACTCTTGGATTGCCTTGGTGAGGTCTGTCAAGAATGTCTCAAATACCTTTGGCTCATTGGCAATGGGCTTTGCAGTCATGGGTTCATACTCAATGGCTTGTGAGCTAGTGGATCTCGTGTCAGTAGACACCCTCATGCCTGCTATCATCAAGTTGTCCTCTAATTGGATTGCATTGGCAGTGACATCTTCCCAGGTTGTGATACCTCTAATCACTAGTCCATTATAGATTCCTTCATTTCTCAACCCTCGAATGAATCGATCAAGCAGTTGGTTATTGTTGAAGCGCTCATTTACAGGGCAACGAGAGTTTAAGTGCTTTAGACGACTAATGAAGTCCCTTACTGACTCTCCTTCCTTACGTTCGGCCTTCTGTAGCTGAGATGCTACACCCCAAAGCACACCTTCTCGTATGTACTCCTTTAGAAACAACCTTCGAAGGGTAGGGTAGATTGTTTTCTCGTCCACCCTTAGGGTTCTATACCAATCTCCAGCCTTCCCACTTAATGTCAAGCTTAAGGCATTGCACTTATGTAGTTCGTTGCGTTCCCCTAAGGAATCACATACTTGTTCAAACACTTCAATGTGTTTTCTAGCATCTTCGTCCCCATTGAATTTTTGCGTGAGTTTGGCGATTTGTACTGCCTTACTTCTAGGCTCTCTATCAGATGCATGACGCATATTTTCCGCGATAGATCGACCTATGGTTTGAGCAAACGCTGCCAAGTCACCTATGTGAGGAGGTAGGGCCGGTGGAGGTACTCTTGGAATCATATGTGGGAGAGGAACGGGTACCGGTCTTGGCATATGTGTAGATGATGCAGGATATGGAACATAACCGGGCATAGGTCCACTCGGATAAGAGCTAGGGAGCGGCACTCGAGGAGCATAAGCAAGTGGTACAATTGGAGGTGTGGGGGCCATGTGTGCATAAGGGGCTAGAGGCACATACGGTCGAGGCCCCATATTAGGTACTACGACACTAGGTAGTGGCACTGCGCTAACCGTAGATGTCATCGGTACATTCTCTGTTAGGCTTATCCCTGGAGTGAGCACTGTGTTTTCCTTGATAGAGGGTTGAGCCAAGTTAGGGAAGCTAAAGTTGTCGCTCGGAGGCTCAGATTGCATAGAGACCCCAGGTGAAATGACGTAAGATGGGTCCATGGGGCTCATTAGAGGAGTCTCCATTTGTGATAGAGTAGGCTGTTGAGCCTTGCTCGTATCCAGAAATCTCATGGGGCCAGTTGAGAGTATATTTACCCCTCGGTTTTGCCTTTCAGATTGAATAATGCCATGGATAACATTACAGATCATTTTCTGTTGATCTTCGATGCTCGTGGCACTAGAGGTGGATTGTACAATCTCTATCCATCCTACATGGTAGGCGTGGCCAGAGTGTAGATCCGTCAACACCTCAGTGTGGAGGTCGTATGTCCAATGATCATTAATGAACCATCCTTCTAGAGTCGACATGTTAATGGTTTCTTGTGAGGTAGAAGCAATGTTGCTCCCCGTGGTTTTACTTGTCACCAACGGTACTCTAGAGGGAACTTCTGAAGGAGGAAGCTCAACAGGGCCTTCTTGGTAAGAAGTTGGTAGGATATCCACATGAACACTCTTTGGGGGTGTGGGGTCCACGTGCGATGTGAAAGGAGAGTCCACTTCCCCACCCCCTTCGTGTGCTTCATTTGCACCAGGTTCCGAGCGAGTAGCTCTACTTAATGTTTCCATGAAACGGCTAAACATACTAGTACTAGGCTGTGGAGCTTCGGGAGGTGCATGGCCTTCTCTCTCAGTGTTTTGGTTAGGGTATGCTTCCATGATTTCTGAGTCTGAGGAGGAATCACTAGCGGCTATTTTAGGGTCTTGGGTGGTGCTACCTTGTGTCCCCGCTGAGGGTCTAGAGCTTATCGTGGATGGGTAATGGGTGTCTGTATGAACAGAGGCACCCTCAATATGCTCGTGTTCTAGCACCTGCCCAGAGCGTAAGTGCATGTGCTTCTGATACCCTTAGGTGTCAAAAAGCTGCTCTAGGAGGCCTTGTGACTAGTTTTTTGTTTTTTTGCTAGATTTTTTAGAGCGTGTCGTGGAATGGGCCGTGTGATAGCTCGAAACGAGCGTATCGGTCAGAGGGTTGTGCTGTGCTTTACAGCCCTCCGTTTGGTCACTCTATGCCCTCGGAATCCCTAAAACTATCAATTTCCAGTAGGGAACTAGACCCAAACTAGAAAGTCTAAGGGTGCAAGTGGGAAGAGAAAGGAGGAGAGTGGAGGACTTGTCCCACATGCTCTCATTCTCTCTTGAGGGAGTAGGGTATATATATAAGAGTGAGTCTAGTATATATCATAAGACTGAGGACTTAGGCCTGGGCCTGGGCCTGGGCTTGGGCTTGGGCTTGGGCTTGGGAAAATGATCCCGATCCCGATCTATCTTTTATACAAACCAACCAGTCTGTTTTAAGAGTGACGTTTTTTATTTTCGAAAAATTTCGCCGCCCGCTCACTCGCGTTTTTATTTCCGAAAAAAAAAATTTCTTTTTTTTTTTCGATTTTTTTTTTTTTTTTGGAGAGAAAATAAAAAACTTTTTTTTTTTTGGGTGCAGAAAATACAGCAATTGAAAACGCAGGTATGCAAAAAATGCAGATATGCAGAAAATTGAAAAACGCAGAAATGCAGAAACTGCAAGAAATTAAAAAACGCAGAAAATGCAGAAAAAAACGCAGAAATTGCAGAAAATTAAAAAAACGCAGAAATGCAAAAAATTGCAGAAATTGAAAACGCCGAACTTGAAAATGCAGAAATTGCGGAAATTGAAAAAACGCAGACAATAGCAAAAATTGAAACTTGACAGCAAATGCAGAAAACGCAAAAAACAGAAATCTCCACACACTCTTTCCCTGCCTTTCCTATGATAGAAATTGCACCACAAGGAAGCGTAAAGTGCTAACCGAGCTTAGTGTAAGGCATATCCCCGGCAACGGCGCCAAAAATGTGCGCTCCTTGTCGCACTGTCGAAGCAAGGGACTTGCCAATACACCGTGTGCGAGCCACAAACGGCTCCAAGCACACAACAAGCCTAAACTAGCAAGCTCAAGAAAACAAAGGGTGTGTCACTCACCGCTCTACGCTCACCTTCATGGTGGATTCCTCGCCGCGATGAAGAAGAAGCTGCAGTCGTGCCACGCTCAACCGCTTCGCCGCCGTCGTGCCTTCGTAATGCTCGATCGCACACACACTCTCCCTCTCTCTCTCTCTCACACACACACACACACAAGGAGGTGAAGAAGAAGAAGATGGAGATGGAGCAAGAGCACTCTTCAATTGCACAAATGAGAGAATGAGTAAAAATTAGGTTTAGTTGGCTTTTATAGGAGCTCACCCCATTCACACTTGGGCTCCCATGCTTAACCAACTAATCCCTTGAATGTCCAAGTTAAAGTGCGCCTCTCATCGGCGATCACTCTACCTTTCCCTATTGGTCCGACAAGCCCGGTACCTGACTCTACCAAATACATAATACGCGTCCATCGTAGGTGATGGGGTGTCCGTGTGCCGTGAGGGTTAACAGCCGTCATGGAAGCTCTAGGCTTTGGGCCTCGCCTATGTCGGTTGGTACGTGTACTGGGGGCTGGAAGCCAGTGAGAGCTACTATTCAATGATAGAATTGTGGGATCTTTTGAGGTCAAAAGGTCTATTAAGCAGGGATGCCCTCTGGCCCCCCTACTTTTCGCCATAGGATCACATCCTTTAATCACGATGCTCGAAGCTAGTGTGGAAAAAGGGGAGTTGCAAGGCCTCACTTTGCCAACTCCTAGCAAAACTTTTTGCAGGCGATTCTCTCCTCTTCTTGAAGGTGTGCCCCCAGGTCATCAGCAAAGCTATGGAGATTGTTCAAATATTCTCAAAAGCTTCAGGGTCCCAATATAATATAGAGAAGTCAAGGTTGATCTCCATATCGGACAATGACTCATTCGACCCTTCTGTTTGGTCGGGGGAGATTGTCACAAAAGGGAATATATTCAGAAATCTTGGAGCCCCCTTGGGGGTGGACGTGACTCACAAGCAAAGATTTAAGTGGGTGCTTGAGAAAATAAAAACAAAAATGAGTAGGTGGGAGTATGCTCTTCTCCCATTCCCAAGTCGGATAAAAGTGATGAATGCCTTTATGATTCCTTACATTGCCTTCACTAGCCCACTTCTCAAGATGGCTAAGTGTCATTGGAAAGAGTTCTTAAAACCATTAAAAAGGTTTTTATGAAAAAACAACACAAAATTCTCCGGGCCATGGCAATGGGCCCGGTGGGAATCAGTTGCTCAATCGGTGAATCAAGGAGTCCTCGGAATTCTCAACCTTGTGGCCCATACAGAAGCTTGTTGCACCAAGTTTGTTGTTTCCTTGGCTAAATAGGTCAATTTTGGGTTGTCATGGTCAGAGATATGATAGAAACAACTAAGCTTGGCTCGGATGGTGGAAAGTCGAGAGGGGTGGACGTTCATGACAAACTGTTAGCCCCGGAGTGGTCTACCTTAAGACTGGGAGGCAGCTCAGGAGAATTGGTAAGAAAATGCAAGAGAGCAGCAAGAGTCTTAAAGTGGGGGAAGAAGTCAGATACTTCAAGAACTCCATTTTGCATTGGTCCCCCTGGTTGTCCAAAGTCGTAGATCTGCCACAAAATTTCTATTGGATTGCGATAGCCAGGAAACTGAATAATAAGTGTCTGAAGTGACTTGGGCACTTCTGGGACAGTGACAACAAGAGTTGGAAAGCCATTGACCTTCTGGTTACCCAGTACCAACTCAATAGCTTGGAGGTCTTGCTTGTCCACAAAGTGATGAAGGACCTTGACAATTTAGTGATGCCAATCTGTGATTCGGTGTTTGACTGGAATGCCTAGAAATGGCCTGGAAGCAGTCTCTTAGCGAAACCCATACTAAAAGCATTTATCAGACAATGATGCATAAGAAGAATTAGTCTAGCCCCCTAAACAAGCTATGGAAAAAGCAATGGCCGGAGGAAAGGTGGGAGCAAGTATTGGAGTACATATGGAATCCAAAGGTTCCGCAGCACATGAAGGTCTTTCTATGGAAGGTAATTTGGGGTGCTCTACCAACGGGGGTGAAGATTCAGGAGAGAGGGATTGGGTCAGATTGATGCTTGGGGTGCAGGATGGCTAGAGAAGATCTGGCCCACCTATTCATGAAATGCCCAATTATTAAAGGCCTCGCAGGGAAAATATGCAAGTGGGTCCAAAGAACATGGAAAATTAGTTTCTTCAAGACTGATCTATTCCTTGGAGGCAAGAATTCAGGAAGTCCTGCCCTCCTCGTCAGCACTCAAATCGTTAGATATTTCTTCTTACATAATGTATGGCAGACAAGGAACCGCCGTGTGTTTGAAGGAGGTTCTGAGGTGGCAAGCTTCGTAGAAATTACTCAAGAAAGCAAAATGCTAATATGGATGCTCGGGCGCAAACAACACTTGGAGGATTGGTCTAGGATTACTTGTGCCTTGTTGTCAGCACATGGAATGGCTAGGACGGGGGAAAATCTTGGCCATTGGTAAATAAAAGATCTCAAACAGACAACTTTATGGACCCTATGTATCGAGGAAGAGGCGGCGGGTTGGTGGGGGTGTCTACCGTGATGTAATTATACTCATGGCTCAACAAGAGCATGACTAGACCTTGTAACTTTTAGGGCTATTCAATATAATTCACTCACAATTGTGAGTTTTGCAAAAAAAAAAAGGAATCATCTCTTATCTTTAGAAATAGTCTTGAGGCTGAAGTTTTCCATATCAACCTATTGTTTCCAAGTGAATAAAGATAATAATTAATAGTTCAAGAGTTTGATTTTCAATCCGATCGTTTTTGCTGGAACGCTTTATGCCTTAACAAAATTTGAACCTCAAAGAATTTTGCAAAGTAAATAAAATATTTTTTATTGAAAAATGTTAAGTACAGTACATGTAGTGCCAGGAAGATGTGGTGTACTTCAAAAATCACAGAGAGTTCTTAAGGAGCTACCTATCTGGAATGTTAAGTCTCAGATTGCACTGATAGCGGGAAAAAGGCAATAAAAATGAAGTTGAGGGGATGTGGGTTACCTTTGAATTGAGAGAGAAGATTCTTAAAAGGTCGACTTCTTACATGGTTACTTCATTGGCCTTAGGCCTTTTTATCAAATGAGCCACCAATCTCCTCCACATTGCTAAGTTCTTTGACGTCCTAGCAAAGTGTCAACAAAGTTTGTTATGCACAGGTCTAGAAGTCAGCATTGGATGTCTCAATCAATAGAGAAAAGATCGATTGAGATAGATTGATGGCATGCTAGAGATATTAATTGAGGACTTTTGGCTATCGATAATGAAGTCTTGGTATTGCATATGTCTCATTTGAACTTTCAGAGTTTATTTCTTGATGTGAGAAAACGCTGATCGTAGTGATCAGAGTGATCTCTCTCACCATTTGGCTCATGTGGGTGGGTTTGCTATAACGGAATGCACACCGAGCTTTGTGAGTACTTTGTCTAAAGTTTGCACACCAAAGAGAGAAGAAACAACAAAGAAACATGTTTGATTCCATCCCAAAGAATCTAAATTATCCTTGGGAAGATCACATGCTAAAAATGGTAGAGCGGAATCTTGATGAGCTTTTCGGGGGGGTCACTTAATATTTATGTGATTATCACATGAGTGCAACAAAAGGGGTTATTAAAATTTATTTATTTTTCACATTTTCATATACAAAAGGGTACCATAAAATAGAATTGGAAAAAAACTTTACAGATTGAATAGAAAAAGGGTGTATTTTCATTCCGAAAAATTCACAAATAAGGAGTTTTAAAAATAGTCCTTAACGCACGTGATATACACAATTTATATGTAGTGACCCCCTCGAGATGAGATTTCCCTTTAGAATGTCATCTCTTGGAATGCGTTGACTATAGGATATGCCCAACATGGCTATAATAAGGAATCTTTGGGCTCATCGGTCTTCTATCTCTACTAGGACATGTTACTTAACCCAACCCTGCCAATGTTTTGCATCAGTTTCAATGCTCATGCGCTTGTACTCCCATCGCACTCCCCCAGCTTAGTCTTTGCATCCTACTGATTGAGCTATTTTGCTGTAGTGATTGCGCTGAAGCTTATGAATTGAGAACTCATCACACTAAAAATAAAAAATACATTGTCTATGACGTAGAACATAAAGCTACCTCCGCTTCTCTTTAAGTTGAATCTATCTCCTCCATCTTTTTGTATTGTGCTAATAGTGTGTCATAGAAAGCAGATATATTCACAACAACGGATGTTTCAACTACACAACTATGACTCCAACTCAACAACACAGCAAGGTTCATTATCTGCATCCAATTTCCCATGTCTGTGCATTTGGTTGGTCCACAGATAAATCCTACAAGGCAGGCATGGCTTCGATTTCTTATTATTTTTGGAGAGGCCACAATGCCAACTCTCCACCATACTTTTGTATGGCACTTCTATATGATGTGCACTATATACTTAGCATTTTCACTCTGTGATGCTTCATTGCTAGAGGAAATGTTTAACTATTCACATTGTTTTTACGTAGCTTTAGTGAAACATTGTCCTTGAGCTTGCACAATTCAAGTGACACCCATACAGGAATACCAAAACCATAGTGCAATTTACTTTTTGTAGTCAATGCTTTCTGTATTTGTTGGGAGCAAGGGTGGGCTTGCACCCTTGGACATGAAATATAACCATTGACCTTGCCACTCATGATGAGACTTTTACAAACCTGAGCAAGTATATTAATAGAGACACTTGACAGGCCATTTGACCAATCTAGCCCCAATCTGATAGTTTATTGATTATAGCTTCCAAAGATGCAGGGAGAGAAATGGTACAACTTCCAACTGTGTATACTGGATATGCTGAGGGACTAAAGAAGTTAAAAGATTATATTTATAGTGTCCCCAAGAGACTATATGTACAAATTTATGGGTATAGAATTTTATGGAATCATGAGTAATGGTAAGAAGATGCTTGGATTTGACATAAAAGCTAAAAATTGATAGCCCTTGTAAATTTCAAAGCATGTTTATTAGGAAGTCTTCGGAGAAATTTCAAATTTGAAATAGACACTTGTCAGTTTATTTGATATGTAGACTCCCACTGAGATTCTCCTTGGCGTGGCATGATTAAACTTGGCAGGCCATGTTGAAAGAAGATACACATAGTTATTCATTAGATTCAATTGTCAAATTACCTATAAAAAATACCTCAAAACAAGACTGCTTGATATTGACTAGCAGCTCCACAAATTTTTAGTTTTGAACCGTAGGGAGACTAAAGGGAGAATTTGAAATAGTAGCTGCTATAATGGATGAATTCTCCATCTCCATGAACCCTTATTTCACTCTTTTGAATTTTTTTGGATTAATCCATGCCAAAGTGAATTCCAAGTGTCTAGTAAATGACCATAGTCACTAGGAATAGAGTCACTATAGTATAATACATTAATGGGTAATATTGCCTAGGAGACTCTTGGAAGGAAACATATGATAAAATAAGATAGCAACATAAAATGTGAATTGATCTTGTTCTAAAGTGGCAGAAAGAGAGTGAGAGATGTATCAAATCATATAGTCATATGTAGAGACAGAAAATTAGTATCCCATGTAATTAACATTCTTCCCATCTGGTGTCGTATATTTGGGATAGCCTTCTACTAAGGTGAAGAGAGAAGACTAGCATGAACTCCAAGTATAGGATCAAGTAATCTTTTTTTGATGTGTCTCTCGATCAAATTTAATTGATCATGTTCACAGTCTGGATGCAATGAGTTTCCTATAATAGAATAAGTCACCCGAAAATACTTCATGTGTAATATAGAAGAATGAAAATGAGTCTAGTTCACTATATTAGTAAACATGTAAATGTTCAATGTAATCCATACTATAAGCATAAATATAAAACTATACTTTGAGGTTGATGATAGTTATACGTAGTGTTCAAGGAAGGTTTTTGTCCACTTAACCCTCAGCCGGTTGAAAGTTTAGATTAGCTGAGATAACTAATTGACCACACTTATGATACCTATTTGATGACCTTAACTTCCAAGAAGAAAGTATCCTCATTTGATATCCATGGTGAAAACTTGTGTAGCATCATGGATAGAAGCACCATCCCATTAGCAAGGGAGTTGAGTGTAAATTGGGCTCCAAAATGGCTCAAAAGTTACAAAATTTTCAAGAAGATCCATGAAAATTTAATAAATTTAAATTAATTTACTTGGTTGTCAAATCTAGTAGGCTTCTTTGCGAGCTCTTTTGACGGTTTTTGTCCGTTTTGAGAGCTTTTATGCCACAAGTGAAAAAGGGTCTCCTCATCTTTAAGGCATATTTGAAGGTTGTAAGGCCAAGGGTAACCTAGGGGGTCATGGACCTAGGCCAAGGGCATGGATGGCTTAGATGTGGATTGAGGATCCATATTAGACAAGCCTAAGAGCCACAGAGCCTATGTATAGGGTTGTAGGGAGGTGGATCTACGAAGACAATATCTTGAGCAGACATCCATGGAGGAGGGGGAAGAGCATCGAATCTTCATGGAGGTTTGTTTCTCTCTCTCTCTCTCTCTTTCTCTCTCTCTCTCTCTCTCTCTCTCTCTCTCTCTCTCTCTCTCTCTCTCTCTCTCTCTCTCTCTCAATTGCAGGATGGATGGAGAATCATGCAAGGTTGGGGCCTCTTGTCTATGACGTGCTTGTCGAGGGGAAGGAGGTGGGAACTACCACCTACACACACACACACACACACACACACACACACACACACACACACACACACACACACACACACACCTGATTGCAAGAGTAGCACCAAACAAACCACAAGCAAGCTCAATGGGAGCATGATGGCAAGCCAAGGGAGATTCATTTCTGTAGCAGCAGTCCAAAATGATCCATGCATGTGATGCTTTTGTCTTCTCCAGCTCGCGCTCCTCGACGGTCTCTATAGTAGCCATGAACATGTTTCTTTTTTTTTCATATTGAGTCAAGTTTGGGCACCCAAGGGGTAGCCCTAATGCCATCCCAAGATCACCCTCCCACCGAAATTGAAGAACTCTTGTGGTGGTGGTGCTCACCCAAAGGCCATGTTGAAGCATGTAGGACTGTTGATGGTTGAGCCAATGGCCACGGACCGCTCCATCATTCTGAAGGTTCTGCTTCACATGTACACATGCAAGGATTCTATCAAGAAGCATGTAATAAATCCCCACTCTTCATCAACAGACTAGATTTCCCATTGCGTAGTTCAAATCGAGCTTGAATGCATTGCCCTCCTTTGTCCAAAGGGGCTTTACCACACGCCTACAAGGAGAATCACAAGGTTCCCAATAAGGAATTTCAGCATGGCCATCTACTCCATGCATATCAGGCATGGTTCTTGGTGGCCTTGGCTCCAAGCATATATGTCATGGCCATCATGAAACTTCGTCCTCAGTGGTCCAAGGCCTCAAGCAATAGATAAGGCAAGAACCTAGGCAAAGAGTCTTGGAAATGATGATCACGGCAAAGGACCATTTTGGCAAGGAAACCTTGGCAAGGCCCTCTGGGCATGATTCAAAATCGACAAGACACTCAAATGAACAAGGTCAAGTAATGTGAGCAATGTCTTCCAACAAGGGTTGAAATGGGTACTCTGTTTCGCCTTGTAGTTAGTCATATACAACAGAAGGGTGACCAATCTTGTAACATTATTTTTTTATTTTGTCAGTTCTTTTTCAATTTTAGTTTAGCCACATGTTTTCCTCACTAGTGCACGTTAATCTTAATCATTTGATCTATATATCAAATAGACACGCACTTCTTTTCTCACAATTTGGAAATTCAACTTATGTATTGCAATACTCAATGCTCTCTATACATGTTTACTTTATTCCTAGGTGGTTGATATTAATTCCTATGGTGGATAGACCAATGAAGCATTCATCATGGTGAGAGCTTCTTAACAAAGTAGAAGCAAATAGACTAGGAAAATTGTACTCAACAATGAAATAAAATGGACTTGATTATAAAAAAATAAGAGAAATTACAAAGTGAGCATAGTGGCCTTATATAGAATCAATGGTGGAAAGTGGAAATTATGGAAAGAGGGATATGCACCACAAATATGAAGGGGCAAGCAACATGTGATCTACAACATGTAGAGTGTGGCTTTAAAGTGTAACATGTGTGCATGGAATGATAAGAATGTGCTGGGAATTTCTAAGTAGGAGGTTGTATCCATGCACATAGGGGTGCATGCAAGTTTTCTTGTCTTTAGGGATTTTTCATGCATTGAGTGTAAGCTAAAAGGCATACCTTAACAAGCGCCCTGGTAAACTGACACTTACACAAAATTCATGGATTGTTATCAAGCAGTCTAGTATGGGTTACTTAAAATAATTGCATATGGCTCTAAGATGAATTTAATGCAATAGGGTAGGTCTACGACCAAAATTTGGGTTTGGGACACTATCTAAAACCATTACAATACATCTCATAGTAAACAGTATTGACATTTCCCTCTTCTTTTGCTTCTTCCACAAAATTACTTTGTCTTTGGAATCTTTAGTATTCTTTGCATTATCTTTGAAGAAACACTAGCTGTGTGCATGTCCCTTCTTGTTGTTAGAGGATACATCTTAATGTGGAAGAAATCTTGTGATTTGTGGTTGCTTTTTCCACAATGTGACTTACCTTTACCATAAATACAACAAATGTATTATTTTAAGACCTTTTGTAAGTGTTAATTCTTTTTTATTCCTCTAGAAGTGAATGGATTACATCTTCAAGTGCAGGAATGGGATCTTTCTCCTTAAGCATAGTTGCAATGTTATCAAAGCTACTTGGTAGGGCTTTGAGAAGGATGGAAATTTTACCCTCAATCTGGGACTTGTACCTTGGCATAGACAAGTTGATTGGATATACTCTTAAGTTTGTTGACAAGGCTAGCAACATCATCTTGCTCTTGCACTTTGAGATCATAAAGTTTAATTTTGAGGCTCATTTTGGAGTGCTTACCTTGAGCACCAAAAAGACACTGTAGGGTTTGCCAATCGTGAAGTGTGGATGTAGCATCATCAATGTGGTGAATGAGATCATCTTTGAGTGCAGTGATGATGATTCCAAGTGATTTCACATCTTTAGCTTAAGTTGTTAGACATTCAAGGTTTGTGTCAAGACTTTCCTTGAACCAAAAGCATATTTTACAATGCTCCACAGATTCTTTTTCGTAACTACCCCCTTTACCTTTGTTTGCCAGGTGTAAAACCTGACACCGTTCAACACATCAATGTTTTTTGTTGACATTGTGCGTGTAGGGTGGTTTTACCTAGAGAAGTCAACATTATCTTAACCCCTCACAAATTGGAGACTTCAAAAGATGACGGAGCTCAATGGCTAAGATAATGCATACACATTGATGAAGGCCACCTTCTTGGGATCTTTTGAAAAATTACAGTGTGAGCTTTTGTGGAAACACAACTTAAAGGAATTTGATTTTTGAACAAATAAAGACCAAATTTTTTGTGAAAAATTTGACTTGCAGGGTGAGGACGACATAGGAGTCGAGGGGCAAAGGCAACATGGAGGTGGCGGTGCTAAGGTTTTGATAGAATGGGCTATGGGCCTGCAGACGGTGATGGCAAGCACATGGGAAGGCCAAGTGATGGGAGAAAGTTATCGGTTGTTGAGGATTCTTCAAGTCAAGAAGCACATGCAGAGATAGTCTGGCTTTTATCTTGCAAGTCCGAATGGGGACAAGGGCGCCTCACAAGAGTTGGGTGTTGATTCAAGAATGTTGTGTGGAAATATGATCAATGATGGGGGGATAACTTGAAGTTGCGGTAGTGTGAGGCCACCAGCTGGTGATGGAGAATATGTCGGGCATCGGTTGTATGAGCTTGAGCCTTGAGCCAAGATGAGCAAGAGTGCACAGGTTGCGGGCAACAACAGGGTGCCACGCTCTGGTTGTGGTAGGATTAGCAAGCGTATAGGGGTGGCAAGGATGTGCAGGCTGAGTGGTTTGTGGGGTTGAGTGGTTGTGATGGCGTGGATTGAATCTCAAACGGTGGCTCTGTAGGATTCAAGAAGGATGTAGAAGGTTGGGTTTTACTACAATGAGATGCAGCTTTGTGATTGATGGCGTGAGATCCAGTAAAAAAATTAACAGTATTTGGTTATTTTGCAATGCCTTAAACCAAAATGGATTCAAAGTTTTTTTTGTCCTAAAGGACACACACACACTCTCTCTCAAAGGGGGTAACACAATTAATCAAATCAATAAGCACAGAGCAATTTAAAAAATCCAAGAAAGCATATAACAATACATTCATAATCAAGCAAATTTGATAAAATAAAAATAGATGCACAAAACCTTGATCTTTGATACCACTTTGTCATGTCTATGGTGGATAGACCAATGAGGAATTCATCATGGTGAGAGATTCATAACAAATTAGAAGCAAATAGACTAAAGAGATTGTACTCAATGAAATAACATGGAATTTCTTGATTGATTAAAGAAAAGAGAGAAAGATTACAAGTGAGCATAGTGGGCTTATATAGGCTCAATGGTGGAAAGTGGAAATTAAGGCAAGAGGGATATGCATCGCAAATATGAAGGGGCAAGCAGCATTTGAGCTACAACATGTATCTTGTGGATTTAAAGTGTAGCATGTGTGCATGGAATGAGAAGCATGTGTTAGGGATTTTTGTTGGAATTAGGGTTGCAGGAAAACACACACAGCTTGGAGAAGACGAAGGAAGCTCAAGGCACACAACAGAGAGTGTTTTACTTAGTGTGTGATAGAAAGATAGACATCCCTAGAATGATGGGCACATATACAATGCACGAGGGAAAAAATCCTCCTAAAGAGGGAAAAAACGCCCCAGAGATCCTAAGTGTGTTCACACACGTCACTACCATATGTATATGGTAGAAAATCCCCCATGGAGTGATGCGGTGAACAAGAATTGGCACATAGAGTAAAGGGAAGTGCCATGCCCTCATGACATGATCAGTCCTCAAAGGGGAGTAAGCCCAAAGATTTGTGGAAAGCTTCAAACTTCTGATGAGACAATGCCTTTGTGAAAAGATCTGCAAGGTTGTCTTGTGTTGATACATAAGCCAAGTTGATGTCTCCTGTTGAGAGCCTCTCCCTGACATAGTGGTAATGCACCTCAATGTGCTTTGTCGAGCATGGACAATTGGGTTCTTTGCATAATGCGCTCTGACTATTAGTTTATATAGTGTTGGCAGTGTTCTGTCCAACACCACATCAGGTATAAGGCGTATGAGCCATACACACTAAATCGTAGAGATGAAGACTGCCATGTACTCAACCTCACAACTAGAAGTGGCCACAATAGGTTGCTTCTTGATCAACCATGATATAAATGAACTACCAAGCATGAAACAAAAACCACTTGTGTACACTCGCGTGTCAAAACAACCAGCCCAATATGAGTCTGAAAAAGCATGTAAGTCTGGCAGCAATGATCCCCCCTTGGGATAAAACAAGCCAAGATGTAAAGTGCCACTCAAGTAGTGGAAAATACTCTTGACAGCCTGCCAATGCTTAGACCCTGGGCTATGCATAAATCTACTAACCTGTGAGACTGCAAACTGAATATCTGTCCTCATGTTGCATATATAAATGACACATCCAACAACAGTTTGGTAAAGAGTGATATTTGCATGATCACCAGCATCATGAAGATTCAATTTCAAACATGTTTCCATGTGAGTGGCAATAGGTTTGCAATACTCAAGTCCAAATTTTCATAGCAATGTCTCTATGTAGCTTTTCTAACACAAGGCAATACCACCATCACATTGCTTAAAATGTATACCCAAGTAATGATGCAACATCCCCAAATCTCTAGTAGTATTCCAATCAGCCTTAAATTTAGCGATATGTCTCTCATTTGGTCTGGTGATCAGCAAAACATCCACGCAGAGAACCACAATGAGAAGTACATCACCCTCACACTTTACATACAATGTGCTTTCCGTTCGACTGTTACAAAAGCCACGTTTGACCAAATGAGTGTTAGCATTCTCATACCAAGCACGGGGAGATTGCTTCAACCCATAAAAATCTTTGTTACATTTTCACACCTTATCCTCTTGTTCTTTCTTGAAAAAACTGTGAGGCTGCGTGACATAAACTTCCTCAAATATGTCACCATTCAAGAAAGTAGTAACAATTTGTGATTGATGTACATCCCAACCAAAATGAGCTGCCAATGCAAATGGAAAATGCAAAGCAGTCATACGACAAGTGGGAGCAAAAGTCTCTTCATAATTTATGCCTTTTTTTGTGCATAACCCTTTGCAACAAGTCGAGCCGATCAATCTCACTATCCGGTTTGCGTTTCAACTTGTAAACCCACTTCGTACCAATGGCCTTTTTGCCAGGAGGCAAACCACATAAAGTCATGTGTCATTTTATATAAGTGCACCACATTCTGATTGCATGGCAACCATCCAATTTTCTAAATTTTGTGCTTCATCAAAAGACTGAGGTTCCTCAACCTCATGTAAGGTAGACACAGCCAAATCATAATAATCTAATGCATAAGATGCATGGCAAGAGCCTGAACGAGTACGACTAGACAAAGATGCATCCAATTTACTATCATGCAATGTTTGCACTAGCCATTCTGGCATACCTCTAGCCTGCTCATTTTCAGCCCTTTCCTCATCAAGTACATTATGTACATCTGCATCAGTAATAGGCTGATTTGTAACATTTTCAAAAACCCTCATCGGCTATACATTTGCCTCTTTGGAATTTACATTCAAACTTCCACCACTGAAAAGAGGCAATAAAGTGTCATAAATGTCCTGTGAGCTTACATTATTGTTCTAGTACATGAGAGCAAGGACTGAACAGAATCTTCCACAAACACAACATCTCGAGAATCCAAAATATGCTTTGTTTGTGAATGATACAACCTATAACCTTTGCTTTCAGCACTATGACCAACAAAAATACATTTGACAACCTTATCATTCAATTTTTGTGTTGTGTTTGTGGCACCAAAGCATATGCCACATGCTTCACATGGAGTAATAGGATACAAAACTTTCATAGGACACTTGTTTAGTACATAAGTGGCACAAGCCAAAAAGAATGCGGCAAAGCTTGACTTTTGACCATACATCATGCCATTTCCGTAAATGACCTATTTTTCCTCTCAGCAACACCATTTTGTTGAGGTGTATAAGGCACTATACATTGGTGTTTTATCCCTTGACTAGCCAAAAATGCATTAAATTCATGAGACATACACTCCCTCCCTCGATCAAAACGGAGGGTGCCCATAGTACATTTTGGGACATTTTCAACCATAACCAAAAATTGTTTGAAGCACATAAAAACTTTGGACTTTGCTTTAAGCAAAAATACCTATGCATGCCTGAAAGTCACGAAGAAAAGGTAATTGCCTAAGGATGGAGTTTGCATGGGCCCATAACATCACTATGCACAAGTTGCAACCTACATGTGGCCCTAACTGAACCATCCTTTGGAAACTTCGAACACTGCATCTTACCCAAAATAAATCCTTCACAAACATGTTTGACATGTGCTTCAAGAGGCGGTAAAGAAGCAACCATATTATATTTTTGTAAACGCAGTAAATTGGAAAAATATAAATGTCCAAAACGTGCATGCCAAAGTTTTTCATATGAAAAAGCCTTAGAATCCACAACTGCATTTGCAAAATTCTACCCACACTTGTCATACAAAGTGATCTTATACAACCCACAACATAAAATGCTAGATGCAACAATTTCATCACCGAAATTGAGATCATGTATTGTACATCTTCCATCCACAAACTTAACTACAAGTCCAAGTCTAGCAAGTGCAAATACAAACAAGTAAATAAAGTGCATCCGACAAGTGTGAAAGAACTACCATTTACCGCAGTAAGCACAATATTTCCAACTCCCTGAACCGGAGAAGTGACGTTGTTGGCACAAGTAATTGAATTCCCATGAAGGACAAACTCAAGAGAGGTGAACAAATCACAATGTGAGGTAATGTGCTTTATAGCACCACTATTAAAATACCACACATGTGAATCTACAACAACAACTGACATGTATGCATCATGGACATCATGATTATAGGTACACTCTGCACTAAAAGCCCATTCTGAATCAACATCAACATCAGAGTCTCTTTTCACAGAAGACTCAATAATAGCTGTATTTGTAGTGGAACCAGCATTTGCAACGGAACCACCCTCTTTCCTCTTAGCCTCTTTGGCCTTCAACTTAGGACACTACTTGATCAAGTGATCATTAGCTTTACAATAATGGCAACACATCTTCTTTTTGCCCTTATCACCACCAAAATTCCAAACAAATTGCTACCAGCAGAAGCATTAGGAACATGTGATTTTCCAATCACAGAAGAACCATGAAAAGTGGTCGCATTACTGTTACCACCTTTTCTTTGAGCAGCAATAAAGGCATGTTCAATTGCATGTTGTGTAGTCCTATTTTTTTTGGAAACAACTCTTGCAACAACAATGTGCATAATGCATCAAGCTTGACAACTTCAAGATTTCCTTGGGTCATAAGTATCCAGGTACTAGCAAAAGTCTGGTAAGACTCTGGCAAGGCATCAAGAACAATCTGCACACGGGAACTGTTTGAAATGATTTCACTTGTAGAAATAAGTTGCTCATTGATATCCTTGACACCAACAAGGAAAATGTCCATATCATCTTCCTCATGCATAATGTTTGACTCCAGCTCTTTACGTAGCAACGTAATTTTTGCCTCATTGTGACTTGCATAGAGACCAGCCAATATATCCCAAGTCTGTTTTGCAGATTGTTTTGAACAAATGTGAGGAGTAATAGTGCGCTTCATAGACAACACAATCAATGCATGAGCCTGTGTATCTTTTACATCCCAATGAGCTTGTTCTTCCGTAGGAAAAAAAACTCTAACAACAACAATCCTTGCAGCAAGACCCGCAACATCCTCAACATTGCCTACATCCTCTGAACCAGGACATACAACAATGCCCTGCACAATATTCCAGACACCCTTTGACACAAGAACATGTTGCATCATGTAAGCCCACATAGGGTAATTGTCCCCATCCAATCTGTCTTGAGTAGCAAAAATCTTGAACACACCTTCGTTATTGTTAGACATGGCGAATGCATGCACCTGTTGTAAAAAAGTCCAAAAAGAGGAGAAACAAAGCGGGAACAACATGTGCTATATAGCACAAACCGTAGAAGACTATAAGGGACCTGTGATACAAAAAACGGCACTGATAGAATTTTTGCAGCACAAATGACAAAATAGCATATGTAGTACTACATGTAGTGGAAACGGAGGCCGAAATGAGACCAAATCTCACAAAAATTGGAGAAAGTGAGTAGATGTGTGTTGGAGCTACTGGCGAAGCTCGAGAGGATGCAACTTGATCTGATACCAATTGCTAGGATTATCGTTGCACGAAAACACACACAACTTGGAGAAGATGAAGAAAGCTCAAGGCACACAACAGAGAGTGTTTTACTTAGTGTGCAATGGAAATAAAGATAGCCCTAGAATGAGGGGAGTATATACAATGCACGGGGAAAAAACCTCCTAAAGAGAGAAAAAATGCCCTGGCGGTCTTTAGTGTATTCACACACATCACTACCACATGTATATGGTAACAATTTTTAAGTAGAGGTTGTATCCATGCACATAGGGGTGCATCCAAGTTTGCTTGGCTTTAGGGATTGTTCATGCATTGAGCGTAAGCTAAAAGGCTTACCTCCACATCGATGTGAATCTATATATGTCCTTGTTTGGTTTGGAAATGCATACTATATATTGCAACCCAACATTCTCCTCTACATAATCGTTCTGTAGCACGAGGACAACCCTTTATCCCAACCTTTTTCTCCTCATATATGTTTTGCCTTAGGTTTTGTGATCGACGATCAAGACTCCTTTATCCCTTTAACTCTGACAACATTTAGCTCTCTCTCTCTCTCTCTCTCTCTCTCTCTCTCTCTCTCTCTCTCTCTCTCTCTCTCAAGTTCTATGAGAAATAAGGAAAAATACACTACTCTTGATTTAAGGTAAGATGGGTCCACAATCTAGAGATTAAATTGTCCATATTACTAGGCTAAATGGAAACTTGCAAACAACTACCAAAGTAGGTTAAGGAGTAGGGTTTAAGCATAAGTTGCACCCCTTTGCTCAAATTAATTACCCCTTTAAATGAGAAGATTGGGACGTGATTTTGCATGCATGCAAAAAGGAGGGAAGGGGACCGTGGAGAGAAGGGTGTGATAGATCCCTCACACACACACACACACACACACACACACACACACACACACACACACACACACACACACACACACACACACACACACACACACACACACAAACACACTAGTATACAGGTCATAATTCCCTAAAAAACACCCCCCCCCCCCCCCCCCCATTTTACATAATAGTGATACCTTTTTTGCTATGCAAATAAACACTGCCTTATGTTGGACGGGAGAGACTCACACACCCATGAAGTGCATGCAAACACTACCTAGATCAACCTAATGTCAATCGAGGACACAGATGACATGATAGGCACACGAAGGAAATCTCTTAAGCTTGTCAATCTGAGACCATCCTACACATACAACACTCTGGAAGGCCAACTAAACCACAATCAAGAACCTCACTGCCCTCAACCACACCACCTAGCCACATACACACATACGAAAGGTAACTCACCTAATCATGCCAGAATCATACAAAACTGAATAGACACCATCCCCTCACTAGGATACACCTGTCCCTAAGCTTCTAAACTCAAATCCCTCACTCTAAACCCATCTGCGGAAAACACGTAGGATGACACAACCGAATTTTGAAAGTGCCCGAAAATGAAATTTATGAGTACCTATGCGTAGCTTATGTCGCCACGATTCTATAGACTACTAGCACGCAAAAAAAAGACATCGTTTGATACACTTACGACCACAAATAGCTCGTAGATGCATCGGCGTGTGCGCTTCGTCTCGCGTGGAATGCTTGGCGTTGTCGCATAGCTCTCCTCGAGCCTACAACAATGGTGCAGTCGGATCTCCAATGTGTTGAGCGAGCCGGGCTTAGCGAGAGGATGAAGCTCACGCTCACTCTCTTTCTCTCTCACACACAGTAGACGGTAGCGCTAAAAGTTTTGATTATGATAAAAATTCTTCTTTACAAAATGACCTAGGTACCTTATATACTAAGGCTACCTTAGGTTTAACAAAAAATGGGGTTGAAAGGGTCAAATGGCTTTGTATTTACAATTTGGAAGTGCCATTGCACCTCGGCTTCTGAAACTAGAATAACTACTCATTACAAATGACGTTTATAGCCATAATCCGCAGCATTTCATAACTCGCAAAAGATAAGACTTTGGTACGAAACTTGAGTTATGTTGTGTTGTTGACCCAGCGGTCAACACCTTATATTGGGACATTACCCCCGCTTAAAATAAAGCGTGAAGCTATCATCACATGGGGTAGGCGGCCCCTGTTCACTCTCTATCGCCCTCCCCAGGCGATGGCACTTGCATAAATTTCAGAAGCATGAAAATCTCATGCTATCATTATACGAAGAAGGCGGGCCCTTCCACTCTCAGGCTATGTACTTCTCCAGGAAATGGTATCTGCTGGGCGCTTGAGGAACTCACACAATAGTGGCATAAAGAGCGACTGATTTTGGGCCTTTTTTTTACTGTATTTATGGACGAACACCTGAATGAACTGTGTAAACGCTACAAATTGTTATATTGGTTTTTTTGTTGCTTTAGGACTTTACCGTTGCAGGCACAATGTGTGTATATGTGTGTGGGTGGGTATTTGTGTGTGTGTTTGTGTGAGTTTGCTGGTTCGGCTTGATTACATGGCTGTTCTCAACAACAGCTATACCTTGGCACTTATATAGTGTGGCCCTAATAACTTCTTATGCAAAAAAGGTGATTGTTTTCTGTTGACTATATTAACTGAGGCAATAACTACACAAAATGGTTTTGGCTGGGTTTTTTTTTGGCTTTGTTTTAACCGCTACAGGTTCTTACAATATGGGCTTAACAGGTTATTTTGCCTTTTTACTGTTTTGGTTAAAAAAAAGGGGTCTATTCGTTTAGTACCTTTGGTAGTTACAAGGTATGGAAAAAATGACTGAAATCTTGCACAAACATGGTCAGACATTACCCTTGTTTGTTTTGAGGGATGTTATTAGCTGGTATAAGGAGATCATGGATTTGGTACTTCTGAAGGTAAGTATATAACAACTATCTTGGGCTTTGACATGGTAACCAAGCTTTGGTTCTTTAAATGTTGTACCTCATTAAGATGATGGATTCTTACTCTTGAAACTGGTAGTACTGTATTGCATACCACCCTTTTGGTACCTGTAACAACTTGCTGAATGGAGATAGTGAGTATGATGTGGTTTTTTCTCAAAAAAAAAACCGAGGTACTGGAGGCAGTAATTGATATAGAGCTCACTGTAAATGATCTAATCAACATGGCATATTTTAACTTGTTTGGAAGTGCTTGGCCTTTACTTTTTGGGCCAGCCATTAGTGAAAGATTAAAGAAAAAATTACATATTGAATTCATCAAGTAGATCAGCTCTATAAACTAAAAGGGTCTTTTCTGCTCTAAACTTACAAGTAAACTGCAATATTGTTAAATTTTTGGTGGACTTCACCATTCAGAAAGGAGATTATACCATTCATTTTTGAAGTAAATAAGTAAAGATTGCTAACATACAAGTTCTAATAGATGACCTAGCTTGTCTAAAGTGATGGACATGGATAACATTTGATATGGTCCATTGATACCTGTAAAACACATCCAAGGCTAATATAATTGTTGTCTTGTTTGGATGGATGCAGGTAAGGACTCTATCCTATCTTGGAGGGTTTTATTTTCTTTGGCAAGCAACCTTATTGTATTGAAGTGCTCACTGAGGAACGGGAAGTTCTTTTACTACTGGTCTTACTGAAAGAGGATCTCTTTCCTACAGTCATTGTACCTAAATAATTTTGATACTGAGTTATTTTTGTACATATCTGTTCATTATTCCTTGGCCAGTTGTCTTTTGAATGTAAAAATTCAATTATGTCTTATTAGTTAAGATTTAAACAGCTACACACACATCCTATACATAAGGTTTTTCCTTTTGGGGGAAACCGGGATGCTGGCCTAGGAAATTGTCTTAGGAATGGAGCTCTAATTTGGACCCACAGTCTGTAAATCCTATATTGGTAGACTGGTGTTAGGTGGCCCCTTTTAGACTCTTTTTCAGGTTCCCTGTTCACGACTACCATAGTCTCTAACTTTGCCGGTTAAAGGTTTGCAGGACCAAGTTTACATTACAATCTGGACACTTTGCTTATGTTTATGTCACCTTTGTTTCAGGATTTCTCACGTTATAGAATGACAGCTCGCAGGAATACTAATCACAACCTTGAGAATCATGCAAAGATTCTTGATCAGATTAAGCTTTACCTTAAAGACCATAAACCAAAGAATGCCTTGGCTACTAGAACTAGACCTTTTGCTTGCTAGGAAAGCCAAATTATGTATTACATACTATGGCAAGAAAAAGTAAACCTAACCTCACTGTTTTTGTAGACTCTGGCTCTCTCTCAAGGATTGGAACTAACCTCGGAGCCCCTCTCTGTGGCCTCCTCTCTGGTCCTCAGATGTATTAGCACCTTGGACGATTCACATCTTATTTATGATTCGGCACTTGCCCCGCTGATAAAAAACTATCTGTTTTGAATATGTTGTCATTTAATGAGACTGGGTTAAAATTCTGGCTACATTGGACAAAGACCCCTTAGAAGGTGTTAATTTGTTATTTCAATATATTGCCCAACTTCCTATCCTAGCTTCACAATATGAGCAAGAGCTTGCCCTATTCTCCTCCTCTGGCGCCGAGTTGTCTAACTTCCTTAGAAAACTATGTGGGCTTAACCCCTCGTTTGTCTGCACACCAAATACCCCTTCCATCCTTCCAATTGGTGGCATCTTCTGTCGAGATAGTGCAGCACTGGAAGCAGTAAAAGAATTTCAAAATAATCTTTGCTCCCTCAATGATTTTAACCTCCTTGAGATGGTACCAAAAATCTCTAAAGTTTTTCCTTTCTTACCAGTAAGACAAATAGAAATTGAGTCTCTCAGAGTTGACCATCAACTGTGGGTTCTGCCAAACAAAGCCTTCTTGGCTCCAATTCTTAGTGAAACATGGGTGTACCTTGATAACCTTCCTACCTTAACTGTGGAAGACTGTAAACTCAGGATTCTTAAAGGTGGACAGTTCCTAGACAAAGGGGAACTGATTAAAGCACCCTTCAACCTTCATCTCATCGACCACTCCAAATGCCCTTCAAATGCAGGATTACACATACGTACTAAGGGTAGCATGGAATTTGCTAAAAGTAACCCGGATTTCTACACTGAGTCCCTCTGGAATATCTTCCGCCCCTATGTAAAAGGTGCTTGCAGATTTCTTGACCCCAAAGCTTCCTGTGAATCAAGCATCATGTGGTTTGATCATGCAATATGGTTCATCCTCAACCATCTGGATTTATTATTCCCAGAGAAACTAGCCGACTTCCATCTATCCCTCATCTGCTCTTGGCTAGGTGGACAGGCTAAGCAGATTGTGATTGCACAAATTGCCTTTAATATCTTCTGTGGTCTTATACATGATATTCTGAAAGAGCTTAAAGTAGATGAACCCAGTCTATACCTCACCACTTATGCTAACTTTAAAGGGGTTAAAGTCATCACTAACCTACTTAAACCTTGTATGATGATGATTCTCCTGTTCTAAAAAGAGCTAACTCCTTGACTACTCCCAACTCTTTCACCTCCTTTTTTACACCTAGCTCCTCGTCTAATCGAGGAAAACCTCGTAGCTTTACAAGAGGGAGAGGCAGGGTTCCTACTATCAGAAACTTCCCTGAAATCTAACCCATGAATATATTGCAGGTCTCTACAAACCCGTGTGGAAGAAGAATTCTCAGCAGAGAAGATACAAAATGTGGTGCTATCTACATACACTGTCTCTTTTACAATGTACTTCTCGATTGGATTCCACCAAAAAATATTTTTTATGAGTGCTTTGACTTACTTTTTGGGAATCATAAACTGCTTGACAATATTCTCATAGGATGTAAATATCATCATCCTATAAAAGGATTAGTTTTAAATAATGACTTTCTTAGACAAGAAACAATCCTTTACTGTACATGCATTCATTTCGCCTCATTCTGCAGGAATTTTGAAGGAATTGGTAACCATGTCTGCACCCAGGATCTCAGCATTATAGATAATGCCACAATACGTAAAGTATTGGCCAAAGGGCTCAATCACATACCTAACTATCCAAAAAACCCCTACCTTTCCCTATCAGCTTTACTTAGCTGCCTCACTGACCTTGTCAGTGCTCTCCGACTGGAGATGACAGTCCTACCGGACTTAAAGGAATTAGTGAAGGAAGGCTTCCCTCATAAAATTTCTCAACTTCCCAGGAAGTGGTTGTCTTCTAATAGCTCTTGTCTTACATCTCAACTAGCTCTTGATTTTCAACTAATCTCGGATAAATGGTTTGTGGTCGGGCTTGACAAAAGCTCCAACTGCCTAGCTTGGAACGCTGTTCGGGATCGAGTATCCGGTAGAGAATTCTGTCATACTGACAATACGCCACAAAATGTCTCTAACAAGATTTCTAAACATTTAGGTAAGCTTGGGTACTCGATAAGTAACACAAGGTTACCAATACTATTTCCTACATATAAATTCCACAAACATAAGTTTAGATGGATATCTGATGCCTCCAACTGTATCTTCTCAGATATCACCAAAGATATAACACTTTGCCTTGACCTTATCCTCACAGATTTGAGCTCATTTGTGCAGAGAAGCAGAGAATCTGCAAGGATTTTCTAAATATCCAATGTAATCCCTTCTGGTTAACGAAAAATGCTACAGAAGTCACACTTAACCTTCCTCATCATATCTTCCACATCTTTACAGTTGATATTACACAATGCTACGAAAACATTCCACTTAATGGGGATCTCGGCCTTAAGACTGTTCTAGCCAAGGTTATTAATTTAGCCTTTACCATATGCAAAAAAGAGAAAGTATTGTTTTATCTCCCTATCCAAGAAACCTAGATGGATTCAAGCATCTCACTCCACGCACCCTCTACACTTCAATGAAGCAAAACTTTGCTCCTATATTTCTTGGCTGTTGAATAACTGCACTATTATTTCAGGCGGCTGCTGCTTTAACCAAAGCCTTGGCATACCTATGGGCTTCTCTTGCTCACCACTTATGTGCAATATCTACCTGGCTTTCTTTGAATACAGATTGTGTCTTAAGAACATGGAAATTGACCATAAAAAACTTCCACTATTTAATCATACTTTTAGATACATGGATGACAATAGGATGTTCTCTAACGAGATTGACCTAATCTACCCCCACTGCCTAAAAATTGAGCCTACTTCCCTCCCAGATAATTCGACTCTCTTTGGGGACTTTTGCAAATTAGTCCAATTTCTTAATCTTTCAATATCCCTCCACTCCCCATCTACAGGTGGATATGACCTTAGATTTATTTGGAAAAAGGATCTTCTTAAGCTACCTCACATAGAATTCATTAAAAGAAATAGAAATAGGCCATACAAAGCCTCTATTTGCTTCTGTACTGGCCTTCTTTACTTAATCTGCTACTCTTCTTCTACCCCCTCCTTGGCCTGGGAAGAGATATCTGTACTAATTAAAAAATACTGCTATAACGGGTTTAATCAGAATCAGATCCGAAACACTATCATACAAGCTCTGATTCGGCATAACTGGCTTGGACTATTATTTGAGAAAGAGAGTCTCATCTCTCTTATAAGGTAGTAGGCCCATACACAATGGGCCTACTACCGACCCATTGTGCGTGGTTCCTGGGCAACGGTGGGTACACACACACATACACACACTAGTATACTGGTCATAATTCCCTAAAAAACACAACCCCCCCCCCCCATTTTACATAATAGTGATACCTTTTTTTCTATGCAAATAAATACTGCCCTATATTGTGACATTACCCCCGCTTAAACAAAGCGTGAATCTATCATCACATGGGGTAGGCGGCCCCTGTTCACTCTCTATCACCCTCCCCAGGCGATGGCACTTGCATAACTTTCAAAAGCGTGAAAATCTCCTGCTATCATTATATGAAGAAGGCGGCCCCTTCCACTCTCAGGCTATGTACTTCCCCAGGCAATGGTATCCGTTGGGCACTTGAGGAGCTCACACAATAGTGGCGGTTGGGCCCTTTCATTTCATCTGCTCTGGATGCGTGCAAATCAACCTATATAAACAAAGGTGAGGGCACACCTTGGCCCTCACTTAGCGTTGGATTATGTTTTTTTCTGCTCTGTCTCATTACTGTCTGAACTTTCTGAGCTATGGATCTTGCTGCTCAAACATCTCAGGTACTGGGTTTTACAGTTCTCGTTTGTTGCTATTTTGAGCTAAACAATGTGTACATAGTAGATAACTTCGGGAGCCTGTTGTCATATATAGTTGGTTTTGCTTAACTACATGAAAAAAATTGCCACGCCTGGGCATTGTTTTGGGCCTTGGGACTGCGTGCATAAAGAGTGACTGATTTTGGGCCTTTTTTTAACTGTATTAATGCGGAGAACACCTGACTGAACTGTGTAAACGCTACAGATTGTTATATTGGTTTTTTTTCCGCTTTAGGAATTTACCGTTGTTGCAGGCACAATGTGTGTATATGTGTGTGGGTGGGTATTTGTGTGTGTTTTTGTGTGAGTTTGTGAGTTTGTTGGTTACTCAACAGCAGCTATACCTTCGCACTTATATAGTGTGGCCCTAATAACTTCTTATGCATAAAAGGTGACTGTTTTCTGTTGACTATATTAACTGAGGCAATACCTGCACAAAATGGTTTTGGCTGGGTTTTTTTTTGGCTTTGTTCTAACCGCTGCTGCTGCGGGTTCTTACAATTACGGGCTTAACAGGTTATTTTGTCTTTTTACTGGTTTGGTTAAAAAAAAGGGGTCTATTCGTTTAGTACCTTTGGTAGTTACAAGGTATGGAAAAAATGACTGAAATCTTGCACAAACATGGTCGGACATTACCCTTGTTTGTTTTAAGGGATGCTATTAGCTGGTATAAGGAGATCATGGATTTGGTACTTCTGAAGGTAAGTATATAACAACTATCTTGGGCTTTGACATGGTAACCAAGCTTTGGTTCTTGAAATGTTGTACCTCATTAAGACGATGGATTCTTACTCTTGAAACCGGTAGTACTGTATTGCATACCACCCTTTTGGTACCTTTAACAACTTGCCGAATGGAGATAGTGAGTATGATGTGGTTTTTTCTCAAAATAAACCAAGGTACTGGAGGCAGTAATTGATATAGAGCTCACTGTAAATGATCTAATCAACATGGCATGTTTTAACTTGTTTGGAAGTGCTTGGCCTTTACTTTTTGGGCCAGCCATTAGTGAAAGATTAAAGATAAAATTACATATTGAATTCATCAAGTAAATCAGCTTTATAAACTAAAAGGGTCTTTTCTGCTCTAAACTTACAAGTAAACCGCAATATTGTTAAATTTTTGGTGGACTTCACCAATCAGAAAGGAGATTATACCATTCATTTTTTGAAGTAAATAAGTAAAGATTGCTAATATACAAGTTCTAATAGATGACCTAGTTTGTCTAAAGTGATTAAATTCTGTAAGATGGACATGGATAACAACTGATATGGTCCATTGATACCTGTAAAACACATCCAAGGCTAACAGAATTGTTGTCTTGTTTGGATGGATGCAGGTAAGGACTCTATCCTATCTTGGAGGGTTTTCTTTTCTTTGGCAAGCAACCTTACTATATTGAAGTACTCACTGAGGAACGGGGAAGTTCTTTTACTATTGGTCTTACTGAAAGAGGATCTCTTTCCTACAATCATTGTACCTAAATAATTTTGATACTGAGTTATTTTTGTACATATCTGTTCATTATTCCTTGGCCAGTTGTCTTTTGAATGTAAAAATTCAATTATGTCTTATTAGTTGTTGTCAATTTGGATTTTGTCCAAGCTTCACAAGCGTATTCAAAAGATTGAAGCTACTGCTTAAGGTTATCTAGCAAGGTAATTAGGTGGATGAGCCCTTGGGGGATTTTTTATATTTGTTATCGCATTGAATTTGGTGGTGGCTATCCATCTTGGTGACTTGGCATGACCAATCAACATATCTTTTGTGACTTCTCTTTCGCTATCATGTTTCACTAGGCGGTTACTTTTACAAAGTACTACTTTTTCTTCTCTGCTTAGCACTACACCATGGATTTAGACATATATATACATCACCATTTTGATTTTGAACATCGTACACATGATACATTTGCTCATGTCTCGTTGCCGGCTACTCTCACAGAGGGTACCCTTATGGAAAAATGTAAGATAGACCTGCAACCACCCAACCGTCCTTTCTATAGGTCCTTGACCCTCTGGCTCTTAGCTGTAAATAGAACCCTATACTGCAAGTGTGTCCGACACTTTGCAAGGGCCGTGCCCTCCTAGTCTTACCCTTGGCATGACATTACTTCCCCCTTGGAAATACGTTTTTGTAGTAAAAAAAAAGTGGTAAGATCTTCTCAAGTACACTAATGTTTTGCACAGTGGCACCTCTCAAAGGTCCAGCTGTTCATGTGATTAGTACACGGTTCAATAGGAGGCTCAATGAAACCAAGAGAAAGATCTTAATTTTCCACATTGTTGTCCTTATGCAACTATTGGTGTAACCGGCTGAAATCCAAGTTAGTGTGTAGACTCTTTTTATAACTCACTTGAGTATTGTAAACGAGTTACCACAATTGAGAGGTGTTTAAGGGAATGACTAGGAGTCAGACTTTTTGAAGATATTCGAACATTCGAGAATACCTCTTCTCAACTTTCCATACAAGTGACCTACTAACATACCTCATCAGCTTGTATTAAGTCCTTGATTTGCTGTCATTTCTATCAGTAGAAAACCCCTCTAGAACTGCAAGGTTGAAAACCTGACATAAACATGCAGGGACTAAACCTAGTCGCAACATGTTTTGCATCATGATAAACAGACTCCAAACTAGGAAGACAATCTATCCATTTGGGTTGCATCTTGCTAACATAGGCTCATTCGCATATACTTTAGCACTAGATTAATAAATACTAGTTGCCCATCCATCTTTAGAAGAGTGATAGTAGTGTAGTGAGTTGTCTCCCCAACCATTTACAGACAGTCTTCCAGAAATGAATGGTAAATGAGGGTCATAGTGACTCACAACCAACTTGGTTAACTTTAGGGATTGAATAAGGAATTGAATCAGCTTCACAAATTCCAATCAACTTATCTACAAGAACCCATATCGAGCCATCAACTTGTATCAAGGCAATCTCCACAAGCATCACATTGGACCTTAAATGGATTTGAGAGGTCTGGTAGTGTAAGCACTGGTTGGGAGGTAATTTTTTCTTTAAGCTTGTCAAAAGAATTTTTCTCTTTTGTAGTCCATGAATACTTAACATTTTTCTTTGCTAAGTCATGTAATGGTCCTGCTATTTGTGAGAATTTTTCAATGAAGTGTCTATAGTATGCACACATACCAATAAAGCTTTGTAGCTCATGTAGAATCCATGAGTTAGGCCATCCTTTTATTACCTCTAACTTTGATGAATCCGTATGGATACCATCTTGTGAGATAATCTGATGTAAGTATTGAAGCTCTTGAAGCAAAAATTCACTCTTCTTCTAGTTAATGAAAAGTTTATTCTCCCTCAAAGCTTGAAAGATTACCTAGAGATGTTGCTTATGCTTCTCGAGCGAATTGGAGTAGAAGATGATATCGTCAAAGAATAATCCACTAAACTTACGGTAGGGCCTAAAAATTTTCTCCATTAAGCGGTCGATATGGCCGAAGCATTTGTCAAGACAAAAGGCATGACAAGATATTTATAAAGACAAAACATTGTGCAAAAAGTGGTCTTTACAATATCTTCATTTACTATACTTATTTGATGATAGCCACTTTTAGGTTCAATCCTACTAAAGTAGGTAGAGCCTTGTATCTTATCAAACAAATCTTCTACCCGTGGTAGGAGAAATTTGTTTTTGATAGTGATATGGTTTAGTGCTCTATAGTCGACACACATACGATATGTTCCATTTTCCTTTTGCACTAATAGGATGCATGAACAAAAGGGAGAGGAGCTAGGCCTCACCATCCCCTTGTCTACCGTTTCATGCACTTGCCTCATAATCTCCTTTTTTCGAGCTTGAAAAACTCTATAATGAGGCTTAGTAGGCAATGAGCTCCCAGGTAGAATCAAAAGCAAGTGAATTTACAAGAGGTATAGTACAACCCGACTCATTAGCATCTATATACACGTTATTTTCCCTCTCGGTGAAATAAATTCTCCTTTTAGGAAACTTTATGTTGGCAACCATGCTACTGAACCATGGTGCCCCTAGGATAACATCTTCATGCTAGAGAGGGGAGATGAAAAAGTCCTCTTTGTCGACGTAGCTTTGGACATGAAGCCTCAATTTTTCAATCAAGGGAGTAACAAAGGCTTGTTTTCCCTTGAAAGCTCCATCAGCAATTATAGTGTCTCCCATCTTGAAAGCTTGTATGTCTAGCTTAGTGGCCAACTCCGTTGATATGAAGTTGTGAGTAGAGCTAGGATCAAAAAGGATGAAGGCATCATGCTCCCTCACCTTCCCCCAAGCATAGGAAAGGGATGATCCTTTGCAGTGAGCATCCTCTTTTGGAGCTTCGACCATGGAAGCTCTAGGAGTCTCATTGCATGCATTTCTTTTGGGCTAAGAACAATAACCATGCCCTTGCTCCCCACACTTGAACATTTATGATCCTTTCAAAAAGCCTTTAATTCTTCATGAGAGAGAGTTTATTTTTACCTTTGTAAACTCCTTTCTCCTTGGTCTTGTTGTTGTTGCTGTTGGAATTGCCTTGGGAAGAACTTTGAGCATTGTTCTTCCCTCTTGAATCATTTCAGTCTTTTTTTTCCATGGGCTTGGCATTCATTTTAGCCCCTTGTTGGAAATTAATGCGAGAAGCAACCATACTATGGTGGATTACTTCGATGATAGTACTAAGCCGTTGTGAGTTGACATACTCGACCATCTCTTCAGGTAATCTCGCACAAAATTGTTGCTTTTGCTCCGGCAAAGTCTATCTTTTGAGAGAATGTAAATCCCAAAACTTGTCCACATATTTGTGGATAGACTCGTTGGAGAGTAGCTTCAAACTCCGCCATTCGGTGAGCACTTTATCTTTGGCATTGCTCGTAAGGAACTGTTTCATGATGGAAACTCGTAGAGTTTTCCATGTCTTTGGAGCTTCTCCATTGCCACAAAGGCTAGCCCATCATTGTCGAGTAGATTTTTGAAAGTGCATAGCTACGTGATATAGTTTGGAGGACTCTATGAAGCCCTCATCTCTAAAGGCCATATCAAATTGCTGGATGAAGGCAAAAACTTTGTTGGTAGCACCAAAGGTTCCATCATAGGTGAGAAAAGAGGTACTCTTTCCTCCCTCTTTGAACTTCTTAAGCTTGTAGGACCTTTTTCAAGAAGCATAGGATTTGCGATGTCCTCTCCTCTTGTATTTTCTAGGAGAATAGCCGCTACTTTCGTTGGAAGAGGAGGAAGATGGAGAAGAGGGTGACCTCTTTCTCACCTTTTTTTTCCTTTGATTCCTCTCTTCCCTTTTGAGATGACAAGAAAAAGGACTATAGGATGATCTTTTCCTCTTGGGAGGAGTTGGGGATTGTCGAGACCGCCATCTTCATAGAGCCACATCTTCAAAAGAATTTGGAGATTTAGTTCTTTCTCGTTCATTGGATTCCTCTTCTTCTCTTATCGGAGAGAGTCTTCTTTTGGAAGTCTTTACAAGAGGATTCCTAAGCTCTCTCTATTCTTGGAGAGGTAGGGAAATCCCATAAGAACGAAGTTGTGGCGTAGCTTCGGCTTGCAAGGAATGGTTGCCCATAGCTTGTTGCAACCTAGTAACAAGATAGGTCACAAACATTGGGCATCATCAATAGCACCTTCATGTGAAAAATCAAATTTTTCAATGCTCATTCTACTCTCTTTATTATTTTCATCAATGTTAACTAAACTTATGTATATGTTACTTTGTGCTTTGGTACCCTCAAAAACCTTAGTTGCTACTCTTCTTTACTTTTGAAAATTAGCTCCCAAGAAACCATACCCGTAGTTTAGAGACTTTTGATTGCAAAGAGTAGTGAAGAGGGTCTAACATTTTCCGAGAGAAACCAATAGCTCTGATACCAATGTAATGGAATATGGCTATGACATTGATTGTAGCGGAATTGAAATAGCAATAGTGTGCATTTCCTTTAAGATAATTCTTGAAGAGCGTAAGAAGAGTACTTGATTAAAGGTCGAAAAATGAACATTATACGTAATTAGCTTGGCATGAATAATACTTGTAAAAGAGAGAGAGAGAGAGAGAATTAGAGAAATTGAAAACAGAAGAGAGACTTGGTACGATACAAGATTTGTGTTCCTTGAGACCTTGTTGGTGCAATGAAGATGGTAGACTTCATACACCCAAATTATGCCCTTAACTAACTTTCAAAAGCATTAACATGTCCCCAGCCTCAATCCCAAGACCTCAAACACCTTCAAACGTGGAGAGAGCTAACAGGGAGTGAGGGAAGGGAAGAGGAAGAACAAGTAACATACAAGAAAGAAATAATCTCCTCACTTTTCATTACTCTTGTAGCTTAGCATAGCATAGTAGCATAATAATGGAGATGAAGAAGATGGCAAGATGTTTCTTTGAGCATGGCTCTTGTTTGGATTTGCATTCCATAGCCAAGAGTTGTTGCTGTAGGCTCTCAACTTATCAAGCTTGGACAATGAGGTGAAGCTCTTGCTCTTCACACAAGGAGAAAATGTGAGTGTGTGTGTGTGTGGGAGAGAGTGTGTATCAACAAGAACACCCCATTCTTGCTTGGGTCAACCCCCCCCCCCCCCCCCCCCCCCCCCCCCTTCTTCTAGATCAAGCTTAGACTCGATTGGACCTCCACAAGCCTAGCCAATTACATGCTTTAGTCATATCAAGCAACAAAGGTAGCATTTGGACAAATGTCCTCCTCTCTCTACAGACGAACAAAAAATGGTTCTTAGGCAGACATTGAATGGATTCCACTGCAATACCCTGAGTACTCCATTGTTGCTTCACCCATGCTTTCAGCATGTCTACAGGAGGGCATGGGCCAGCTAAGAGACCTACCAAGGCATGACTTTCCAAATCTTTTTTGACCTTCCTGAATTGAGAAGACGGTAAAATGGTTTATCCACATCACCTGTGATGCTAATAACAACGTCCAGAGCATGTAACTAGCTTCTCTCTCTGTCTCTCTCTCTCTCTCTCTCTCTCTCTCTCTCTAATCGTTGCGTATTGCTTGACATAGACACCTTGCTCAATCCGGACTCTCAAGATCCATCTCCGCGAGCTTGGCAACCCTCCAGTCCCCTGAGCTCTATAAGGAACACCCTTTATTTAGTTGTGTGTGTGTGGGAAAAGAGAGCAAGGGAAACAGAGAGAGAGAGAGAGAGAGAGAGAGAGAGAGAGAGAGAGAGAGAGAGAGAGAGAGAGAGAGAGAGAGAGAGAGAGAGAGAGAGAGAGAGAGAGAGAGATAAATAGATTGTATTATTGTCCACGGAGGTCAGATATGACCTATGGGACCAAAGGCAAGACATTACAAATGTGGGGGGGTTCTGGGATACATCTCAGTTAAGGACTGAGGGTCCAAAAAGAAGGTGAGATATAATAAGATGAATAAAATCTATGCAGAAAGGGGTGAGGAGGGAGTGGGTTTGGGAGTGCGAAACTCTTGAATAAGGGCTTTACCTCCTCGATAGACTGCCCATTTCCCTGCTGCGGGCGCATCTCGCACCTTTTGTAGTTCTACTTTCTTTTGCTTGAGTTGTGTAGGTGTAAGATCTTTTGCAAACCATATTTTGGTGTCCTGGAGAAGCCTTGATTGCTCAAGAAATTTGATTTGATCCGCCTTGGTTTTAAAGGTGTAGATTGCATGATTGGTGCGAGGTTCGTGTGTAAGAGAAGTGATTGTTGCCGGATCACACTGTACCATGGGGATTGCGGATTGGATGTGGGCAAATGACTCGTGATTGAGGTCTCCCTCCCCTTTCCAATCGCTTGGGAGCCCTCCAATGCGAACATTGAGGGCGATTTTAATCCAAACAATTCATTCTTAATTTACAAGCAATGTACGTTGGTTTCTTGGAAGTTACCTTCCGTTTTTGACCAATTAATCTTTTTCTGATTCTTACTCACTCCTTACGTATGCAATACTAACTTATAAAGAGAATTTAAACTATTTAAAGACTTAATTGAATAATGGGAAACCCACCTAGGACTAATCGGCCATCTCTTGTTGTGCTGGCACCTAAAGACTCTCCTCTGTAGGCCTACTACTAGGCCCAACTTCATCGTCGTGTGATGCTCTAGTTCTTTTTAGAGCTCTGCCCTCATCATCAGATGTAGGATTGGCTCGGGTCCTTTTAGGTGCCATAACTTCTTATCCTTATAAAAAGGACGTCTAATCATTAGGTAAATTATCCAAAATCTAAACCTTTGTATCCAATTTTACCCAAATCTAGGTTAAATTTATAATCTTAATTGGTAAATTCTTGAACTGGTAAATTCTTATTTTCCTATATAGGCATGATAACTTTTTCCACAGCTTCCCTAAGGGTTTTCTAAGCTATCCTAATTTTTTAATAATTTTGTATATCTTTTTCCTAATTTTCCCATCAAATTTTAAGCTTGGAATCTGCTTATTTTGAGCTTAATATTATTTATATTTATTTTCTCTTAAAGATTTCATTTTCTCAACTTTATATCACAGGTTTACACTTACTATAATTTTCCTAAAAAATTTTGACTGCAAAGTCTATTTATTTTAATTAATCTTTTGTTAAAAATAATACTGTTGGTCAATTATAATTTCCTAAACTCAATAATTAACTATGCTATAATTATCACAAGTAGATAAGGATATTTTTTACCTTTAGTAATTATATTTTAGATTTCTAACTTAGCTATCTAATTTTCATCTTTGATTTTCAGTTAAAATTAGTATACTTTAACTTAGATAAATATCTATACTAAGTTTCTAACCTTGACATAATTATCATGGTCTTTTTATAATGTAATCTAACTCTAATAAATAGCTTGTAATCATATAACATGATTTATTAATTTCCTGTTTTAGTTTTCAGCTAGAATTAGTATAGTTTGATTAAACTAAATATCTATACTAAGTCTCTAACCTTGACATAATTATCACAGCTCCTCTATAATGTAATATATCTTAGAAAAATAGCATGTAGTCGTCTAACATGATTTACTAATTTTCCCTTTACTTTTTAGCTAAAAATTAGTATAATTTGACTTAGATGAATATCTATAGTAATTTTCTAACCTTGTCATAATTATCACAACCTCTTTATCATATATCTAGCTCTGATAAATAGCATGTAATCATATAACATGATTTACTAACTCCCCATTAACGTTTTCCTCATAAAAAGTGTTTTTGACTAAGATAATTAGCTAAATCAATTTTCTGTGGCTAAGCTAATTATCACGGCTTTTGTATGAGATATTCTAACTGTGAAAATTATCTCACAGCTAACTATTTTGATTTACTAATTTCCCCCTTTTATTTATCTTCAAAAATAAGGTCTTTTAACTAAGATAATTAGCTAAATTAACTTTTTATGGTTAAGCTAATTTCCACAGGTTTTTAATGATGTATTTTAACTTTAAGAATTATCTCAAAGCTATTTAACCTAATTTGCTAATTTCCTTATTTAACTTACCCTCCAAAATAATGTTTTTCTACTAAGATAATTAGCTAAACTAATTATCTGTGATTAAGCTAATTATCATGAGTTTATTAAGATGTATTTTAACTCTAAAAATTATCTCAAAGGTATTTAGTCTAATTTGCTAATTTCCACCTTTACTTTTGCGCTTTAAAAAAGTGTTTTTCTACTAAGATAATTACCTAAACTACTTTTCTGTGGTAAAGATAATTATTAGGAGTTTTCTAAGATGTGTTCTATCTCTGGAAATTATCTCTGAGATTTTTAGTTTAATTTTCTATTTTACATCTTTAATTTTCCCTTAAAAATAGTGTTTTTTTACTAAGATAATGAGCTAAGCTAATTGTCTGTGGTTAAGATAATTATCTGAAGTTTCCTAACATGTGTTTTACCTCTAAAAATTATCTCAAAGATTTTTAGTTTGATTTTCTATTCTCCTTGTTCAATTATCCCTTAAAAACAATGTTCTTCTACTAGGATAATCAGCTAAACTAATTATCTGTAGTTAAGATACTTATCACAAGTTTCCTCGGATGTATTTTACCTCTAAAAATTATCTCAAAGCTTTTTAATTTAATTTGCTATTTTCCCCCTTTACTTTTCTCTTAAAAACAGTGTTTTTCTACTAAGATAATTATCTAAACTAATTATTTGTGGTTAAAATAGTTATCCCGAGTTCCCTAAGATGTAGTTTACCTCTTAAAGTTATCTCAAGGCTTTTTAGTCTAATTTGCTAATTTTTCCCTTTATGTGTCTCTTGTAATTCTGCTTAAATAATTACAAAAATAATTCAAAAAATTAAGAGGTAATTTCCTTAGCATCTTGATAGTTTAATACAACTCTAATAATTATAATTAGTAATTAGTATAATTACCATTAAGTTATGACTAAAAAGATTAATTTCAACCCTAATATACTTACTAATTAATTAGATTTATGTCCCTCAGCTTAATTAAATAATCAAAAGAGAATTAAGAATTAGGAGATTAATTTAGAGTGCAAGTAAGTTTAATCTTCTTAATTAATTGGATTAATTAAGAAAATAAAAGTAAATTGGCAGAACTTTGCTAATTAAAAAGAGTTAAACTAATTACCATGGATTAATCAACTAGAGTTTTTGCTCTCTAGTGATCTTTGAGTAGAGTTCTCTCAAGGTGAGAGAGAAATGGCCAGGACTCCGCGTCTCTCCAAAATGTGAACCAAGGGGTCTTATTCATATGTTTCTGGGCACTCATAAGCTCTCATACGCTGAAAATGGCAGTTTCTTGCAGCTCAAGAAGTCCTACAGCTCAAGATGGCGCCCCCTGATGCTAATTGTGTCCCTCGCAAGTCAATGATGACCCCTCCCATTACCTGCCAGCTTTAAAATATCAATTCTGCTATATTTTGACCTATTTTTTCTTGATTGGTAAATATCTAGGAGGCCTTTAGTAAAGTCATGCTTAAATGCTTACTGCAACTATTCAATTTTTCTTAATAATTTAATTTACATTGAATCTTTCGAAAGGACTAGCGGGGTCAGTTTTTGTCTAAATTTAAATTTGAAAATTTCTAGCCTGGGGTTTGCTATGCTTAAGATTCCAAAAATATCATTTTTAATTGCTTTTGAAATAGTGCTTTACCTGTTTGTAAGTCCAATGCTTTCCCCTAAAACTTTGAGTTCATCCCTCTACAGATAGCTAGAAAGGTGGAGACCTTACACCCCCTACCCAACCCGCTGCCAAATAGCTGCTTACAAACTTGGAGATGGATTATGATAAAATCCGTGCTTGGTTTAATGATTGTGTACTCTTTTGAAATGAGGAGTATTTAAAACAATGTTCCAAATGTAGATCAAGTAGGTACAGAGAGGACACACACAGGAATGTTTTCCCTACAAAGATTCTACAACACTTTCCAATCATTCCAAGGATAAAGAGTATGTTCAGATGCAAGTCTATAGTGACTTTGATGACATGGCATCAATACACTAGATTCACAGATGATGTGGTGTGGATGTCTGTTGATTCCCTTGCATGGAAGTACATAGAGGAATGGTGGTCTGATTTTTAAGAAGAGCCTTGTTGTGTCCGTTTTGATTTGGAAATGGATAGAGTAAACCCGTTTATAATTTGGAGTTCCTTGGAAAATATGGCCTATTTGCTTGGTGAACTATAATCTTCCACCATAGCTAGCTATCAAGAAGGGCCATCTGCTATTGTCATTGATTGCTCCAGGGAAGTACAAGGTAATGAACATGGATGTTTACTTGGAACCACTTATGGAAGAGCTTCAAATCTTGTGGAGAGGGATTGATGTGGTTGACATGTCTCAACCGATCGATCGACGACATGCCCACATGAAAGGCATTCTCATGTGGACCATACATGATTGACTAGGCTTTGGTGAGTGTTCAGGTAAGTACTTTGAGATATATATCTATTTAAATTCTATAGGTGGTGCTAGTTCAATGCTTGATCTTTTTTCGATAAAAGATTTGAGCTACTCGAGCAACCATGCATTTTTGCTATGTGGTCCTTTACTTGGCTTCTGTCACTCTGATTATTTGGGCAAGATTGTGTACTAGAAATTTTCCCTTTCTAGGTCACCTTCAAAAAATTCCATACTTTCATATTGGACAATGGCTCGATGCTACAATCTTAGAGGCAAAGAAAAATGGAGTACTAATCCACTAAAGAGGAAGAGCAGATGTTGAGGGGATGCAATTGGCATATTTGTATTGTACCTACATTTTTTAGCCACATAAAAATATATGCAATGTGAGTCTAAAATTGTTTTATGTGCCACTAATATCACAAATATGGACCTTTGTGGTCACATGGAGACACTTCATAGTTGAACGGATAGACGGACGAAGGGTCACCTTTGACACTGTGTCAGGGCAAGAAAGTTAGAGTAGTGCCAGGGATGACAATACGTAGACTGACTAACTTGAATACTTTGGCTATATCCAAGACATCCTGAAAATTAGATTCAAAAAGTTTGATATTTTGATTTCTGATGTGAAGTGGTTCAAGGTTATTACAAGTGGTCCTAATGCAACTGTACACAAAGATAGGAGTAGATTGATTCAAGTCAACGGTAGGCGAGTGTGGGTGGATGATTTGTTCTTCTTCAATATTTTGAACAAGTTGTGTTTATTATAGATCCACTGTGGAAGGAAAAATACTAAGAAGATTTGAGGAAACCTCATTGGCTCTTCTTCATCCAAGTTGCTCCATGGAGGTAACAAGTCTTTGAAGGAATTGGAGGTTAAGAACAAAGAGACACCTGAGCTCCGTGCATGGATTGTTGATGATCAGTATGAGAAGCCTAAGCTTGATGTTAGTGCTCTTCTCAAGCCAATGCCTAAACTTGAAGATAAGCAATCAAATACTAAGATAGATGTAGGGATTGGATGGAGCCATGGAGTTTGATGCGAAAGATGCAGAAGTTCACATAGATACAGATGTCTGTGGTGCATCATCTCTCATAGAAGATGAGAGATTGACTAGTGATTTTTGTTAATAATTCTCTTGTAATTTCTACTTTTTGATCAATGGATTTTAATTATCGTCAAACATGGAATTCCTAGATATTTGTGGTTAAGTAAACTAACATATTTGTGTTGATTGATATGTTTATTTGTGGTTAAGTGAACTAACATATTGTATATATTTTTTCAAATTAGTTTTTGCAACCATGGTAGATGACAAGGAGCCATACTCTCTAAGTTTCAATTTCCTAGTTAGTCTAGCCAGCATGTCACCGGAGCAAGATGTGGACTTTCTTCTTACAGTTTTCGTAGAGCACTGTAAGTACATATAGCAATTTTGGACAACAGGTCCTTGTAGACACCGGGGAGGTCACCTAATAAAAATGTAACCTATCACATGAGTTCAACAGACGGGTATTTAAAGTTCTTGAAGCTTACAAAAATATATATACCGAAGGGAGCTATTTTTTCAAATTTGAAATAAACTTACAAATTTTAAAAGAAAAGGGTACATTATATTCCTAAAAAAATTCACAGATAAGGGGTTTTACAAACATGTGAACCCCCCGAGTTGTAGACCATCTACAACTGCTCCGACCCCTCAGACCAGTGTTCCAATCACACCAATTGGTGGTGTCACACCTTACACCAACGTCCCAGCTACACTGATTGGTCAATCTACACTGGAGATTACTCTTTCTTGTTCCTCTTCAAGAAAACACAGATCTCGTTGTTCAAGTGGTGCCAATGGTTGTTGTGGTAGTGGCTCTACCGATGCATGCACACCTTTGAGAGAGCATCCAAGTCTCTCTTTAGGAGATAGTACATTGATGGGTACACCACGTATACCTTTGGGATCACATGAGTTTGATCCTACCAAGGTGTACAAGAACAAGGATGGGGCACCAATTATGAATAGGGCCAGAAAGTCCATGCGTTAGAGGGTTTTCATGATTTATACGGTGTAGTTTGGGAACTTTGGGATGGATCATTGGAATTCTCAAGATGCAAAGAGAAAGAATTTCATCATTGATGCCATTCACAAAGAGTATGGGCCAATTGTGAGATATGATCCAGTCTCCAATTATTGGATCACGGTATGACTATTGTGAAGATGTCACATTGTTGATCTGAAGCACAAGCAAAATACAAAGCCAACAAGCCAAAGCTGGCATGGTTGGATGCAGAGGAGTGGGCGATGGGTATACTCTCATGAAGCCATATGTTGGGAAGATTTTCAAAGCATGCTTATAGTGGGATAGTGATTGGGTGGATATATGTGTAAGGTTGCAGTTTAAGATAACGGTTGGCACATGCTGGAGGATGTGCACAATCAAAGGGGGTGGATTCCGTGTCGATCCGCTTCCACAATGGGAAAGAGGTGAAGTGTATATGTTAATTGTACACTGATGGGATATGATGACGTATGCCAAACTATCAGAGCATGTGTGCAATAATTTGATGCTACAATAGGGGGGTTGTATGAGAAATTTTTCTTAAAACATGCAAGGAAAGTTGGGTGGTAAGAAACCATGTGATCAGTGAAAGTGGGTGAGAGACTACATGTACTATATGAGGAGAGCCAAAAGTCTTATGCTATAAAATTCTACAAAACTCATTCTTGGTGAAAATGGTCCTAGCAAGAGAAGGAAAATGGTGTTCTAAACATTTTTGCCTCACGCACATAGGCCAATTTTGCATCGATTGGGAAATATTAAAGTTTTTGTAATCTACTATTTCGCAAGAAGCTGCACAAAGAAGCAGGAGAGGAGGAAGGGATAAGGAAAAGCAAAGGAAACTGGGATGTGCTCTCCCTTTCTCTCTTCATATGCATAAGCTTCTATAGCTCTAAGCTCTATCTCTCTCTAACCATAGTTCTTAAGCTTCCATAGCTCTTGAACTCTCCACTATCCTAAGCTCTTGATATATATCTCTCAAACCTAAAGCCTAAACTCCAAACTTTGAATCCTAAAGCTTCCATAACCAATTTTATCAAAAGTAACAGCTTATTTATCTCTCTCATATACTCCATAGCACACAATCATACATAGAGCTCATGTTTGGGAGCTACTGATATCATCATGATCTTAATCTCGTGATTAGCCATAAGCCATACCTCTCTTTTCATTAATCTAAAAAGTTGCAAACTCGTTGAGCTTGCAATTGATGATGGATAACAAGAAGCAATTTGATTTGTGAAGACTACAATGAAAAGTGCTTGGAATGATCACCTTGGGTTTTCATGTGATTTTGACAAAGTGGACAGGGAAGAGTTTGGGTGATCTTGGGTGGAGCATGGGTCAATCTTTGCTTAAGATATTGAAATTCTTGGGCCTCTATAGTGGACCACTAAAAGGAAACTGTTGGACTCATAAGTGTAGATAGAGGCCAAGCTATATCTATATTCATTCAAGTAAACCTTTGATGATATTAATTGTGGCTCCAAAAACTATACACCATTTTTGTGGCTTTTGGGGAATCCTCAAAATAGTAATTATTTTATCATGATTAGGAGCTAATCTTTTAGCTGAAACAATATGTCGAATAAGCGTACCTTGAGTCACCAAGAAGTGACATTTATTGGGGTTGAGTTTGAGGTGTATCTCTAGAAGTTTTTGTGATTGTGGGGCATCCTTAATAGTAATTATTGTAGCAAGATTAGGAGCTAACCCTTTAGCTGAAACAATATGTCAAGAAGTGTACCTTGAGTCACCAAGAAGTGACATTTATTGGGGTTGATTTTGAGGTGTGTCTCTAGACATTTGATAAACACTGCTTGCAGTTGTGAAAAATAGCCTTGGAAGCTTTCTATTGGAATGAGCACCTAGCACCCAAGAAAGAGGAGAATCATCCATGAAAATCCTTAAGAACTTGGTTAGGTAGGGGTCAAAGACAACATACACTTTCCTATTAAATGAACCTGGAGCATCTTTCAATCCATATGCCTTTCTTTTATAGATATCTGTACCCCATGGGTTGAGGACATCTATCCTGATATAGTCAAATGGTTGGATGGCTATTTGTTGTAGCTGCTAAAACCATCCATATCTATATAGAGTATGACCATCCAGACTTCCAAGACTCTCTTAGTGAAGGGAGTAGGGAAGCCATATTGAATATTTTCCTCGTAACAATGTACAATATGGGTAATCACAAGGAAATCACTACCAGTTTAAAAAATAAGTTTAAGTACTAGTTACAAATAGATGGACATGTCTACTCATGCATGGTTGCATGCATGTAAATATGCATGCACACACACTGACATGCATCCAATGTATACATATATACATACATATGTTTACAACCTACTATACATGCATGTGTATATGCATGTATGCATATTAGTGAGTGTGTATAAGTAACAACCACTACATTAATTTATCAATATGGGTATGCATATCTATTATATGATATGGGAAGAATGATGCAACCTTGAGCTAGATGGTAAAAGAGGTGTGTGTGCTAGCTAGATCTACTCATGTTTCTAGTGGGGATTTGTTTGAATTGTGCTCACAAATGGAAATTAATAGTATCATTTCCCCACCATGGAGAGATTTTGTGTCTCATAGCCATGGGTGATCAATTAACAGCAAAATGCCACCATCCGGTAGACTACCACCATTAGACTACCAAAAAATCAAAAATTAAAATATTGAACTACAAGAGTCACTTAATCCACTACTTCTACTGGTTTTGCTTTGTGTTGATCTTCAAGGGTCACTATAAAAGGGACATATCTTGTCCGCAATAGGCCTAGAGCCTTCATTGTGAATTCTAGCATGAGGTTGATTCTAAACCCACTACTGATTGTAACTTCTAAAAACTTCTTACCATAGATTTTGGTAAATCTAGAGCTTTTATACTCAATTATTGGAGTAGTGGAGTATATGATCATATAAAATTTAGAGGGATAAATAAGGTGATGCTCACCACTAATGGATCCATTAGGGTAGAGAGAGTGGATTACCTGTGAGATCCCCAACCCGCTGACACCAAAATTGGGATGGGATCCTTGACAGGTCTCTAGGCCTAATAAAAATCAGAGTCTCTAAACAAAAAAATGCAAGGAATAGACCTTTACCATTAACAATGGCTTGGGTCTATAGCCCTAGAAGAAGACCTAGTCCTATCTCACAATGGAAACGGGACAACATATTAAAAGTCCAAAACTATGTCGGCCCTATAACTTCCACAAGTTGGGCTAAGGTATCCTCAACCAACGCTTTTTCCCCCCTAACAAATGTGAGGGCACAGTCACTGGTGGACTCCTCTTCCAAGTGAAGAAGTTTTAAAACATTTTTAGTGCACAGGGATGGATAGTTACCTGACTAATCAGGTCCAACCGTCCATGTTTGACAACCTTAGTCAATCCCCACTTACCACCCTGCACTCACACACGATTCTTTGGTCTCCTAATTACTATCACATTGTTTTAACATTTAAAATAATGGTTTCTTTTAACTTTTCGTCATAGTGATTCCTTCAATCAAGTATTAAAGACAGCATTGGAAAGCATTCTTTTAGCAAACAGACATCTTTAAACTTAAGATAGGGTATTGTCAATCAAAAACATTGACCATAATAACCATGACCAATACTCTTCTTGTCTCAAGACCACCGAAGGGTGAAAAACGGCACCCATTCCTTGTTCACAATCTGGGGTGGATAAACCCCCACCCAATTTTCGGGGTGCCCATACACCAAACCCGTTGCCCATACAATCGAGTGGCTCCCCTAGGATAAAAACGGTATCCTAACTTATGTAGAAGCATCAAGACATGACACGAAGTAGAAACTCATCGTTCATGGGGGTAATCGACTTATCTGTGTGGCTGAAAAGCCATCATTATTCATCAAAATATACGAAGGAGTTGGAGGTGTCTTGAGACAAGCTGTCTTAAGGATGATCAACCATATATTTTCTAATTCAACCAATTTTAATCCAAACAATTCATCCCTAATTTTACAAACAAATGCACGTTAGTTTCTTGGAAGATGTCTTCCATTTTCAGCTAGTTTTTACATTTCCTAATTCCTTACTCCGTATGCAATGTAATATTTAAAGAAAAACCTGAATTATCTAAACTTAATTATAACAAAGACCCACCTGGGACTGATCTGGCATTTGTTGTAGCATCGCGGCCTGTACACTCTCATTAGTAGGCCTAGTTCTAGTTCTAGTTCGACGTTCTAGTTCTCATGTGCACTCTCATTGTGGGACGTTCTAGTTCTTTTTGGAGATCCATCCTCATCATCAGATATGGGATTTGCTCGAGTCCTTTCAGGTACCATAACTTCTTATCCTTTTAGAAAAGGACGTCTAATCATTAGCTAAATCATCCAAATGTTAGACTTAACTTTTGTATTCAATCTTAACCCAATCAAGGTTAAATTTGTAGTCTTAATTGGCAAATTCTTGACCTAGTAATTTATTATTTTTCTATATAGGTATGATAACTTTTTCCAAAGATTTCCCTAAGGGTTTTCTAAGTTCTCCTAATTTTCTTATAATTTTTAATAAAATTTTTCTAATTTTCTCATCAAATTTTAACTTTGGAATCTGCTCAATTTGAGCTTAATATTTATTTTATTTATTTTCTCTTAAAGATTTCATTTTCTCAACTTTATATCATTGGTTTACACTTACTATAATTTTCCTAAAAACTTTTGACTGCAATGTCTATTTATTTTAATTAATCTTTAGCTAAAAAATAAGGCTTTCGGTCAATTATATTTTCTAACTAACTAATTAACTATGGTATAATTATCACAAGTAGATAATGATATTTATGACCCTTGGTAATTATCTTTTAATTTTTCAATTTAATGAACTAATTTTTTCTAATTTTTAAAAGTAGAATTGGTATAATTTGACATAGATAAATAGATACATTGATTTTTTAACCTTAAGATAATTATCACCACTTTTTTATCATGTAATCTAGCTCTAATAAATAGCATGTAAATATCTAACATGATATACTAGTTACTCCCTTTAATTTTTAGCTAGAAATAGTATAATTTGACTTAGATAAATATATATAATAATTTTTTATATTAAGATAATTATCAAGGCTTATTTATTATGTAGCTGAACTCTGATAAATAGCATGTAATTATCTAACATAATTTATTAATTTTTCCCTTGAATTTCCAACTAGATTTAGTATAATTTGACTAAATTAAATATCTATATCCATTTTCTAACCTTAAGATAATTATCATGTCTTTTTTATTGTGTAATCTAGCTCTAATAATTAGAATTTAATTATCTAGCATGATTTACTAATTTCTTCATTCAATTTATGCTTTAAAAAAGACAATTTTAGCCTAATTAATTAGCTAAACTAATTTTTTGGTCATGTCCTAATTATTTTAGCTTTTTAACAATGATTTCTACCTTTGATATTTACTGTATAATTATCTAAGTGATTTAGCTAATATCCCCTTCAATTTATGCTTGAAATAGTTAATTTTAGCCTAATATATTAGCTAAACTAATTTTCTATGCATGAACTAATTATTTTAGATTTCTAAAAATAATTTCTAGCTCTGATAGTTACTGTATAATTATCTAAGGAATTTAGCCTATTTCCTCGTTCAATTTACGCTTAAAAATAGATATGTTTAGCCTAATAAATTAGCTAAACTATTTTTTTGGTCATTTACTAATTATCTTAGTTTCCTAATAGTGATTTGTAGCTCTGACTATTAGCGTATATTTATCTAAGTGATTTAACTAATTTCCTCCTTTAATTTATGCTTAAATCAATTAGTCTTAGCCTAATCAATTAGGTAAACTACTTTTTTTTGCATGGCCTAATTATCTTGGCTTTCTAACAAGGTTTCCTAGCTTTGTTAATTATTGTGTAATTATCTAAGTATATTAACTAATTTTCTCATCATTTTATGTTTAAAATTACTTAATTTCTATCTAATAATTTAGGTAGATTACTCAAAAAATTAAGACCTAATTTCCTTGACTCCTAGATAGCATAACTAAGCTTTGAAAATTATACTATGATTATTTAGGCTTAAAAAACTATTTTTCTTCATAAATCAATATAAAATTAATCATTTTTAGCTTAATATACACTAATTAATTAATTAGAAAATTGGTCAAGCTTAAGATAATAGTTATCAGTAGCCTAATAATAATTTAGAGAGTAGTTAATAATAGGGAATGCTTAATCTCCTTAATTAATAGTTTAATTAGAAAAAAATTATCAAAACACAAGCTATTTTCTTAGTTAACTGAAATTAAACTAATTCCCTCAATTAATTACAAAGAGTTTTTGCTCTCTAAGTAATTTTTGTGAAGTGTTCTCTTATTTGCAACAAAATTCTGTTAGGACTCCGAGTCTATGTTCAATTATGGAGAGAAGGGGGCCTATTTATACATTTTTAGGGCTCATAGGTTGTGTTTGGCAGTTCCTTGCACTTGAAGGCATCTCCCAGCCTCCCCCCAGCACCATCTGCTACTTAATTTTTCCTGGGCAGGCTCATCACTGCTCCACACAGCCCTCAGATGCTCCAAATCCACCCTGCTATTTTTTTGACCCATTATATGCTTCATTTTGAAAATATCTATAGATATCTATAAATATGTTTAAATATCTAGAGGGTTTATGATAAAAGTATTTTACATCAATGATTACTAATACCTTACAATTTATTTAATGAATTCAATGAACTAAATAAACTTCTAGTGGCCATAACTGTATCAATTTTTATCGGAATTCTATTCTGGAAATTTCTAACCATAGTAAAGTCATGATTACGGTTCCAAAAATACCAATATTTTCCACGGTCGAACAATTCTACATTGCTTTTTCAATACATATTAGTTTGATTAAGCTTTATACAATCTTTAAGGTTTCAAAACCTAGAAACCTTACAATTACCTTCAATAGTTCACTAAAAAATGAGGAATCCACTTGCAAATGGTCATACAGTGATATCCTTTGGAAGGTTGAGTTGAGGATCTCTTCCACCATGATCTTACATGTGTCATGTCACTTGGCCATTGATGTTCTCCATTGCTTCCATCTAAGATTTTTCAAGTTTAGAGAAGGTATCCCTTAATACTTGTGCAAGGGAACCTTGCTCTTCTCCATGTCTCTAGCCTGTAAGTGACACTCCTAGGGAAGCCTTCTAAGCTTTGGTTAGAAGTATGTTTATTGCCTCACACGGATGTGCTATAAGAGCATTTGGTCCATGGAGATGATGAAAAAGTCATGGAGGCCAATGAAAATTGTTGAGTATATGCATCTTGAGTAGCCATGACATATATCATATCCATGAATGATGATGGCCATTGGTTGAGAAAATCTCATTATAATGATTACATGCCTAAATGTTAGGGGGGACCCTTCTGGGAAGGGACAATTGCTTTGATAGTGACTGAGTCCACACATGTGTGTGGCCGTAGTCCACACTCATGTAGCACAAGATGGGTGGGTTTTGAGGCCTAGGTGATGTGGGAGCCTTGATGCTTGAACAAGAGATGTTCACATAGATGGCACAGTATAGAAGCTTTGAGGAAGAAGACTACCATATTGAAGAGGTTGGCTAGTAATTGTGGGACATATCTTTGGGGAACTACTGGGCCTATCCAGTGGTTAGTGACATGAACATGTCCATACTACATGATCAAGGAAACTCCTAGGTTTTGGTGGAGCTGATGAACCCCTTCAAGGTGGTAAAGAATATTTTGTCGCATGACCTCCCTTATCATAGAGTTAAGTCCTTTATGTGACACTCTTAGGGGCATGGCCTAAAGTGCAACATATGATTTTCTCATTCCTCCTATTGAACCTCCATCTCCTTCCTCCAACTCTTTCTTGAGCTGCACCACAACCTCTTCCTATGGGCTAACCTAGGTCAAGGTGACTGAAGCATTTTCCTCTTGGATAGCTTTGTATAGTTTTAGAGATTCCAACTCTCTGTTTAATACCACAATAGGGTATGATACATTTTCCATCCATAAAGAAGAGTTGATGGAGTGCTCATGGAGTGTTACCTTGGATGCTACCAAATTGCAATTGAGAATTTTATATGGAAGTATCTGTAGCTATGAAATCATTCAAGGTAAGCAGCAACCTTAGAGTCTCCCTCCACTTTTGTTGTGTCTTTGTTGAGGCTTTCTCAACCCCACTTCCTCACCATGAAGTTTGCTACTGGCTAAGGCAACTTTTCCACAAAGGCATTGGTCCTAGTCATAAGCTCTACAAAAGTTTTCCATAGATCTAACTCTAAGCTTTCTAGTTAATCCAATTCTTTTTTCTATGGGTAACTCATTGGAAAGCCATAGAATTCATCCTTGGGCACATCCCAAGAATTAAATTGATCATCTTCATACTAGTTGTACCATTTGTCAATGTGTCTATCCAAGGTGGAAGGAAATAGCATCATGAAGGAATCCTCTTGATTACTCCCTTTCCCTTTGCACAAGGATAGGTATCTTCTTTGATTATCAAAGTCTTCAATTGAGAACCCCGTAAAGGTCAAACTCTTGATGTTGACCCAAGAGAGATTTGTTGACAACTTGTATGCCATTACTTCTATTGTTGAGGGAAAAGTGCAAGGAAGAGAAAGTGAGGACAGTAAAGGAGACTATTGTTTTGTGAATAGGTATTGGCAGATTGAGTAGACGGGCTCCCACCTGGTCGGACACTTAGCCAGACACCACAATTGTACTCTATTATTTTTTTGAGTTAGTGTAGCTACCCATTGTATCATTGCCAAGGTCAGTTAATTTAGGAGTCTCTATTTATTTGTTTCTCTCTCATCCATTCTCTCCTTGGTCTCTTTGCTTCCACATCGTCAACTTTGACATCACCCCCCCCCCCCCCCCCCCCCCCCCCCCCCCCCCCCCCCCCCCCTCCTCCCTCAACCTCAAAATTAGCCTTGCGCTCGCTTCTGGACCTCATAAATCCTTTGCAACTTTTACCTTCCACCAACTTTTTTGCTATTCCAATGGCCTTGTTGCTAGCATCTCTACTCATTTGTTGACCTAAATACCCTACAAACACTAGGCATAATCCACCTTCTACCCTCCAAATAAAGCTATGTAGCACGAGGAATCCTTTGTCCCTTGATGACTCAGTTACCTAGAAGCTCAAGGGTCTTTTATGGATTTCTTTGAAAGGATGTTCAAAGGTATCCACCTGGGATAAAAACCTCTCAAGGATTCTATACATGTCCTTCAATGGAGTTTGGACAAGGCCAACATCTCTACTCATTTGTTGACCTAAATACCCTACAAACACCAGGCATAATCCACCTTCTACCCTCCAAAAAAAGCTATATAGCACGAGGAATCCTTTGTCCCTTGATGACTCAGTTACCTAGAAGCTCAAGGGTCTTTTATGGATTTCTTTGAAAGGATGTTCTATACATGTCCTTCAACGGAGTTTGGCACATTGACTATCTCCCCATGTCTTGGTTATTGAGCCCTTAAATTCATGGCATTGCAATAACTTTCTGTAGGTGATCTTACAACTAACGGATGGATCCCCTAATTTTTTCTCTCTAAATAGTTTCTCAATGTACCCCCTTTATATCTCTCTAGCTCATGCATGTTATATCTTCAAGATCAGAACTATCATACATTATAGAAAGAGGTGGAATACTGCCATGAAGATCTTCTCTTATGACTACTGGCTAGTCACTTAGTTACTACCGATCCAAGAAAATTGTATCATCTTGATCACCAAATCATCTCCATTCCTCGTTGTTAGTCTAATTCCATACACTACTGAGACTCTGTGCAGCTAATCTCTCTAAAACGCCGTCATATGCTAGCTAAGATTATGGCACTACTAGCAGTAGATAGTGAAGCATGTTTTTGCTAGCAAGGTTGATGATGGCTAGATGGAAAACTACACTACTTAACTCTAGATGCATTGGTTTAGGATGTGCCAACAAGGCCGGCCTAAGAATAATATACACGATGGGGTCCATGTTTGGAAATGTTGATTCTGGGAGTGTAGTGATTGTTAAGGTATACTAGGTAGAAAGTATAGGCCTACTTCTACAAATGTGGGTATTGATGCATGCACCTATTCTTGTATCTTAAAAGCCATGTCTTGATTTCCAGTCCGTTGATAAATTGTATGCCAAAAAGAACTTGGTGAGCATCATGGATTTTGGTAGTAACCTACTTTGACTACATCACTTGACTATTTGAATTTTTGTGTCTCAATGACTTTGACTACATCAAATTGACTCTTTGAACTTTGCTTGCTATTGTTTCATTGCTCAAGTAATGTTAAAAGACTTAAGTGTTTGATGTGGGTTGTTCTTGGACAATATTAGTTACCAAAATCCATGCATTCAACACGCACATAAAGATGATAATTAGATAGATTGAAGATGCTCTAGTACATGATAGATGAGCTTACAATGATATAGGTTTGGTATGAAGTTTATAAGTATGAGCTTTGAAATGTGGGCCAAGAAAAAATGCTAGGAAAACCTATGAAAAAACATAGCCTATGCACTTGTCCCCTTAACCATACATAGTATTCGAATTAATGCCTTAAAATTAGGCTTCCTTACAAGGCCCATGCAAAGTCCATATTTTTTCAAATGGGGGGCACTGCAAAACTCAAAGCACCACTATGCCTAGATTTTGGAGGGGACTTCGGGGGTTGAGAAGGTTGTGCAAGGGGTAATGACAAAGGAGGAAGTTGCAACTGGGGTTCCAGACATTTCGATTGCATGTGACCAAACTTACCACATAAAAAACAAGAGTTGGCAAATTTGCCCCATCTCAGCTTAAAAGGGTGTTTCCCTACTAATGGGTCACCCAAATTTATCACCTAAGTTGCATTATTCGTTACTCAGGGGACGTATAATATGCGAATAATGGACATATTATTCGTTTATCTAAATTATAGGGCTGTATTATACGGTGCCACATCAGCATAAACGGCCAAGCATATAACTTCTTGGTTTTTCGATCGAAAAACTTTTCGAAGAAATTATTTTTGAACGAAATTATTTTTGATCAAAAATTATAACGATCAAATATGTTAGTATATATAGCAGCACGCGACAGGCCTCACACCATCTTTCACAGTCAGTGTTTTCCATGTGAGTACTCTCACCAAACGATCAAAAAAGTAATTTGTAAAAAAATAAAACAATTTGAATTAAATAAAAATTAAAATTCAATAGAATTTAAGTTTTGTGATTCAAATTTATGAATTTGTTTTGAAAAAATTAGTAAATAGTTGAAAGTTTGTATTTTGTGAAGAGTTTAATCTCTCACCTGATACAAACTATAATTATAAGAATCACTTGTCAATGTGTTCAATTAATTGACACTTGAAAGTGACTAATAAAAAAAAAGTAGGATATTATCGTTGTGTGTAGAGTGTACTCTCACATGAGATAATTAGTTTAAAAATATAATTACATAAAAATTAATTTTATGTAATTTAAAGTTCGATTTTGATGTGTAGAGATTTTCTCTCACTTCAAAATAAATATAATGAAAAAAAATTATATTTTTACGTTTTGTGTAGAGCTATTCACACTGCTATGCTCTCACTAGAGCAAAAATTTAGGAAAAACATGTTAAAAAATATTGATATTCTCTTATCTTTATTTGGACTGCAAAATCTACCGTACTGTGTGAGAGCATCGCATTGTAGATAGATAATCGCTTAAAAATCTATGTTAAAGTGTAAGAACTTTTTGTTCGCACTTTACATGGATACGATAATTATCAAGTATTGTAAGTGATTATCGTTTTGACATTTAAAAATGTCACTTATAGCTCTTGTATGTATAACAATTTATAATGATAATCATTTTAATACTTGATTTAATTGTAATTATTGATTATCATAATGTGTTAAAGCTACAAGCTTGCACTTTAGATAAATCCATGCAATTTATATGTAATCCAATGGTATTGTTTTTTATTATTGTATTTTTGTTCAATCATTGTTTTTAATTATTTTAATTTTGTTCAATCATTGTTAGTTAAATTAATTTAATGTTTTAATTGATTTTGATTATGAAAATGATCATTGACTTTGTGTTTACTAGCAAATTACTTTTGTGCATCATGGTGAAAGGATAAGAGTGGAGTTATGTGCATGAGTTGAAAACTGGGAGAAATACATCTCGACTTAAATGTAAATCTTGTGGCCACGAGTTCAGTGGTAATGCAATCAGAATTAAAGAGCATTTATTTAAAGTCCCTGGCAATGTTGAAAAGTGTGGGGCACCACCAAAAGATATTCATGAAAAATTTGCCATGTGTTCTCGCAAAGTAAAGTTGATTCTTGCAGCTAAACATAAAGGTGATGTTTCTAAAGATATTCATGCAAATATTGAACCATCTGTATGCAATGAGGCAACAGAAGAGGTGTATACCACTCAAGTAAATGATCAAAGTTCTCAATTGAATCCTCTTCATGGACATTCTTCTACATCAGGAGGAGTTCCTAGCACAAGCAAATCCGGCAAAGCGTCATCCAATGGACAGACAATGCCTGAAGCATTAGGTAAACAATGCCAGTTGCTTGAGTTGCATTTAAAATGGACATAAGAATTTGTTGCGTGTGGCATATCATTCAATGCTATGCGTAATCCAATATTTCAAGATGCTTTGATAAGTACAGCCAAAAAAAGATTTGTGCTTCCTAACCATAACAAGATGCGAACTGAATATCTTGATAAATTCAAAGACAGTAGTGAAGCCATTCTCAAACACACAGTTCTAGAGTTTGTTCCAGCATATGGATGCACCATATCATTGGATGGATGGACTAACTGTCAGAAAAAACCTTTAATCAATGTAAGGCTTATTAACCCTAGAGGGGCTATGTTCGTGGAAGCAATTGACAGCTCATTGAAAGAGAAGACTATCACCTACCTAGCAGGGGTGTATGAGCGTGCAATTGCAAAGGCAGGTGGACCAAAGAATGTGACTACTATTGTCATAGATAATGCGGCCAACTACAAAGGAGCAGGAAGAGCTATTCAAGTCAAGTATCCGGAGATTTCTTGGGTACCATGTGCAGCTCACACTTTAAATTTTCTTTTAAAAGATATTGGTAAAATGGCATGTGTGAAGCAAACTTTATTGGATGCAAATCATGTGGTGAAATTCATTATCTAGAGAGAATCAATTTTCGTATGCTCTTTTTCGAACCAAGTCACTAAATAAAGCTTTGCAAATATTTTGCGCGACAAGGTTTCGTACGGCATACTATGTTCTTGCTGCTTTGCAAGAGTTGAAGCCTGCATTGATGGAAACCTTAGCACAGATAGAAGTTGGGATGGATGGCTCATCAAGTATCCAAGTTATCAGGAAGCAGCTCGTCGATGTGCTCAAATAGTAAACTCGCCAGTCTTTTGGCGTAATGTAGAAAGAATAGTAACTGTGTCAAAGCCATTTGTAGATCTTTTGAGAGCAGTTGACACAGATTCTTTTATTTTTGGTCGGGTCTACTGGTATATGTCAGAGGCTATACGCAAGCTAAGAGAAAATGGCAGTTTTGGTGCAAAGGATAATGCTACCATGATTACAATTGTTAACAAGCATTGCGTGCAGTTGCATACGCCATTGCATGGTGCAGCTTTTGTATTGGATCCTAAGTTTCAAATGCATCAGCAATCTGCCAACAAAGAAGTTATGTTAGGACAAGACATTGCCAATATGAGACTTATTTATAAGCCTCAAAACATTGCAACTAGAGCCGCTCAAAATCAATATGGAGTCTTTCAAACGCATGAAGCTATTTCTGCAGAAGTTGATGATGATGATGATATGGAATGGGAGATAGTTTCATAATGCTTAGATATGGACGAAGTAGATGATATGGTTGCAGTTTTTGAAGATGGAGATGATTTGTGAGAGTACCATTATAATACTTACTCAACAAGTTTTTGTATATGATGAAAGAAAGTGTTATCTCGTTGTCGTTCACATCAAAACCTCTCTCTCTCTCTCTCTCTCTCTCTCTCTCTCTCTCTCTCTCTCTCTCTCTCTCTCTCTCTCTCTCAGACACGCATATTCACTCACACTCAAATATAAACTGCCGATAATAACTTGTCGAATAAAAATTACATAAAGTCGATGTAGGTTTGAAATTACAACAAGGTTTTGGGAAATTACACAATAGAAAAGAGTTTGATATAATTTTGAGATTACAAAAAGCTTCTGAGTGACTTATGAGTTTGATAGATTTGCTATAAGTTCTTCTATGGTAAAATCTGTAATTCATAGCTCAGGAGATGGTTGAGCAACATCTTTATGTGAAGTGGTAGTATCATCTGGCAAAGGTCCATACAATGATTCATATCGTTGAAGCTTTGCTTGTGCATCACTTAACTCTATTTCAAGCTCAAGAATATGGCCACGAAGCATGTCCGGTGTTTCTCCTTGGCTGGCAAGGTCTTGTCCTTGGCTGGCTAATTCAGTCAGTGTTTCTGAATCTTCAGGAAGTAAAACAATATGACGCTTGTGAGGAGGCATTGGATTATTTGCATTACATGCTGCCACGTTTTCTGCAATGCGTCCACGTCCAATGCCAGCAGTTCCTGGACGATCTGACCAATCCACTCTCTTTAGCAAAACATATCAAACATAGCATTGCTGGATAAAGTAAATTGCTACTTGGTTGTTGTTTGGTAGGAATCTCTCTTGTCATATAAACCTTTGTAGCAATACACGTGCCAGTCCTTTATGTTGCAAATCAGAGAGCTTTAACGGAGCTGTATCTTTTTCATTGCCACTTATTTGAAATAGTTGATGGTGTACAAAGTGATTAGGGAAAAGCTTTTGGCACTCTTTAAGGGTTAATGGTTCGCCCTGCAGCTCAGATTCATCTTCTTCAATGTTGGCAATAGTAGAAAGATCTGCTTGTCCACATCTAACTTGTTCTTCTTTAAAAATTGCCTGAGCTTCAACGTGGTTGAGTTCTTCTTCCATATCTGCATATCAGGTGAACATGTCATTACTTTTAAATACCTATTCAATTAATTTGACATTGGACAGTATATCGAATGACAAACATAGAATTTTTTTTCAATTAAACATACAATTAAATCTGACACCAAAAGTAAAACAATGATGAAATCATGAGACTATGTTTTCATTAATCATCAGTTAGCTGGTCGTAAGCTAGATGTCATTAGAATGTTGTAACCCACTCTATGGGCACCATTTAAACATAAGGAGAGATCAAAAGCATTAGGCCGGGTTTTGGGGTGAACGCACTTGCCGGTTTCAAGATGAGCAAGTACATTACTCAAAAAATGTCTCTTGCGTTGTTCTTGGGGCTCTGGTAAGCACTTCAAAATGTGTTTACATGTATGAAACATGGAATAAATATCCATAGCTTTGGTCCAAGAGGGAGGATTACTAGATATACATTTGTGGGCTACTGTCCATGCCAGATAATCTCTCTCATATTGTTTTCTAGTTTCTATCTGCATATCGCGTAGAGGAGGAAAACAAACTGTCGTATTTGTTTTGGTGCATGAACCCCAATCCACAATGCCGGCGTAAACACCTTTTTTGCCAAAATGCAGCATCATATTGCGAGAGTGTAGATCATTGTGGAGGTAGTTATGCATATGTATATACTTCAGAGTTTGGAGGAGAGCATTGATGATCTGCAAAATATTCTCCTGGAATAGCTCTACTGTTTCTGCAGTGGGTATGTAATCGGGAATGACAGGCTGCCTGCCGTCTGCATTGCATTCTTTGATCCATTGCTCCACATGACCGCCATTCCAAAATCATGAAATGAGCATTGGTCGCTCCACGTGGTGCACCATGGCAAGAGGGTAGATAATACCTCGATGTGAAATATCCAAAATTGTTGCTTCGTCTTTGACCTGTTGCTCCATGGTGGGCCCATGTAAGTGTACTTTGAACACTTTTGCAGCATACACTTGATCTTTGAAAGCGGGATGTGTGACACCCACATGCTTCACATGTACCCATCTTCCCCCTCCCAGCTGTGGAGCTTGGATATTGAAGACGGCTGTGTCGGGTAAAAGGTGTAAAATAGGTGGTAGCTGAGAGAGGTCTAATGTAGCAACGGATGATGCTGCAGGCTCTATTCTAAGAATGATTTTTGGTTCAACAGCAGATTCAGAAGAGCTGGCTTCCACTCTTGCACGCTTTGCTGCTCTTTCTAACTTTTCCTTGCTTTTGAACTCCGGGTAAAGCTGTTGCACAAGATGTATGCGCTCAGCTATGTTTGGCAAGGAAGTAATTGCAGGATTTTTCAATTCTTGAAAGGTTTTCATGATTTTTCCAATGGTTTGTTTGACCATGTTTACTAAAGCACCTGATGTCAGGAGGGCTATGTCAAAAATAGCTGGTGAAAACTCTGCTTGGAGCTGCTCAAACACAGACTTGGTCAGAGTCTCTGTAAGCTTATAAAAATGTTCCAGAGCGATAGGGTTTAAACAACGCCTAATCTCTGCCTCTGACGTGTAATGAAAGTGTCTCACAATCACTTCGGAGACGAACTTTCGTTGATGTTTTACTAGCTTCGTGTCTGCCATATATGTATGACAAAATTATAAATTAAGAATCTTACGAAAAGATTGTACACCATAGTAACATAGTTATTATATAATGAGTGTTAACCCTATATATATTAAATGATGATACAAATTTATTAAAAAATATTAAATTATTGCAAATTAAAGAGAATCTTATGATTACAAACCACATTGTGCAAATCGACCATGAAAATTAAATTAGAGAGAGAGAGAGAGAGAGAGATAGGCCAAGAGTGTGAGATGCTCTCAGCACAAGAACTGGACCCTTCTATGTGCAGAAGTGTGAGATGATGAAAGAAATTACATCTAAAGGGTTGGAAAATCGTACATGTGAACAGCTCAGCTAGTGTGAGATATTCTCAGCACAAGTCCTGGATGCTGTTGTAAAATAGATTGATAGTTTTTATCAATCTAATCCCTAATAAAGTGTGTGGAACTCACAACACAACTATTAGCGGATAAATTAACAATTGTAGATGTAAGTTACCTATCGTATGTGTTTACGTCCAAAACAATACCAAGTCATTTAATGATGAAAAATGATGTTCTTTTGGAATATGAAACACACGAGTAACCAGTATGTCACATTAAGATGAAGAGGGCATGAAAATATGCATCTCTTCACTCTTAATATAACGAGTGGTAACGCTTGTGTTTCTATGTAACACATATGACATAAAAACTTAATCTAAAATTGTAAATTTTATAAGCTATTTCTAATGGAGTGTGTGGAACGTACAACACAACCATCAGCAAACAGCTCAACAATCTCAAATGTAAATCAATTGTTGTATATATCTACGTTCAGAGTAACACCAACTCATCTGCTGCTGATGAACAATGATGTTACTACAGAAATAGAAGCACAAAAATAACGAAAGTCGCATTAAGATGAAGAGGGCATAAAGTATGCATATCTACACTCTTAAAATGACGAACGTTAATCTTTGTGCTTCTATGTAAAATAATCAATAATGATTTACTCTAAGATTGTAAATTTTATAGGCCACTCTGAAGTGAGAGGTGTAGCATCATGCCACTCTGAAGTGAGAGGTGTAGCATCATGCCTACTACACTCCACGAGTCGACCTCTAATCCTAACTCATCTCTATGGTGAGAGATATACTACTACACCATACGAGTGAGAATCTAAATTTACCCTAAACCTTCCCTAGAGTGAGTTATATAACTACACACCACAGGGAAGGAAACTATATTCTACACACCTCTGGAGTGATCCATATGGCTACACACCACAAAGTGGCCTACGACCTGCAAGCCAACTTTGTGGTGAGAGTCGAAACTACTGCACCACACAAGTCTGGCACAACACAAAAAAAAAAGTTAGTATTTACTGAAAATTAAAAAATAATACCTGAAAACTGCTATAAACCGAAGAGGCTGTCGCTTTCTACTAATCTCTCAAAAGCTCCAAGCTCTCCAAGCTCCAAAAAAGTCCACAATGCTTTTCGATCGAATACGGCGACGATTGTATATATATACAGTTTTTCGATCGAGATATTTTTCAATCAAAATACTTTTCGATCGAAAAATTTCTCGATCGAAAACTATTTTATACGGATATTCGGCAATTATTCGGAAATACGACATATATTGACGTTTTATACGTATAATTTTTGTTATACGGGCATATAAATGCAACACAGTTTATCACTATGCATGTTGGTGTAGGGACATATGTATCCCACAAGATGCAGACTCTATTAGTATTTGCATCTAACCTGGGAGGACGTACCACTTTTCCTTATTGGGTAGCCAGAAGCAAAAGAAAGTGACACCATGTACAAGGAAAGTGACACAATAGAGAGAGAGTTACTTAATTCTAATGTACACCCTAATGTTGGAATTAGAAAGTGACACCATGTACAAGGAAAGTGACACAAGGAAACTAACTCCCATAGGTTGTACATTTGCCTCATTGGAATTTACATTCAAACTTCCACCACTGAAAAGAGGCAACAAAGTGTCATAACTGTCCTGTGAGCTTATATTACTATCTCTAGTACATGATAGCAAGGGCTGAGCAGAATCTTCTACAAACACTACATCCCGTGGAACCAAAATACGCTTTGTTTACGGATGATACAACCTGTAACCTTTGCTTTCAGCATTATAACCATTTTGTTGAGGCGTATAAGGCACTGTACATTGGTGTTTTACCCCACAACTAGCTAAAAATGCATTAAATTCATGAGACATATACTCCCCCCCTCAATCGGAACAGAGGGTGCCCCATTTCGAGACATTTTGAGCCATAGCCAGAAATTGTTTGAAGCACATAAAAACTTCGGAGTTCGCTTTAAGCAGAAATACCCATGCATGCTTGGAGTAATCATCAATGAAAGTCAAGAAGTACAGGTAATCGCCCAAGGACGGAGTTTGCATGGGCCCACAAACATCACTATGTGCAAGCTGTAACCTGCATGTGGCCCTAACTGAACCATCCTTTGGAAACTTAGAGCACTACATTTTACCCAAAATACAACCTTCACAAACATGTTTGACAGGTGCTTCAAGAGGCACAAAGAAGCAACCATATCATATTTTTGCAAGCGCAGCAAATTGGCAAAATTCAGATGCCCAAAATGTGCATGCCACAGTTTTGGATCTGAAACAATCCTTGAATCTGCAACTGCATTTGCAAAATTTTGTCCACACTTGTCATATGAAATGAGCTTATACAGCCCATGGCACAAAAGACCAGATGCAACAATTTTATCACCAAAATTGAGATCATGAACTATACATCTGTCATCCACAAATTTGACTACAAGTCCAAGTCTAGCAAGTGTAGATAATGACAAAACATTCTTCTTGATCCCAGGTACATAAAGTGCATCAACAAGTGTGAAATAATAGCCATTTGTAGCACTAAGCACAATCTTTCCAACTCTCTGAAAAAGATAAGAGGCATGGTTGGCACAAGTGATTGAATTCCCATGAGGGACAGACTCGAGAGAGTTGAAAAATTCATAATGTGAGGTAATATGCTTTGTAGCACCATTGTCAAAATACCACACATGTGAATCTGAAGCAACCGACATGCATGCATCATGGAGAGTAGGATTGTAAATACACTCTGCACTAAAAGCCCATTCTACATCAACATCAGCATCACAATCTCCTTTCACAGAAGACTCGACAATAGCTGTATTTGTAGTGGAACTAGCATTTGTAGTGGAACCACCCTCTTTCTTCTTAGCCTCTTTGGTCTTCAGCTTAGGACACTGCTTGATCAAGTGATCATTAGCTTTACAATAATGGAAACTCATCTTTGTTTTGCCCTTATCACCAAAATTTCCAGACAAATTGCTACTAGCAAAAGCATTAGGAACAGAAATTTTGCCACACGTAGCAGAACCATAAGAAGTGGCTGCATTGTTGTTACCACCCTTTCTTTGAGAAGCAATAAAATCCACTTCAATTGTACGCTATCTAGTCCTGTTTTTTCTGGAAAGTGACTCTTGCAACAACAATGTGCATAATGCATCAAACTTGACAACTTCAGGATTTTCTTGGGTCATAAGTCTCCAAGTACTAGAAAAAGTCTGGTAAGAATCTAGTAAGGCATCAAGAACAGTCTGCACAAGGGAACTGTCTGAAATGACTTCACCTGCAGAAATAAGTTGCTCATTGATATCCTTGACACCAGCAAGGAAAGTGTCCATATCATCTTCCTCATGCATAATCTTTGATTCCAGCTCTTTACGCAGCAAAGCAATTTTAGCCTCATTGCGGCTTGCATAAAGAGCTGCTAGAATATCCCAAGCCTGTTTTGCAGGTTTTGTTGAATGAATGTGAGGAGTAATGGTGCACTTCACAAACAACGCAATCAACGCATGAGCTTGCACATCGTTTATATCCCAACGAGCTTGTTTTGTTGTAGGCAAAACAACTCTTATAGCCGCAATCCTTGCAGCAAGACCAGGACATACATCAATTCCTGCACAATATTCCAAATGCCCTACATCCTCAGAACCAGGACATACATCAATTCCTGCACAATATTCCAAATGCCCTTTAACACAAGAACATGTTGCATCATGTAAGCCCACAGAAGATAACTATCCCCATCCAATTTGTCCTCAGTAGCAAACATCTTGAGTACATCTGTGTTGTTGTCAGCCATGGAAAATGCCTGCACCTGATGTGAAATCTACCCAAAATGAGGAGAAACTGAGTGAGACCAGCACGTGCTATATAGCACAACCCAGAGTAGACTGTATGGGACCTGTTATGTAGTATTTGGCACTGGCAAAAATTCTACACAAAATGAGAAATATAAGCAGACTAAGCTCTAAGAGCTACCCCAATATTTTTGTCGACCTGAAAACGCTCACCAAAGCTCACAGAAATTGGAGAAAGTGAGCAGGCGTGTGCTAGAAACTAAGCCCGGGAGGATGCAACCTACTCTGATACCAATTGTTGGAATTAGGGTTGCAAAGAAACGCACACAGCTTGGAGAAGACAAAGCAAGCTCAAGGCACAAAATAGAGAGAGAGTTACTTAGTGTGCAATGGAAAGATAGATAGCCCTAGAGTGATGGGCGTATATACAATGCACGCGGGAAAAAACCTCCTAAAGAGGGAAACAATGCCTTGGTGGTCCTAGTGCATTCACACACATCACTACCACATGTATATGGTAGCAAATAACTACTTCTTTCTTAGGTTACATACCCTCCTAGTCCCTACATGCATCTTCAAAATCTTCGTGCAAGAATTCCTTGATGAGGGCCATTGGATTAACTAATGAGGAGTCCATTTCTTTGAGTCTTTTCTAGATGCATGTGATATTTGTGATGAAACTTGAACACTCTAATTTTTCCAAAGCAATCTTGCACTATACCGACTTCTAGCTCTTTTGCTACTTTCTATTTGAAGTCAATGGCAATTGCTCTATAGCTTTAGGGAAAACTCTGTTGAACACTCACACTCACACACTAGCACCCAACTGAGGAGGCAAGAAGAAGGAACTCGGGGGGTTTACTATGTGTAAAACTACCATATCACGTGTGTTCAAGACATTTTTGTGAAACCCCTTCTCTGTGAATTTTGTTAAGAATATAATGTACCCTTTTCTTTTAAAATCTGTAAGTTTTTTTCAAATTTGGAAAAACAATGCCCTTTTGTGTATATATTTTTGTAAGTTTCAAGAACTTTAAATACCCTTCTGTACATTGAACTCACGTGATAGGTTACATTTTTATTAGGTGACATTCCTGGGAGAAGGAAACCCTAACCTAAGAGGCGAACACTATCGAAGCTAAAACACACACACACACACACACACACACACACACACATAGGCCACAAATAGGGTTTGTGTAGTCCTAGGGTTTGCGTAGGAGGGAAATGTAGCAGTAGGTTGCATGGCTCTTAGGGTTTGTGCAGGGGGGCAAGGGGCATTGCAAGGGCATACGTAGGGTGCAGAGGTCCCACCTTTTGAAGGCCTTGAGCACTCAGTGCACTTCTCTAATCTCTCTCATGCCACATGTACCCCACACACACACACATACACACACATGAAAGGGAGGGCTTATACCCTTTACATTAAGCGATCAAGTTACAAGGCCCATAGGCTTTACACAAGCTAGTGGGCATCATAGGAAACATGAACTAGTAAGGAAAAAAAAAACCCCCAAAATATGTGAAAACCCACTAGTGATACAAAGCTATAAGAGATGGGTGGTACATCAAGGCTAGAGACAAAGGAGTAAAGGAGGATTTACACCGAGAGATGAAGTAGAGACAAGGCACTAGGATTCATGATAATGGAGGCCAAAAAATCAACTAGAGAATCTTTAATATTAGACTCCATATCAAAAGGCACATAGCAAGAGAATTTGCATCATCATCACATATCCAAAAAAGTGATATAGCCTCAAGCAATCCCTAACAGTAATGAAGAGGGCTATGATTCTCTTCCACTTACAAAAGCATGTGCAAGGGGTAGGACACAAAGATGAAGAAGAGGCTATGTAGAGATATGGTTGCATATAATTTTGTTTTCCATGTGGTATGGATATCAAATTATATTGTAGGTAGTCTATTTTTATTTTTACTATTTGTTTTTTGGATTGTATTGTGAAGTGGTTTTGATGGTTTATGTCAAACACGTAAAGGTAGATACCATGTACAATCTAATTGTCTTGGAAAGGATTAGTTCTACATATGTAAGATGCTATTTGGTTAGACTCGTGTGTTGTGTTTCTCATGACAACATTAGTACAAGATCATCGTCACCTACATTACTTAACCTTAGATAATTAACCTTAGATAAAAGGGTCAAAAACCTAGGGTTTTTCTATATTAGGGGTGTTGCCTAGATCTTCCTTTTTTTAAGGCTCATCTATATGGTTAGTGCATTGGGAGTTGAATCACTCATGGATAACACATTGAGGATCTTGACTTGGCTTGGCCTAAACACTCGATGTGGCACCAAAGAGGTGTGATGCTTAAAATACTATCATCAATGTTGATATCATATCACCTACTATTGGTATTTGGAATCCTTTCAAAGCTCATGTTCATGGAGGGAGGCAAAGTGGCCTAGCTCAAGTACGTTGAATGTGTCCTTGCTTCTCTTGATGAAGTAAAGTTATCTCTAGCCATAGTAGAAGTGGATGTGGATGGGTAGACTGGCTAATCCGGCACAGGGTTTGATGCTTATATACTTAGTTATTTATGGCTTTTAAGTTATGGTATAACCAGATTTTTTATAGCATTAATTCATGGTTTGCTTGTTTAATCTATATTAGGCCTTTAAATATTCTCTTTTGTGATTCTCCATTGTCACGTATGCACTCTACTCCATTGTCCACATTTCTCTCCCTCTCTCTTTATTCTCGCAGTGTGGTGTACATATATATTCACCCTCCATACAATCATTTTCTTGAGTACCTATATGCTCTCATTCATACACATTCAAGGGTAGCACTAGTCATGAGGTACTTGTGGATGCATTCTTCATCATGGCTTAAACTCCATGCTAATTTGGACTCTGAGAACTCCTCCCCTATGTCATTTCTTCCACACTCTTGTGTATAATAGAATTTTTATAAAGTGTCACCCTTATAATTATTGCATAGACCCTTGGGGATAGGTATCTCTGAATCTTTTACACACTAAGAGAGCAATGGAAAAGGCATTTAATTCTTGAAAGACGGGGCATAGACCGCTAGTATATAAACATCTAGAGAGTTTTCATTTCTCTTGCCCATTAATACTTTGAAGAAAGATGAACACGAGGCTTATTGCACTTGTATTGGAAGTATTGGACTCATTTCTAGCACCTTCTGTGTAGGGGGTCAATAGCAAAAAAGGTACATCCTCTACGTAGGGGGATAGGGACTCAACCTTGAGAGGAAAGTAGGCACTCATATCGACTATGTCCACGGTCTAAAACAACTAGGTCTCTCTCTCTCTCTCTCTCTCTCTCTCTCTCTCTCTCTCTCTCTCTCTCTCTCTCTCTCTCTCTCTCTCTCTCACACACACACACACACACACACACACACAAACACAAACACACAAATGGATGGCTTGAACTCGTTTCATGGATTAATTCACAATAGTTAGTGCATTCTCTTTTTCATACTCTTTCTTCTTTTAGTACTTATATATGTACTTTTTCTCGTTAAGACGCACACACGTGTTATCTATGTTTAATCTCTTGCACCCTTGCATGCGTGCGAGCGAACACATACACACACACACATCCCTCTACCAAGTAAATGGTGTAAAAAATCTAGAGACCACCAAGCATGATTTTAAATAGAGAACTTATCCTATAGACAATTGAAACCTTACAAAGCACTGAGAGTGTCACCTACTGTGCTACACTTCTAGTTAGACACACCATAAGCCCTTATAATACACACACACCGACACAAGCATGGGGGATGAGTCGGGTAGCCTATTTGTATGTGTTGGTCTACTTGCAATCATATTGAGAATTACATGTGTCGTGTTGCTTTGCACATGGAGAACATATCCTACAGAGAGAAATTCATCCTTTTGGGATGGTGTCGACAAACCAAATCCAGGTTATCTAAAGATTTTACATTGAGGCAATAATACATGTTAATTGAATTCATTGGGAGTCGCACAAGACCATGATTAAAATAAATATTTTTTTATCTTAGATTTCTTTGGAAACTTTATGTAGGTAGTAAGTGATTATTGAGCTTCATTACGTCATTAAAGTAGCATTGAAAACTTTTTTTCCAAACCAATGATGTATTTCACTATCTAGCTTCAAAAAAATTAAAAGGTGCTCCTAGTTCAAAGATTCCACTCAAAAACAAGAAAAATGATGCGTTTAATCTATAGCATGTAACGACAGGCAATGATGAAGCACATAGATTTGCAACAAATATCACCTAAAAAAGATGAATAGAACTTAGAGAGAGAGAGAGAGAGAGGAACGCTAAAGAGAACTTAGAAGAAAACGCTAAAGGAAAAATGAAAGAGTAGAGAAACACATATTTATTGGGGGATTTACTTTAAGTAATGCGGGGATGTCACCTGCGAGTATCAAAATTAGAGAAACCCCCCTATGTACGGTATCTTACTTGCTAACCTACCCCCCTACGTACGAACAAAATACATAAGTTCTTGCAATGAGCCATCCCCCCTCATACGGATTTCGTATGGAATGTAATGACCCACTGTTTTATGTATACTAGTAACAAAATAATTTTAGAAGCACATGCTTTTGCAAAAATACATGTTGAACTGCAAATGAACAGAAGTGTACATTGTAGTGTGTTTTCGTTTGCAATAGATGTTAAGAGAATAAACCATGAAAAGAAATTAAAAAAATATAATGAGTACTAAATTAAAATAAACCAATTGTAAAAAAAAAAAGCATTTGCCTTGTAAACTGATACAAATCTCAATCTCAAAGCATATGATACTAGCCACCTACTTAGTAAGCTTCCCACATGGGATTTAAGGCACCCATATGAAATGGATTGTTCTCTAAATAACAAATAATGCATACTCTTAAACAACCATGAAAAACTTCACTCATCAAATCAAAACACATTACAAAACAACCCATTACAAGATTAGTCTTTTTGAACAAAAACAATTATATGTGATATGAATGCACGTCTATGCTTAAGCAAAATGCAACTTTTAAAAACGCACTATCTGTATTTAATTTTGAGTTTGTACATAAAATATAAATCTTAAAAATTTCATGAGAGTCTCCTTTGTACGGAGACCTCTTTCTCAAAAAAACCAGTACACCCTTTTTTTGGGCTCCCACATGGGATTTTCATAACATAATTTCCTTTTCCAAAAAAACAATCCACCTCATCTTGGGCTCCCACGTGGGATTTAAGGATCCAACCAATCCAACCAATGGATCCTCCCCTACTCATGTACATGCACGTGGAAGGATGCATGCTTTCCTCTTCAAACTAAAACACTCACCTTTACTTTTACATCCCTTGAAACAAAGGCATCTCCCTGGATTCTACCAAAACTAATGAATGCAAAATTGGGCATGCCTACTTGCTTCATTATTTTTTGACATAATCTCCTGTTTTGTGAGGTAATATGTTACAAATTACATGCTAACCACTCAAAAATGCATCTCAATTGTCAAAAAGAAATAAAAATTAGAAAAGCTTGATCAATCTAACCAAAATAGATACATGGGTACTTTGGGAATTTTAAAATTTTGAAGGCTATTTTGGGAATTTTGACAAATTAGAGGGGTTTGAGCTTGGCTTTAAGAAAACGAGGAAATTTACATAAGTTTTAGTGCAATAACCGCGACAAAAGCTTTTAGTTTTGACAAAAAAAACGAGAGAATTTCAAGTTTGCCCTTATTTTCACCACGCCATGAAAGTACTTATCAATAGATAGATAGATAGAGAGAGAGAGAGAGAGAGAGAGAGAGAGAGAGAGAGAGGCTTACTAATGTATTTAAGGTGGCTCTGGTAGTTGAATGTAGCCCCAATGTAAACCCTCCCCCCCCCCTCCCCCCTTATGTATACAATATGACTGAGATAATGAGGGGCTACCCTTATTGTATACTCTTATGTACAAAATTCAAAAACTCCCCTATTGTGCACTCACGTGGTACCGTACACAAAACATAGTGAATCCACCGGGATGGCCACATGCCACTTGTTGTATCTCACATGACCCTTGCCATTTCCACTTGTGGTACAAATCCGTCCAATCATTGATTGCACTTCTAAACATTGGGCCTACTAATGGCCATATCCAAAGTTTGTAAATCTCTCGTCAATTCCAATCAAGCAAGCAAGCTATTTCCATTCTATTGTGTATTGACATCATTCTCTACTTTATTTCCAATTATCTATTGGCTATGGTGCAACCATGAATGCATCGTTGGTCTATCCACCATTGCTTTACGTTAGGAAATTTTAGGAGCACTCAAGGCTAGTCATTGTGTCATTTGTATCTTTTAGTCAATCATGTTAGAGTGTTGAATCTAAATGAGTTGTAATTTGAATCTCCTGCTAAATCTGAATATACATTTCTAGTTGTCTTGCAATCTAAAGTCTACTTCATTGCAGTTCATTTGTTCATCTGAAATTTGAAATTTCCATCTAGTCATCTAAACTTATTCAGTTACCTTGAGTCTAACTCTGGAATAGGTGGTGTCAAGCGATCCAGCTCATTCCATTTTGGCGATCATGGTGGTGAGTTGAAGCTCTTGACAAAAAGTAATCTCTAATTAGAACTCAGAGGCAGATAACAATTAAGAATGCCTTTTATGTTGTTCAACATCAATATCAAATAAGTACTCGGGGGATTCACTGTGTTTTTTCGTACGATACCACATGAGTGTACAATAGGGGCGGTTTTAGATTTTATACATAAGCATATACAATAGGGGTAGCCCCTCATTATTTCATACTCATAACGTACACATAAAGGGGGGGAGGGGAGAGGAGCTACATTGGGGCTACATTCAACTACCTGAGCCACCTTAAATACATTAGTAAGACTCTCTCTCTCTCTCTCTCTCTCTCTCTCTCTCTCTCTCTCTCTCTCTCTCTCTCTCTCTCTCTCTCTCTCTCTCTCTCTGCGTGTGTGTGTGTGTGCATCGATGAATACTTTCACGGCGTGGTGAAAGTAACGGAAAACTTGAAATTCTCTCGTTTTTTTTGTCAAAATTAGAAGCTTTTGTCGGTAATTACATTAAAACTTATGTGAATTTCCTTATTTTCTTAAAGCCAAGCTCAAACCCCTCTAATTTGTTGAGATTCCCAAAATACCCTTCAAATTTTTTTAAAATTTTCAAAGTACCCATGTATGTATTTTGGTCGGATTGATCAAATTTTTCTAATTTTCATTCCTTTTTGACAATTGAGATGCATTTGTGAGTGGTTAGCATGTAATTTGTCACATATTACCTCACAAAATAGGCGATTATGTCCACAAAGATAACACATAAGTGTACTCATCAACAAAATGTCAATCATTGAAGAACAAGAATACATCCTAATTCCTCTCTGTCCTGCCACACATTGGATATATAAATAAATATATATATATATATAGATAGATAGATAGATATGTGTATATATATATATATAGATAGATATATATCTATCTATCTATACACACACACACACACACACACACACACACACACACACACATATATATATATATATATATATATATATATATATATATATATATATATATATATATATATATATATATATATATATGTAGAGAGAGAGAGAGAGAGAAGAAGAAGAAGAAGAGTTTTAAAGTCATAGGAAACTGTCCTAAGATACCTAGCCGACGAGGAGGGTTGAACTCAAGACCTGTTATGAGAGAGAGAGAGAGAGAGAGAGAGAGAGAGAGAGAGAGAGAGAGAGAGAGAGAGAGAGAGAGAGAGAGAATGTTAAAGCTGGTATTTATTATGCTAGTTCAAATGTAGAAATGACACATCGTGAGAACATAGATTTTCATTCTATATTTGTTTCACCACCTTTCATGGCAACATGATGGAAACAATGTACCCTTATGTATGAACTACACCAAATGCTTGGACGATACTATATTGCTCAAAGGGTGTCCGATGCAACTTTAGCTATTTAGCTCTTCTATAGGTAATGCTTAAATTACCTTCTCTACCGGTTGGAACAAATTATTACCTTCAGTTTGATGACACCATTCCATGAAACAATAGATAGTCTAGTAGTGGTTCCTTTTGTGATAAGATCCCATTTCCATATAAGAAAAGCTCAAAATATTGTCCAAGCCTTCAAATTTCTCATCAACCCAGCAAATAACAACAATATTATAGGCTCATGTTTGACCTTGCCTCTCTTGGCAAACTATGCACATCAAGGTTGCCTCAATCTCTCTCTCTCTTACTCTACTAAATCTTCCTCTCTCTCTCTCTCTCTCTCTCTCTCTCTCTCTCTCTCTCTCTCTCTCTCTCTCTCTCTCTCTCTCTCTCTCTCTCTCTCTCTCTCTCTCTCTCTCTCTCTCTCGCTCAAATTTGTCTTCATCTTTGGAGACCTCTACCTTGCTCAAAAGTGTGCTTTACATCGATTGAAGAAAGGCACCAACCAACCTTTCATGTGCCAAAAGGGTGACAGGCGACCTACCCTACCAGTGTATTTTAACTTGCTGAAATCCTTAAATCCCGGTTAGATTTTGAGTTTGCCTTGAAGAAAACTTGGAAATTTTCACAAGTTTTAGTGTAATTACCGGAAAAAGCTTCAAATTTTGACCCAAAAACCGGAAGAATTTCAAGTTTGTCCTTATTTTCTTTGGTGAGGAAAAATGCACTTTTCTAGCCCTGTGCCCTACATCAGTGTTAAAAAAAAACCATTTTCACAAACATACAAAAATCCCTCCAAGACAAATCTGAATCGGAAATTTTACAGTACTAGCCATTATTTTTGCAAAATTGCACTATCTTTCATGTATTTCAAGCGAAATTTTCTCCTTCTTGCCCTCCCCTCAACTAGCTATTTTGATTTTGCAATCGGCTCAAGGCTAAGCTGAGGCACCCTTTTCCCGAACACTCCCAGCCTACATGTGGCAGACCCCTACTTGCACACATCCCTTTTAATCAAGCAGGAAATTTGGTTGCCATATCTAGTCGCCATTAATAGGGGAAATCCCTTGCTCTTTTGCCAGGAAGTTCACGACGGCCTGGAGCAACTGTGCATGCAATGAAGGTAGTAGTCATGAGCAGAGTCGATATGGGGGCCAAGTGGAGGCAGGCGGGGCCGTGAAGGGCACTTGTGACAGGGGTGAAGATCACATGGTTTATAGTGTGAAGATGTTTGCACTCCTTGGAAGCCCAATCTTCATTGGTTGATGGACCATGAGCGACGACGTTTGTAGTTGATGTAGGCCATTGAGCGGCGACGGGCAACTACAGGAGGATGAGAGGCCGATTTTACTTTGTGAAGATCTGCTTTCAAGCGCTCGTGTCAAAGCTTGCCATTCTTGCCTTCATGTTCGGAAGCCTCCAGACTTCAGCAAGGTAAGAGCGATTTGTCCATTGCTTTTGTGAAGGACAGTTCAAGGTCTTGGATTGCCTGCTATTTGGGTTCTTTGAGTGCCTCTTGAGAAACTTTACTGCTCAAAGAGAGTCCTTTTTCATGCTTTTGCTTCTCATTTCCTACTATCCACAATGTCTGAAGCATCGCCCCTCGCCCTTTAGCCCATTGTCTAAAGCATCACGCTTTAGCCAGTGATTTGGGTTCAACAAGTTGGGCTTAGTAATGATTTTGGGAAGGACAACTGAGAGACTCATTTTTGGTTGGATATCATCCTGCTTACTATTTAGAACAAGGTTGTCATTATTTTGATAGGCCTTAGTATGCGAGGATGGTGTCCATGGTGGGTTTCTACGTCAACAATAATAACCGAAGAGGAGGCATTTCCAGCGTATTCATAGACATCTTCTTATGTAATCAAGCACAAGCCCCGAAGCATGCAGAAATGGGCCACAAAGAAGGGGTGAGCTCGCAGGCTGCAGGGGCCGCCAGTTAGATGAGAAGAGCAGAAGGGCCAAATTCAGAGCCACATGAAGGGGTGATAAGGGGGAGCCGCTATGGAGCACTGAAGGAAGGTCGACTAAGTAGTTGGAATCGTCTTGTTTGAAAACAATGTTCAGATCTGTCCTCAGTGAAGGTTTGAAAAGAATGTTCAGATCTGTCCTCAGTGAAGGTTGTCAGGTTTCTTTAAGTGAAATTTTCACCAATTCTACTCTAACTTCTCTAGCTTCCTAGTATCCCCCCTCACTTGGTAGACATTTGCTTTAGATCTACGCTCACCACTGTCAGCCAATGCTGGATTCCAGATTTGTTTCAAGTTAGCAAGGCTTTGCCACAAACTCTTTCTTCAATTAATGTTGATCTGTAAACTGTATATTGTTTCTATGCTTGAGATGTTTGTCTATACACTATGATGCAAGCTTCTCTAGTGGCAAAGCTTCCTCTTTTCAGACTTCTTCGGCAAGGATGATGACGATGTGAGGAGGATTTTGTGCTGACGCTCACAATGGGAGGCCAACACCTTGCAAGCGAAGCGATGCATGACTTGTGGTCATGCTTGTGGTGGCCATATCAATATAGGGATTGGCCAAGATGCATGACTTCTATTTGCACCACATAAAAATGCCGGAGTAAGCTCATTAGGATGAGGACGGGCCGACACTCGAAACAGATGAGGATGGCGGCATGATGCATGCGCTTGCCACCCCTTATCTGAAATTGGAATCTCTAAACAAATCAATGGTTTTTAATTTTTTTGAAGCCATTAGGAATACATATCAATTAGGTGGTACTAGCTACAAGATAAACAAAAAATATCCAGAATCTTCGACAATGCTCTCCCAGGTGAGTACGTAGGTCCTTGGAGATGCCCTGGTGGTGCTAAACAGAAGAGAATGAAAGCAAAGGTGGAGACCGACCGTAGGTGTCGGTGAGGAGAATACGTCACCATGGAGCATAGGGCGAGCACTGAGGCTAGGCGCGGCAGGCTCAGAGAGCCGAGTAGGGATGGCGCAGGACGGACGTTTTTTTTTTATAACAAACAAAGCACCTTCACAGTCTAGGTGCTTCGATGCAGTGGTTAGCCAATATGCTTTGTTTATGAGAATTCCAGAGTTCGATTCGCATGCTAGTTTTTCTTGGAAGGTGCATTGCAAAGGTGAGGCAAAGAACTATTATATAACTGGTTTTAGGAAAGGGGACAGGTACAATATAATGGTTAAGATAATCATATGAGCATGTTTAGCTCTCCTCAGGTTACAAATTCTATAGTCTCAATTTGTCACATGGTCATATGGATTGACCGGGTGTGCCATCTTGAGCTATCAATTTTTACCTTCAATTCTTCTACCTATGCATATGGCTTGACCGGGTCTCTTGAGCTATCCATTCTTACCAAATGTGTAGTTGTGCATCTTTTTATGATAAAAAGACTGTTAGTTTTTTTTCCATGTGGTTACAAATTCTATAGTCTCAATTTGTCACATGGTCATATGGCTTGACCGGGTGTGCCATCTTAAGCTATCGATTTTTACCTTCAGTTCTTCTACCTATGCATATGGCTTGACTGGGTCTCTTGAGCTATCCATTCTTACCAAATGTGTAGCTGTGCCTCTTTTTACGATAAAATGCGTTAAAGTTTTTAAGACTATTAGTTTTTCATTAGGCAAAATTTGGACTCACAAAGGGGCCCTTTAAGGAGTTTGACTTTACCTCTCTCTACCAAAATGGGCGTATGGATAATTTTTTGCAAATAAACTCCAAAGTTGGCGGAGGTTTGACAGTTAGAATGTCCTCTTCAAGCTCTATCTACTGATATACAGCACGCTATGAGATTTCTCATATTTTAGAAGATTCTTTTTTTGATTCACTTAGATTCCGACAGAGTTGTCACATCATAGGTGAATCAAAAAAAGAATCTTCTAAAATATGAGGAATCTCATGGCGTGCTATATATCAGTAGATAGAGCTTGAAGGGGACATTCTAACTGTAAAACCTCCACCAACTTTGGAGTTAATTTGCAAAAATTTATCCATGCGCCCATTTTGATAGAGAGAGGTAAAGTCAAACTCCTTAAAGGGCCCCTTTGTGAGTCCAAATTTTGCCTAATGTTCCATGTAGTTACAAATTCTATAGTCTCAATTTGTCACATGGTCATATGACTTGACCGGGTGTGCCATCTTGAGCTATCAATTTTTACCTTCAGTTCTTCTACCTATGCATATGGCTTGACCGGGTCTCTTGAGCTATCCATTTTAATCTGTAAGATAATCCTTAAATCCCACGTGGGAGCCCAAGATGAGGTGGAAAGTGTTTGATTTTAATGTGTAAGATAATCCTTAAATCCCACGTGGGAGCCCAAGATGAGGTGGACAATTTTTTTTGGAAAAAGAAATTATGTGATGAAAATCCCATGTGGGAGCCCAAGAAAAGGGTATACTGATTTTTTTTTAGAAAGAGATCTCCGTACAAAGGAGGCTCTGGTGAAAATTTTAAATTTATATTTTATGTACAAACTCAAAATTAAATACAGATGGTGCTTTTTTAAAGTGCATTTTGCTTAAGCATAGACGTGCATTCATATCACATATGATTGTTTTTGTTCAAAAAAGATTAATCTTTTAATGAGTTGTTTTGTAATGTGTTTTGATTTGATGAGTGAAGTTTTTTCATGGTTGTTTAATAGTATGCATTATTTGTTATTTAGAGAACAATCCATTTCATATGTGTGTCTTAAATCCCATGTGGGAAGCTTACTAAGTAGGTGGCTAGTATCATATGTTTTGAGATTGAGATTTGTATCAGTTTACAAGGCAAATGTTATTCCTTTTTTGACAAATTACATTGAAACAATTGGTTTATTTTAATTTAGTATTCATTATATTTATTGCTTTTCATGGTTTTTTTTCTTAACATCTATTGCAAATGAAAACACACTACAATATACACTTCTGTTCATTTGCAGTTTAACATGTATTTTTGCAAAAGCATGTGCTTCTAAAATTGCTATGTTACTAGTATACATAAAATAGTGGGTCATTACATTCCACACGAAATCCATATGAGGGGGGATGGCTCATTGCGAGAACGTCCGTATCTTGTATGTAGGGGGTAGGTTAGCATGTAAGATACCGTACATAGGGGGGTTTCTCTAATTTTGATGCACACAGGTGACATCCCCCCATTACCAATAGTGAATCCCCCGGGCATAAGTATAGTGACAAAGGAATCACAACAGGGCTACAGTGATGAGCATCCATGCTCTCAAGGCAAAGAAACCGAAGGAAATCCAGGTATTAGAGGAGGTGAGGAACATCAAACCTTTGAACACTTAGCACATTCCCACATACAACGTTCAGAAAGCGTTGAAAGACACTCTCAATCACATGGTTCTTGTCATTCAAATGGGAAGACAAAGCCAAATTCCATACACTAGTGATGCAAGAAGACACAGACATACACGATTAGAAACACAAGCAAAACTTGGTCGGGGAAAAGAGTACAACACAATCACAGATAGCAGATCAAGACCATCCGATCAAACCCAAGAGATGAGAGGTAAATATTGACTATAAAGATTGACAAATGCATTTACAACAAGTCAAGAACGGCTATTATCTCCCCGAGGCATAAAATTAGTGGGTCATTCTATTAGACAAGGGGAGCTAGAACCTAAGAGTCCACCTCACAGCCACCCACTATATAGCATGGCTCCTAGCCCTTTGCCCTAGTTGGACTCTCTTTCCACACTGCCGAGCTTGGCCTTGCTCTTGTTTAGTCCGGCCTTGCCCTTGTCCTGACATTACTCCCCCCTTAAAGAAGAGTTTTCGTCCTCGAAAACAAAAGTGGGGAACTTCTTCTTAAGAACACTAATGTTTTCCCAAGTGGCACCTTCCTCAGGTCGATCATTCCACTTGATTAAGGCTTGTTGACGTACATGATGACGCGTATGTAACTCATGATGGTCGAGAATATGTTCAGGTTCATCCAGTAAGGTAGGCGGTTCAATGAAATCAACCAAAATCTGCTGGTCAATGACATTGTCGTCCCCATGTAACCACTTACGTAAACGGCTTACATGAAACACCGGATGAATACGAGAATGTGTAGGTGGCAATAATCTGTAGGCACAATTACCTACTCACTTGAGTATTTTGAAAGGCCCACAGTATCAGGGAGACAATTTAGGTGTTGACCCAGTTTTTAGACTTTCTGAATGTTCTGGCACACGTAAAAATAATTCCTCCCCTTCCTCAAAGGTAACTTGCCGACGTTTTGCATCAACATACTTCTTATACCGATCCTATGCTTGTTGAACATTCTGACAAGCGAGTTTTAGCATATCCATGTGGTCTTGGAGAGAATCCTTAACCTGTTGGAGCTTTTCGATTACCAACCCCATCGTAACAGGTGACCTCGGTTGAAACCCATACATAATCATAAAAGGAATAAATCCAATTGTGACATGCTTAGCACTATTGTAGGCAAACTCAAGAATAGGTAAGTATTCTTCCCAGTATGACTATTTTTTGCTGACGTATGCTCTTAGCATATCCTCTAGCACTTGATTAACTCGTTCAGTCTGACCATCTGTTTCTGGATGATCGGCTATACTGAGGTTTAGTTGTGTACCCAATCGTTTGAACACAGCCCTCCAAAAATGACTGTTAAACTTGGGATCACGATCACTGACAATGTTACTTGGAAAACCATACAACTTGTATAGATTGTCCACACAAATAACTTGGCTAGTTCTGGAGTCTTAATCGTTGATTTGGTTGGAATAAACTTACATAGTTTAGTCAACCGGTCTACGACCACCCATACCGAGTCATGACCTCGTACAGTGGTTGGTAAACCCACAATAAAGTCCATAGAGATACTCTCCCATTTTCCATTGGTAATCTCCAAAGGATGTAAGAGTCCTCCTGCCTTCAGGTGCTTTGCTTTGTTAACTTGACATTTTTGGCAATGCAAGACATAAGCTTGAACAAAGCCATGTAAACCTCGCCAGGCAGTAAAACTGTCGTCGTACAAGGGCATAAGTCTTTTTGATACCCAGGTGCCCTGCACTTGGACTATCATGATATTCATAAAGAATTTGGCGTCGAATGTCTGTGTCCGTCGGTACACAAACTCTCCCCTTATGGAGTAGGTACCCATTGTCGATGGTGAAATGCTTCCATCACTGTAGTTCATCACTCGATAGAGGAGAATTATATGTGGAGGTTAACATTACACAACTATCATTGGAGTGAGAAGGATCACTCATTTGTACATAGCTCCACACTTAATATGCTTCGTCATGCTCATATTTTCCTTTGAGAGAATCCAAAACTTCACTACAAAGTTCGGTGAACAAGAGAGAATTGATCTCTGGCATATGACTGAGAGCGTCAACCACCACATTGTATTGACCTTTACGATACCGGAGCTTGGCATCATTTTCCTGAAGAATCTCGGGCCACCTGGCCTTCTGACCCTTCAAATCTGTTTGTTGTGTAAACCATTTGATGCTTTCATGGTCTTGAAACACAATCTCAAACTGAGCACCATACAAATTATGCCACCATGTTTTTAAGGCAGACACTACTGCATGGAGTTCGCGCTCATAAGCAGAGTAGTTCTACTGAGCTGCATCAAGCTTCTTGCTTTCAAATTCAATTAGCCGTCCGTCTTGTAACAGGACTGCTCCAATAGCACGGTCACTGGCATCCATTTCCAAAACGAATGGTTTCAAAGGATCTACAATAGCTAGTATGGGAGCTATAGCTAATGCATCCTTGTCCGTATCAAAACTGTGCTATTGAGTGGGTCCTCATTGAAAATCTTTTCCTTTGCCTTTCAGTTGATCCGTCATGGGAACAACAATATTAGCATAGTTTTTAACGAACCTTTGGTAAAAACCTGCAAATCCTTAAAAAATCTGTAACTCTTCTAGATTTTTAGGAGAAGGCCATTGCCAGATTGTATCCACTTTGGATTGATCCATATATAGCCCATTAGCTGAAATAACATGTCCCAGATAGTGAATTTCTTCTTTCAGAAAATCACACTTAGATTCCTTGGCATATAATTTATTTGTTTGTAACAATTCGAACACCTCCCTCAGATGTTGTAAGTGTTCTTCTTCAGAAGCACTGTAGACTAGAATGTCATCGAGAAAGACGATGACAAATTTGCCCAAATACGGATTCAAGACACTATCAATAAGTGTCATGAATGTTGTGGGCGCATTGGTTAACCCAAAGGGTGTTAGAAAATAAGACGTAGCTAAATAGATTTTTGAGTAGATTACTTAATGGAGAGAGATAGATTTCACACACAAGAGATTATAGAGTAGAGAGAGAGAGAGAGTACACACGATATACGTGGTTCATCCAATGTGGGCTACGTCCACGGGAAAGCAGCCACTCAATGGCTTTAGCACTTCAAAAGAAGAAGTAGTTTACAAAGGGATTAAACCCTTGATAGAGCTCCCGCCTTGCTTCACTCTCACCACCTCACACTCACCTTGTTGCATCAACTTCACACTATGAAATGTGTGTAGAAATGGCCTCCTTTTATAGGCCAAAAGGGCTGCCCTCTCTTATGAGAGACAGCCATGTGTAGCTGCCCTTGTGCGAATAAGTCCAAATTGGACCCTCCAATCCGCCCATGTGTGGCCGCCCTTGAGAAGACAAGTCCGCCATTGAATTCGGCCACAGGCCACCGGCCATTGACTTCCGACCACCAGCCATCGGCCATTGACTTCCGACCGCCGGCCAACCGACCAGTTGTTTTCCGACCACTTTCCGGCCGCCGTCCGGCCATAATATTCCGGCGAAAAAAAAATCTCGAGAGCCTCCGCCCCCGAGGCCTCTAAAGTTGCCCCTGATTCTTGTCCGTGAAAATTTTGGTTTCCGGTGAGTGATTTTCCTTCACGCACGATGGCTTCTCCTCATAATGGGGGCCTTACAAATGTGCGCTTTTACCACAGAAAATTACAAGGGTAAATCAGGCTCCATACTTAACAAAGGGCATCACCAAAAACTCGTAGTGTCCAAACCTTGTTCGGAAAGTAGTTTTGGGTATATCAGCAAGTCGAATACAGATTTGGTGATAACCTGACCGCAAGTCTATTTTCGTAAAAATGCGAGCATGAGTGAGTTTTTCGAACAACTCATCCACTCGTGGCAATGGGTACTTGTTCTTAATCGTAACCGCATTTAAGCCACAGTAGTCTACGCACAGACGCATACTGCCGTCTTTTTTCTTCACTAATAGGATAAGAGAAGCCCATGGTGAAGAACTGGGTTGGATAAACCCTCCGCTAAGTTAGTTAGCAAGATGCCGTTCCACCTCAGCAGCTTCAGAGTAACTCATACGGTAGGGCGGTTTACTGACATGTTTACTGCTTGCAACCACATTGATGCTATGTTGCACAGATGGTATCGGTGGTAATCCTGGTGGCAAATCATTAGGAAAAACATCTTGAAATTCCTTTAATAATTTTTGTAACTCACTAGCAACGTTTGCTTGTTTGGAAGTAGCTATTGGTGGAAGAGATGAGAGAGAAGCATGCGGCGTTGAGGAATTTTCAACAGATTCAATGTTAGAGAGAAAATGAGACAATGAGTAACACAAGAAAACTTGATCTATTTCATTATAAAAAACGAGCTGCATAACCTCATCTGTACATATCAATGGTGAAGAAGGTACATCCTTCTCTCCTAACAACAACACATGTGCGCCATGGGATTCGAACATCAAGCTGTTGTACTCATAGCTATGCTTCAGTGATGGTCCTAGGCTATGGAACCATTCCCTACCAAGGACCACGTCTGCCCTCTCCATGTTCATAACCTGAAAATCCAAAGATGTGGAGTAACCTTGTACTTCCAACGGAACAGCTCTAACTTGAGTATCTCAAATTTCGGTATCATGTCCATTCATCATTGCTACCTTGTAGCGGTGGGTACTCGGAGTTTGAGGCAATTTGAGTTTTTTCACCAATCCGTAATTGGTAAAATTGTGAGTAGCACCACCATCTACCAAGATACGCACCTTGTGCCCTTTCAGAGATCCGTGCATAAGTACAAACTCATGTGGTCCGAAGGTCTGTTGCCACATGGAAGCTGTGAGACAGCATTCATGCACCACCTCGGTGTGTGTTACTTCCATTGTAGAGAATTGTGATGAAGACTCAAGAGGCAGCAGTTGCACTGTTTGCACTGCTTTCTCCTTGCCATGAGCAGCAGATTTCTCCTTGGGGCAATCCTTTTTGCCATGACTGCTTCCTAAACATTGAAAACATAATTTCTCTTTCTTAGCTTTATCAAAGTCCTCAGGAGAGAGGACCACTGGACCCCTTGGGTTTTTTAGATGCTTCTGAATTGGCTACTATAAATTTCCTTTTATTGTGCCCATATTGTGTGCATGCATTACCATGTGTATTAGCAGGCATGTGAGTATTATGTGATTTCTTTTCATTTGGATCATCGTGAATATGTGCTTTCACTATGGCCATTAGGAAAAAAATGGACTCTCCATGGGCCTTGTAAGAATCCCTAATTTCAAGGAAGCCTGCCAAGATTAAGGGGGACAAAGGCTTTGAATGGGGCTATTTTGGTAGGGTCTCCTCCACCTTTGACCCCTAAAAAGGTAGGGGGAAGGGGGGGGGGGGGGGGGGGGGGGTAACCATTTAAAAAGTAGGGAAGGGGGCGGTAAACCATTTGAAAAGTAGGGGGGGTAGGGGGTCTTCTCTCTCTAGCTTTTTGGCCAACTTGTAAGTGGCCTCTTAACTCTCCCATGCCACCTAATCAAATCCGTGGGTCAAAGAGGTTTAAAAAATGACTTTTTTCAAAAACTTTTTAAAAAAATCTATTTTTCCCTAAAAAGTACCCCCAACATATATACATATTAAAAAAAGATTTTTAAGTTAAATTACTCATAATTCAGTATTTTTTGACTCCCTCCAAAACTTTTAGGAAATTTCCCCCAAAATTGAAAACTTTCCCTCCTAATCTAAGCTCCTCTCCTACACCCATCCCCCTTGCACCTGCACCTACACACCCATCTCTCCATCCTTCAAGCTCCATCTCTCCATCCTACAAGCTCTATCTCTCCATCCTTCAAGCTCCATCTCTCCATCCTACAATGCCTCTTGATGACGTGACCAATGTCCCAGCAAGCTGTTCACGCGGTAGGTCTCCATGGCTTTTCCTATGCCTACCTCAAGAGTATGTTCCGACAAGAAAACATGCTTGGGTACATTACCTTCAGCCAATGAACGCCGCGCTCAAGGGGAGAAGAATGTGGATCTCTGGACAGACGGATGCTTGTCCCCAAAGGATCCTTCTCTCAATGTCCATCTGCCTTTTACAAACATTCCATCATTGTTGCAATACGTTGGAAATGGAGAGCAAGGTTTGTTGGGCTACTGCAAGAGACTCAACAGACACGAGATTACGCGTTCCGAGATCTACTTGCGTCATTGGAAGTTTGCTGAATGGGAGTTTCCACAATCTTCAAGATCAGATGCAAACAACTACTAGTGCGCTTGAGGAGGCATAGAGCACCATCACAACCAAGGAAAATGTAATTAGAAAGCTTGAGGATACTCTCACACATGAAGAGCACTGCCATGGGAGGAAGGGTGAGGAAATGAGAGTTGTCCGAAATTCAGACTCTTGCACCACGTGGTGGTGCAAGAAAACGAAGGGTGACAGCTATGAGGTAAGATGTTTTGCCCCTCATGTTGTTTAAGTCTAATACCACTCATCATTGTTGTTTTGGGTAATAGGAACTTCGTCCAAGAAACGTGCGGCAGCGAGAATGCGTCATCTAGGGCTTCTTTACTTCGTTCTTGTTTCAACAAAGAGTACTTTATTGGGATGCTTGATGCTCCAGAGGCAAAACACTTGAAAGACGCAATCACTAAGAGGGTTCTTAGTGATTTTTCTAATATTGTCACTGATCTAGATGTTCAGGATATTTGTGATGCTGTTGGGATTAGTACGAAGGGCTATTAAGCAATACATCAAGTGTTAAAAGATGCATTAAGAAGTCGAGGAGTCACGGAAAACCTATTCCCACTTCCTTACAGAGTGGCGATTTCCAAGAGGGTGTCAAATGAAGATGTTGTTCACCGATTAGGGGACTACTTGTATATTGAAGACACGATGCCTCTTCAGCCGCTCCGTAGAAAATCACAAGGAAGGAAGGGCCGCGGGAAGGGAAGCGGTGTTGTTTCTAACAGTGTGTTGCGGACCGAAGGGTTTGTTTACACCAAATTCAACAATATCTTTGTGGACTTGATACGATTGCAACAGTCCATGGCTGTTTTCTATAATTTGAGTGATGCAGGTTAGTTTAGGGTTGCCTACATGGTCTATGATGTGTCATGACATGCATTCTGAGGCTTTATATTGTTGGAATCTCTTGAAGGCAAGCTTATGTTCGTGCTGAAGTTGGATGAGTTTGTAATTGTTAAAGGGAGAAAGTTGGAGAGAATGAGCATCACGCTTATGAATGAAGCCCTAGCTTATGCCAAGTAATCTTGCAGTTCGAGTGAAGCGACAAAGCCCTCTTTTAGTGTGCAATCAGACAAGGATATATGGTGGCTTGGTGCAATTGAAGTTCTGAAAGAGACACATGAAGTCCTTGCATGGATTTTCAGTAGAATCCCATGGGTCACAGAGGTCATTAAAGCTCAAATAAACGGTGAGAAGCTCATGGTTCCAGGACATGGGGAGTTTGATGTTGAATGGCATTTAGGTGGTGATCTAAAGACCATAAAGTGCATGCTTGGATGCAAACAAGGTGCAAATTCTTTACTTCCCTGCCCATTCTGTGTGAAAGGGCACAAGACAAGTCGAGCAACTCAAGTGGAAGGTCAGGACGAAGATAATGATGACCATATAAATAGGGAGTGGAAAACTTTGGTTCTTTCATGTGATATGCTATAGGTGCCCAATAGGGATAGCAAAGATCCTGGGTGGAACCCCATAATTCCCTTCTCCCTCAACAATGTTCACTTTTGTACATTGCATCCGTTTATGTGAATATTTGATAGGATCCTAAAGCATCACATTGATTATGCTTTCACAATGAAGCCCCTTCAATGATCAAAAGACTCCTGGCAGGGGGTGGAGACGCTCCTTAATGAGATTGGATGTCACCGATCAAGGGTGAACATTGTAGCAGAGACTTGTAGGGAGAAGACATATGAGGTGGCACAGAAGGTTTCCATGAATGGAGCCAAGGCACGTCAATTTTTCAAGAAGATGTCAAAGTCTCCAATGCAGGTATCCAAGGCAAGTGTCGATCTAGCAAGTGAGAAGTGGTGGGAGTTGTGGAAAAATTTGTGTTCATGCACGACGGACAAAGATCCCAATGTGGATGTTTCTAACCAACGCAAGCTAGTATGGTCATCCTTTCAAAAGGTTGTGCAATTGATGAATTTTTCAATCACCACCGCTGAGCAGCGAGAGGAGTTCAAGAAGGTGCTTTATGGATTCACAAAGGCTGCTAAGGACGGATGGTATGAAAGCAAGATTACACACTACATGGTTTGTTTTAACTGACTTAATACATATGCCATGTTTGAAAATGCAACTTTTCTATTGGCTTATCTCCTTTTTGGTTGTTTTAGCACATTCTCTATGCGCATGGTGCATACTTCATGGACCGCTATGGTTCGCTTGATATATGGAGTACACAAGGCATGGAGAAGTCCCACTATAGAGCAAAAGGAGTCTACTTCAAGAATACTCGGCATGGTGGTGGTGGTTCACACTCCAACTACCTCCAAGGGATGTTTAACTGGTTTTTTAGGCACACCTTTGGGAGAAATCGTTCTATTGAGAAAGCAAGAGAGTTGATGTTAGCAAAGCAGTTACACAACGCCTCCCGTACTGCAGCATCCGAGAAGTGGAAACACTCGTGAGCATCCCTGGGCCATGAAGCTTGGCGTGCAACTAAGTATCGAAAAGGCAGCGTTTAGGCGTCGCGTCAGTTGTCCGCATGATGCAGTTTTACTCGTTAAATTCAATTGGTTTATTTGAGTTTCATTCAATTGGCCGCATAGTGTGAAAGCTTGGCCGCAACTAAGTATCGAAAAGGCAGCGTTTGGGCGTCATGTCAGCCGTCCGTATGATCCAGGTTTACTTGTTAAATTCAATTGGTTTATTTGAGTTTGATTCAATTGGCTGCATAGTGTGAAAGGGCCCAAATCTCAAAAAAACCTATTTAAAGGTTGAAGACGCTCATTTTGTCATTTTCCCTACTAGGTGCTACCATGGCAAGAACAAAACAAACGGCAAGGATTGCATATCCAGCGAGGCCGGATGGCCAACGACTCAAAGGTACAGCAACAAAAGCTGGAACTTCACAAGCTCAAGGTGGTCCACACAGAAGAAGCTGGAGCTGCAAATCAGCATGGCCAGTCCTTTACAACAGCAAAAGAGAGAAGGAAGCATCGCCTTGTTGCCTATTCGTCGGACTCCAACGATTCTGATGGCAACAGGGAGGATGAGAGCGACCAAGGCAAAGAAACAAACAGCCAAAAGCAGCCGTCAGAAGGCTCCGAAGAGATGTAAACGGATGAAGATGTCCCATGGGTTGGCGTCAAAATACAAACTTATGAGGCTCACATGTCTATTGGGGGTAAGACACTTCCTAAAGGGAGTGGACCTACACCATCACATCCGCTCAATAGTGAAGGGCACGAATCAGATGGAGAGTGGGTGGAATCAAATTATGAGGTGTTGGAAGTGCTTGTGCAGAAAAAAAAGAGAAAGAGCATTGTCTACAAGAAGAGGAAGCAAGCTGCCCCAACTCATGCCACAAATGCACCTCCACGTCGACCTCAGAAGGTACGAAAGCGCAGCCGTGCTTTTGCGGAGATTCACCACTATCAAAAGAGCACCGAGCTCTTGATTCGGAGGGCCCCTTTTGCAAGGCTATGCAGGGAGGTTTTGCAATTGTACAACACTCAGTTTCGGATGGGCTCCGTGGCCATAGAAGCAGTCCAAGAGGCAGCAGAGCAATATCTAACTAGCATATTCGAGGATTCGAACCTATGTGCCATCAATGCAAAGCGTGTAACCATTATGCCCAAGGATATGTAGCTTGCTATCCGTTTGCGCCATGAGGAATAGCTTGTAATTAGGCATCAAAACGTTTTGTATTTACGGAACTTCCAAGATTGGGAAGAATTTGAATGCAAGCGTCTTTTGATTGTATACCCCACTCTGTGCATTGTATTGGGAAGAATTTGAATATAAGCGTCTTTTACTATATACCCCTCTACTCATTGTATTGTTTTAATTCTGTACCATGCGATGTAGCACTGGTCCAAGTTTTGTCTACCTTCTATTGTATGTATGTAGCCATTAGCTTGTTATTGTGAAAACTTGCCTACGTTAAGCACCTTGTCTAAGTGGGGCATGCACTTCCTGATGCATCCATGCTATGTGAAGCATTGAAGCAAAGGAAGACTCACTATTACATGGCAAAAGCATCTACAAATTCCTGAAAATGGCTTGGAATGCCCCCAAACTGGCTGCCACAAGGGCGCACATTTGGGGCTTCCAGAGGCATATGGATTGACAAAATGCGCGCCCTTGTGGCAGCCTTTTCTAGTGCATTCCAAACCCTTTCCAACGGTTTCTAGATAATTTTAACAAGCAATAAGGATGTTTTGTTTGATTCAATGCTTCAATTAGCATAGATGCATCTGGAAATCATCCCCCCTTAGTCCATGTAGCAGAGAAATTTAGAAGGATGGTTATTACATCTGTGAAGTCAGTCCTATACTCCAAAATGGGCTAGAGATTTCCACATAGTTTCCTCTTGTGATTTGTTATTACAACTTTAAGTATCTGGGCCAAGATGGGCATAAGATTACCCCAAATGAGCAACTAAAACATATTAATGTCTTGTCTTTTTGTTTTGCACCTGGGTATGCTCCTAAATGGGTCCAAAATTAGCTATCACAAGGGCGCACATTTGCCCCTTTCATTTGCTCATGGAAGGCCCATCAATAACTTTGGAAGCCTAGATATAACAAAGTATGCATTTTAATAATTTTAATGCCTGCCAAACCCTTTAGTAGTCATATCAGAAATTATGGTGCTTCTCATACACAATGGAAGCCAAACATATTGGAAATTCAAAACCTTGCAAGTAAGAGAGTCGTAGACACCAAAAAGTAGTTTCATTAAATAAATCAATGCTTTACATGATATCCGGCTTTTGCTTTAGGATCTTTCGAATTACAATTTTATGGCGCTTGGCCTTTTGGGGTGGCTCCCTATTAAGTAAATTGGTTGTGATTTCTTGGGTTTCATTAACCCCTACAGCTTGGTTCATGCCGACATGGGCAATAAGGCGCCCGTGAAAGTTAACACCGAAAGTGGATATTGCAAAATCTTTATTTACAAGCACTACAAGGTTGGACGATTGGGCAAGTGTTGTTAAACACAACGCCTTGGAGAGTGAACGGAGAGCAAAAATGTTGTAGAGACCATTAGGAGAGTAGTTGGCATGGACAAACACCACGACAGCAGTCGGAAGTGTGCCGAGGTAGTGAGCAAGTGCCGCTTGAGGTCTGAACGGCGTCCTCCTCCCCCCTGACCGTTGCGCCCAGGCGTCTACCTCCAGAACATCCTGCAAAACATAGGTTTTGTGAGATATGGCACATAATTATGATATAAAATTAACAAAATCATTTGTAACAATCAAATGTAAGTGAGCATCTATACCTCTTATCTACGATTCTCCTCATCGGCATCCGGGTGCGAGTAAAGATCCACACTTGACTTCCCCTTTGGATCAAGAAAAACAGGTGTTGCAGTAGGTGGTGGTGAATCCACTCTTGCGCGTTTAGCCAAACACATGGCTTGCACGGCCACAAACTCCTCCTCAGAGACCTTGGCCTGATCGGCTGCTGCCACCTCGGCTTGTGCGATCGCCACTGTGTCCACCAAATTATTCCCCATGGGCAGTAGGAGATCATCGTCATGGGAGGTGGTGGTATCAACCTCAAACTTTCCATGGGCATCGAGGATGGCAAAACACTCATCCATGCGAAGCTCAAAGGATTTATCCAGATCGTGCATAAACACAAACTCCTTCCCACCCACCACAATGGAGGAGAAGCGGGTAATCTCTACCTCAGGGATGGCATCCCGAGTGGTGGTTCCTTCTGGCGGTCCCGAGGATGAACTGACAGATAGAGAGGCCTCCAAGAGGCCTTGAATCCCTACAGGGTAGGTCAAGGCAAGCGTCCTCTACTCTGCGGATGAGTCAATGGCCGCGGGCTTGGGGTCCTTCACGTCAAACAGTACTCCTCCGATCTGCAAGTGTGGTAGCACTACGTCAGGGCCTGCTGGGCACTCGTGAAGGAGGAAGATCATTATGGCCTGAACAAAGAAAAAAGTGTTTCCGATCCTTCCCTTACGCATTGCTCGCACATCATCAGCTTCAAGCCGCAAATATTGTCCGGCGGGTTGTGCTATGGTGGCAAAGCGTGCAAGCCGCTGATGAAATGGCCTGTCCCCTTGGTAGATGTGGTGGAGAAGGCGTTCAAGGACCCATTGCCTTGGCCGGTTTGGTAACTCAACAATGAATCTCCCCATGCACGTGGAAATGTATTAAGTAATGTGCTCAAGAGATTGAGAGTGGAGGGTCAAGGTGGTTTCCAAATCGGGTTGGGTTGTGAAAAATGCTTGAAGCTCAGGGCGATTGTCATGACCAACCTCAGTAAGGAATGCATCTAAAGCACTAGTAGCAGCCATGTCTTCTCTTTGCGTGATTGGGTATGCTAGGTCTCTCTGCAATGCTCGGATGAAAATGGTGAAATGAGGAGGTGGTCCCCCTTACATATACATATTCCATCTCGAAAAAAATAAAAAATATGCATTTCAAAAATAAATTTACACCACCTTAAAACTCAAGTACAACACCTTAAAAATTTTCAAAATCTTTAATAAAATATGCAATATATAAACGATTAAAGTTACAAGACAATTCACTTAGACAAGATGATTTTGACAAAGTGTTCCCAAAGATTGGCAAGAGTCCAATGCGGATTCACTGCAACCACCTCCACCTCATTATTTGGCATGCGGACACGAATTTCAAAGGCTTGAACCTCTTCGGCTGTCAACTGCAAGGGTATCCATTTGCCATGTTTGTGCATCCACCTCTCGTAGCTAAACCGTGCATACAAGGTGCACCTTGCTTTCAAATACCGAAGGCAAAGCTGTGTGGGGGACACATTGCACTTATAACGGTCACCATCATGCAAACCGTCAACATAGCCCCAATTGACACCTAGAATGGTGTCCATTGCATCTATGTCAAATTCTTTGCAAAAAAACATTGTTGGTGTTTCTACAATTGGCAGATACCGGAATGCATGCACAAACAAATGAATGGGACAATGCCAACTGAGACCCACCGATCTGGTTGCCTTACCAAACTTTCCTCAAATAGGATTTAGAATCTCAATAAAATTTCAAACAAGTGATTCTTCTCGTTGTCTTTCCATCTCTCATGCTTGTAAATCCATGTTCCTTCATCCTACTACCTATTGTCTACAAAAAGCACCCAAAACATAATTTAACACATGCTACCAAAACCTTAATTTACTAGTAAAAACCTTGATTTCTCAAAATTGTCACAATCAAAGGATCAACTTTAAACTCTGTTGCATATCCAAATTACAGTAGGTCCAGAGGATGCTTAGCAGGCCGCATTTCAAAGGAAGAGTTTGACTCTAGATAAGGAATGTGAAGCTATATTTGTAGCTCTAAAGGAAAGATGGTGGCTATGGATCTAAAACGTGAGGAACAAAGAGACTAGTTAGTGTACTAGCTCTTCTCTTCGAGGGGAAAACCACCAAAGACAACCACAGAATGATCACGTAGATTAAGAAATGATGACTCAAACAATCCAATCACTAAGAAGTTGAATCTCAATAAGTATGATGGTAAGATGGATGTCGATGTGATTTATTCTTGGTTGCATCAATTTAGTGCTTACTTTGATACTAGCAAGAAAACCAATAATAGTAAAGTTTTGACAGGTGGTGCCATGTATTATTTGGGTGATGCCATTACTTGGTATCATGCCTACCAAGAGTCTCAGATGGATGAGCATGACTGAGTCTTCTACTAAAGAGAACTCTAGTTCCAACTCCAATTCCAGTTCTAGCTCTAGTTCATCTAAATGTGAATCAGATGACAAAAGCACAGGGAAGAAGAAAGGGTCGTGGACCAAAAAACTAGAGGAGATGTCAAAACAGATAGCTGAGATTGCTAAAACAAGACCTTTGATCAAGAAAATGGAAATGTGGTGCTCCAAGTATATATCCAAAGATCATAGGTCCGATGAATCTTCACAATCTAAAGCTTATGGTCATAAGTGGAATAATTGTGGAATCGAAATCCATCATTTCGAGAAAGGGAAGGATCTATCAATGATAGCACTGAAAAATCAAGAAGTAGTCAAGGCAGATGAGGCCCATGGGTCCATACAAAATGAAGCCAACAAAAGTAATGGAGGTACTGGTATTGGCAAAGATAGATACCAAAGGGCACTGGTAGGGCAGAGGATGAGGAAATTTTGAAAAGCAAAGCCTCAACTACTATACATACGGAAAATATGGACATTTTACACCTCTGTTCCTAGAAGGTTCAAAATCAAAGGCTACTGTGACCAGAATGGACCAGAACTAGTGTCGGTCAGGATGGTAACCAGAAGCAGGGTCATTGTTGAGATGTCGAGCTCTACATCTTGAGCTGGCATCCACTACGGGTCTTGGCCGCTTACGGCATTTACTCACTGGCGCGTTAGGTGACCGACATGGAGGATCTCTGCCAGTGATTCTACAGCTGGACTACACTTATAGTGCCAGCCTAGTACGCTTCTAGCGAGTTCACACTTAGTGACCGCATGTACATATGTGCTACTTTTCAGTTTTAGCACTTAGTCATTTTGTACTCTCTTTTCTGTGAGAAGAAGAAGAAGCTTTCCATCTCTGTGTGGTGTGTGCTTGTCTTGTGTAGCTCTCTTGCATCCTCATTCTTTTCATGGTATCGGAGCCTGGTGCAGGCAAGAGAGGCTAAGAGAGCAAGAGCATCACAATCCCTTCGTTCGCAATCCACGACCAAGGGTTTTTTGTACAAGTTTCTGAATAGGTCTCCAAAGTGCAGTACACAGAGATTTACTGTACAAGTACAGTGGTTGTATGTACGCTTGATTGTGGATACTCGTTGAGTGTAGAAAGCGTTACAGGTACCATGATAGGAGGTTCAACAGATTTGCAGGTTTTTGCAGATTGCAGCTATTTTGTCTTAGTGCTTCAAGATGTCTGACGGTTTCAATCAGATTTTTACTGAGAAGCTTGAGAAATATAACTACCCTGCATGGAAGTTCAGAATAACAAATTTCTTAAAAGGAATAGGTTATTGGGACTATGTAGAAGGAGACAATGAAAAGGAACCAGAGATTCCCAAGGCAAATGCTACAACAGAACAAAGGAAAGCTTTGAGGGACTAGCAACAAGGCCAGAGCAAAGTGATGTATTGGCTTTCTATGAGCATCATAGATAGCATGATGGGCTATCTACAGGATGCTGAAACCCCCGCCATTGCATGGAAAAACTTAGGCAGAGTGTTCGAGGTGAACACCAAGGCCAGGAAGCTTCAACTAAAGTCGGAGCTAAATCAGGTTAAGAAGAACAACCTCTCCATCAATGATTATGCTTTGAGATCAAGAGTATCATTGAGGCTCTTGGATCTATTAAAGTCTCAGTGGAAGACGATAACATTGTCCGTGCATGCTTGGATGGTCTACGAGATGAGTATGTACATTTTAGGTCTTCCATGAATACAAGAGACGACATCCCCGTGTTCCAAGATTTGATTTCTATGCTTATTCTTGAGGAGAAGAACCTTGGTCTTGACAAATCTTCTTCTCGTGGAAGAACTAGGTCTGAACAGGCCTTCTATTCTAACTCCAACAGAGGTAGAGGTAGAGGCCGTGGTCGAGGCCCAAGTGTTTGCAGGGGCCAATTTCAAGAAGTTCAATCAAATCAAAACAATACAGGTGGCAGGGGAAACCAGTCTCAAGGCCGGGGGAGTCAAAGAGGTCGTGGTGCAGGATCAAGCAGGCAGCAACATACTGCAGATAGCAGAGAATGTTGGACTTGTGGTGAAAGAGGTCACATGTCACGTGACTGTCCAAAGGGAAAAGCAAGTGGAAAGAGAGAACAGGGCAACTATGCATCTACTAGCAGAGATGCAGATGACAACAAAAACGAGCGCATGTTTGTTATGCAGCATGTAATGAATACAATGACTGCAGAGAATTCCACCCAAGATGATGTTTGGTATGTGGATTCAGGTGCCTCTAGTCACATGACGTCTCGTGGAGAGTGGTTTAGAGATATGCGCAAACCAGATGTGTCAGGCTATGTGCAGACAGGAGATGACACAGCTCACCCCATTGCTCATGTAGGGGACATACCTCTAAATACGAAGAGTGTAAAATCAAAGTACTTAGCAGATGTACTTCATGTCCCAAACATTACAGAGAATCTTGTTTATGTTGGACAAATGGTTGAGCAGGGTTTGCAGGTTCGCTTCAATCCAAATGGCTGTTATGTAGAAGATTTCCAGAATGGCTATAAGCTGATCATAGAGGGCAAATGTGTGGGCAGAATGTTTACGCTGAATGTAGACATTCCTGAGGTAAAAGCTGCATTATTTGCACAGGGCACAGGTGTTGTGGCTGATGTTGACATTTGGCACAAACGCATTGGCCATGTCAATGAGAAGAGATTGTGTAGCATGCAATCAAAACAGCTTGTAAAAGGTTTGCCCAAATTTAAGGTCGATGGTATGAATAAAGTGTGTGCAGCATGCCAGTTTGGAAAACAGTCAAAGGACTCATTTCCACATGAGCGCAATGTATGTAAAAAGCCACTTGAGGTGGTGCACACAGATGTTTGGGGTCCAACCGATACTGCAAGTATACATGGTTGCAGGTATTATGTCTCTTTCATTGATGACCATACAAGGAAAGTATAGGTCTACTTCATGCGTAACAAAAGTGAATTGTTTGGTCACTTTCAAGACTTCAAAGTCATGATTGAGAAGGAGACAGATATGCAAATCAAGACATTGAGGTCAAATGGAGGGGGAGAGTACTTCTCCAACGATTTTTCAGATTTTCTGCGAATGCATGGTATACGCAGGCAGTTTACATGCAGATATACTCCACAACAGAATGGGGTCGCAGAAAGGAAAAACAGGCACATTGCAGAGGTTGCACGTGCATTGATGAATGAGAAGAACATGCCTCATCATTTCTGGGCTGAAGCTGTAAATAGAGCTGTGTACATTATGAACAGGACACCTACAGCTACAGTGCATGATGTAACGCCTAAGAAAAAGTTTACAGGTACAAAGCCTGATTTGGCACACTTGAAAGTGTTTGGCTGCATAGCTTACGTGCATGTACCAGATTAGTTGCGTAGGAAATTGGATCCTAAAGCAAAGAAATGTATTCTTGTGGGATATTCCCTTGAACAAAAGGGGTACAGGTGCTACAATCCTACTACACGAGAATTACGAGTGAGCAGAGATGTAGTCTTTGATGAGATGAGCAGCTGGTACAGAAATGCACATGGCACTATTGGGGCTGATGTAAAAGACGATGTGGTTGTACAAAATGTGAGGCCACAGTCACAGGTTTTGAGTGGACCACAAGAGTCCTCTTCTCGTGGCTCTGTTGAGAAGCCATGGAATGGTAGACTACGTACGTAGGTTACTCCACCAGCAGGTACAGGGAACGTATCACGAAAACGAAAGGAAAAGGTTGATGAACCTTCCCTTATGGCTGATGCATCATCGGCTTTTTCACATGTAGACATGGATTCAGATGGTTCTGAACAAAGTCTTGATGAGGAATTTGGAATTCCGGCTGTCAGGACACCTGGTGTAAGGAAAGTACAAGAAGATGCTAGAGGGCAAATGAGTGACCCAGGACCACGCAGATCTAGCAGATTCAGAAATCCAGTTCAGAAATTGACTTATGATGGGTATCTAGCGCATCACCAAGCCTACATGGCTAAGGTGATACAGGATGTGGAGCCCACATGTTTTGAGGATGCAGTTGGAAATGTGCATTGGGATGATGCAATGAATGAAGAGATTGCTGCATTGAAAGCAAACGACACATGGGAGTTGGTGCCATTGCCAAGTAGCAAGAAAGCTATTGGCTGTAAATGGGTGTATAAAACCAAGCATAAGGCTGATGGTAACATTGAGCATCACAAGGCAAGGCTGGTCACAAAGGGCTATGCACAGACGTATGGCATAGACTATGAGGAGACCTTTGCTCCAGTGGGAGTTGTCATAGCAGTGGCTGCATCTAGAGGATGGATTATGCATCAAATGGATGTAAAGAATGCCTTCTTGAATGGTGAGTTGCAAGAGGAAGTGTATATGGATCAGCCACCTGGTTATGTCGATCCAGGTTACCCAGATTATGTATGCACACCTCTCAAAGCTTTGTATGGTTTGAAGCAGGGCTCTAGAGCATGGTATGACAGGATTTCCAAGTATTATGTCAGTATTGGGTTTAGGAGAGCTCATGCTGATCATTCACTCTATGTATGTGAGAGTGATGTGGGGATTGTGATCATTAACATATATGTAGATGACCTTATTATTGTGGGTGACAATGCGATGGAGATTGACCATGTGAAGGGTCTTCTCAAACAGGAGTTTGAAATGAAAGATTTGGGCGAGTTGCGCTACTTTCTTGGCATTGAGGTGATCAAGACTCCGGAGGGTGTATGGCTGTCACAGAGACAGTATGCTTTGGACATGTTGTCAAAGTATGGTATGGCTGATTGTAAGCCAATTTCTATTCCCTTGGATGTGAATGCAAAGCTGAGTGCAGAGAAGGGTGACATTGTTGAGGATGTACAGGAAGATTGTGGGTAGTCTAAGGGTGAAAGCATGTTAACCTGTCGCGCTTTTTGTGCTAGTTAGCAGTTTCAAGTTAACACACCTTCGAAAAGTTGGGCGTCCGGTAAATTTTTTACAAATAATATCAAAATTTGTCAGAGGTTGTACATTTGGATTCCTTGTTTCAAGTGCTTTCTATTGATATATCATATGTCATAGATCTTGGAGATGTAGCTCAAGTTATTGTACTAGTTAGCATATGTCAAAATTGTGCTAGTTAGCATTGTCCGGGACATGAAAAAGCATGACAAGTTAACATGCTTTCACCCCTAATCTACTTGACTATCACGAGGCCAGACTTGAGCTACACAGTAGGCTTGGAGAGTCAGTTCATGCAGCTTCCAAGGAAGCCACATTTGGATGGAGTACGACGCACACTTCGGTATGTGCAAGGGACTCTTGACTACGCATTGTTCTATGCAGCAGATGCGCCATTAGCATTGTATGGGTATACAGATGCAGATTGGGCAGGTAGCATTGTTGATAGGAGATCTACGAGTGGCTTCATGTTCTCTTTTGGGAGTGTTGCTGTTACTTGGAGCAACAAAAAGCAGCCTACGGTTGCTTTATCGAGCACAGAGGCCGAGTACAGAGGTGCAGTAGTTGCGGCGTGCGAGGTAGCTTGGCTACACACATTACTTGAGGACTTGGGAGTGTAGGTGGACCAGCAGATTGTCATCCATTGTGACAACCTCAACAGCATGCAGTTGGCTAGGAACCCAGTGTTTCATGCCAGGACCAAGCACATAGAGGTCCATTACCACTACGTTCGAGAGCGAGTGTTGGCGGGCGACATCGACTTGGTCTACGTCATCACAGAGGAGCAGATAGCGGATATCTTTACCAAGGCCCTCGAAGCTGAGAAGCTTCGACGTTTTCGGACTATGCGACATGCAAAGCTCGAGGGGGAGTGTTGAGATGTCGAGCTCTACATCTTGAGCTGGCATCCACTACGGGTCTTGGCCGCTTACGGCATTTACTCACTGGCGCGTTAGGTGACCGACACGGAAGATATTTGCCAGTGATTCTACAGCTGGACTACACTTATAGTGCCAGCCGAGTACGCTTCTAGTGAGTTCACACTTAGTGACCGCATGTACATATGTGCTACTTTTCAGTTTTAGAACTTAGTCATTTTGTAATCTCTTTTCTGTGAGAAGAAGAAGAAGCTTTCCATCTCTGTGTGGTGTGTGCTTGTCTTGTGTAGCTCTCTTGCATCCTCATTCTTTTCAGTCATCATAGAAGAGATGTGAGATAAGAATGAGGGAAAGCAGACTGTGGAAACCAAAAAATGGGAGCAACAATGGGCAGTCTAGAAGGCTAAGGGAAAGGAAAAGGTAGTGGATGAATGGTAGGAGCAAAGGGATCTTGCAACATAAATGACTTAGAATTTGTCTAGGAAGCTGCCAGAATAGCCAGAATATTTTGAAGCTTGGACAATTTGGAAACTACCGCCCTAGCTTTCAAAAGTCCAAAACAAGAAGGCACCATGTGGACTGAGCAAGTCCATGATAGATGCAGTACAAAGCCTCGCGAATAAGGTGCAACAAGTCAGAGTAGAATTGACTGAAGCTGGGTCAATTGAACTGATGGAGGGCCAATCTTAGGGTCATCCAACAGCCATCCAAGAAGCACAATGGAATTGTGAAGATACCAAGAAAAAACCTTTCAATTCCGATAACAGTTTTGGTAATGAGCAAGATGAGATTTATATCAAAGTTTGTGAAAGGATACAGAAGTTAACAGTTGAACTAGACAATATGAGACAAAAATTACCAGTAGCTATGAAGTTTATTAGACAAAAGAGAAATGTTGAAGATGAAGCCAGAGCAATGAACTTGGAAGCCATTCAAGATGACAAGGTTCCAGTAATCCAGACAGACTACAAGATCAGGAATCTCAATGGGAACTATTGTCTGGAGAAATTTTGATTGGGGGAGCTCGAGTAAATATCCTTGGGGAGCATTTGAGGTAGAAGCTGGGGATAATTGATGAAACCAAACCCTTTCAAAGTCAAAATGGCTGACCACAGAATATTCCAAGTTGAAGGACTCATTGAGAATATGCAAATCAGGGTAGGAAAGGATAAGTTTAAAACCATGAACTACTAGTGTAATCCATGATTATGCAGACCTGACCTTGACCATTCTAGCCCTCCAACAGAAGAATTCAAATCAAGATAGATAATACTAGAAGCTGGAAATAGGCTCTAAGGCCTAAGGAGTTATGCAAGAAGTATGGGACAAAAAAAATTGAAAGGATGCTTGCTTCTATGAATATTTTTCCTTTGACAAAAATTGATCTTAGTGTTGTGATCATGGATAAGGATCATGACAAAATACAAAAGAAACAATACCTAGAGCAGTTCACTGAGATGAACCCTGGGGAGAGGACAATTGAATCGCATGGACAACCAACAAAACAACTAGGACGAGAAAGAGGAGAAAACCAGTTCAAATTTAGATCAAAGGGGAAAACCAATTCTAAAAATATAATGAAGGGAACCCAACAACTGAAGAACTAGAGATTTAAAATGGCTCTTTAGAATTAAGTAATCCATTTAGTGATCATGCTGATGGTATTAGAACTGCTGGGGTTAAGCACAACTTGTCAAGTATGAGCATATGGGAAAAGGCCCTAGCCTACTAGATTGGCCAGAAGATGAGTTGGACGAATAGCAAGAGGATGCAGTGGCATTAACCAATGGATGTAAAGCACAAGCCCTATTAAGAGGCTTCTCTTTAATGAATTATTTTCACTTTGCACTTTGAGATATCTTGCTTCGATGTGTCTACATGCTACTCTATTCGTGTTAATTCCTTATACCTAACCCTAACTACACTTATGATAGCACCATGTCAATCTTGATGCTACACCCTCCATAGATTAGATAGGAGAGAAAATACGGGATGAAAGAGAGAGAGAGAGAGAGAGAGAGAGAGAGGCTCCAAAAATCGAATCTGCCCAAATCTACCACCACCAGCATGCAACACAAGGTCCTTTAATTGCATCTACTCACTTCAATCTTACATCACCCTTTGTGTACGTGCCATTTTCCTTCAAGGTTCGTCCACCAACGAGATTATAAAGGCCGGCATTAGTATCACCAAAGCGTATTGCCAACAACACGGCGGCTCGAGCCTCGATTCAATTGGTCCATTTTTGCCTACAGTAAAGTACAACAGCAACCTCCTTGGCCATTTTGCAGGAGGTGCAGCAGCTCTGAGGCTCGATAAGCACCACCAGATCAACCTTGAGAGGGCTATTGCGAGTGCAGCAGTTGTGAGGCCCGCTAAGCACCACCAAAGAAACATTGAGAGGGCCGCTAAGCCGGGATTCCATTGTAGAATTGAGAATCATCATTGGAATCTCTTATCAGCCCTCCAAAAACCCTCTCCTCATGGGATACCACATTATAACTGCATCGCTAAAGGTCCCGTCAACAGCTCGTTCTACTCAGCTTTGTCAAGAACCCACCTCAAGGGCTTTTTTGCACCACTTAGATCGCCTTGGCGCACCTCTCATCGGTTGGTTCAGCTACACTAGATCGGTTGGTTACCTGTGCATCTGCATCATCAAAGGGTCGACACACGGAAATTGGTGGTTCCTATTGTGATAAGGTATTGACCCTACTAAGAAGATTTCTATACTTCTATCTAAATTAATATGGCGGAAGGGTTAGTCCTTTACACGTGTCAAAATTTGCGACGTGAAAATTAAACTCCAAAATTGAGAGAAGCTCTTGTGCATGCGATAACGAGGGAGAGAGAAAGAGAGAGAGGTCGTCGAAGGCGACCGACCGTACTAGTACTATATGTAATGGAGCTTAAAATTTTTGAGAAAAGAGAGGATTTCTAAGTGTCACTCTTAGGTTCACTTCAAAGAATACTTTACAAAATGTTTCATTTTTGTGAACCTTGGAACCTTTGAACCATTTCAGCTTTCAAACCTACAATTTTAAAAAAAGGGGTTGACTTTACTTTCTCTTTTGAGACAGACTTTACTTTTCCTTATGAAAACCAATTGAGGGTGACTCAACTTTGCTTTTCAAAGACCAATGACCATAAAAATTTAAAAATTAAGGGATTGTTCATATGTACACTAGCAAAATTTTAGCAATTTATTTCATGGCAAACTTGAAAATCTAGCTACGATTTTATAATTTTATACCATAAAAAGTATACTAAACCCCACTTTGTTAGAAAATAAGACGTAGCTAAATAGATTTTTGAGTAGATTACTTAATGGAGAGAGATAGATTTCACACACAAGAGATTATAGAGTAGAGAGAGAGAGAGAGAGAGTACACACGATATACGTGGTTCACCCAATGTGGGCTACGACCACGGGAAAGCAGCCACTCAATGCCTTTAGCACTTCAAAAGAAGAAGTAGTTTACAAAGGGATTAAATCCTTGATAGAGCTCCCACCTTGCTTCACTCTCACCACCTCACACTCACCTTGTTGCATCAACTTCACACTATGAAATGTGTGTAGAAATGGCCTCCTTTTATAGGCCAAAAGGGCTGCCCTCTCTTATGAGAGACAACCATGTGTAGCCGCCCTTGTATGAATAAGTCCAAATCGAACCCTCCAATCCGCCTATGTGTGGCTGCCCTTGAGAAGACAAGTCCGCTTTTGAATTCGGCCACCGGCCATTGAATTCGGCTACCGGCTACCGGCCATTGACTTCTGACCACCGGCCATCGGCCATTGACTACCGGCCACCGGCCAACCGACTGGTTGTTTTCCGACCACTTTTCGGCCGCCGTCCGGCCATAATATTCCGACGAAAAAAAAAGTGCTTCTAAAGTTGCCCCTGATTCTTGTCCGTGAAAATTTTGGTTTCCGGTGAGTGATTTTCCTTCATGCACGATGGCTTCTCCTCATAATGGGGGCCTTACAAATGTGCGCTTTTACCACAGAAAATTACAAGGGTAAATCAGACTCCATACTTAACACACTTTTGATCGAACACCAGTCTCAAATAGGCCCAAAATAAAAGGACACGTGTGTGTGTGTGTGTGTGTGTGTGTGTGTGTGTGTGAGTGAGTGAGAGAGAGAGAGAGAGAGAGAGAGAGAGGGTCGGAAAGAGGGCACCGAATCTTTTTTAATCAAAATAGTTCTAAAGCAAATAAGGAGCACACTAAAAACTCTTTCAATTTTGAGATCAAAATTTAAAGAATTGATGGTATTTATATTAAAACTTGTAAAACTTTGCTAGTTTTCTTCAAGGTAAGCTTGGAATCTATCTGAGATTTTACAATTTAAGCTGGTTAAAAACATAATAAACCTCGATTTTTTGCGAACACTGATTTTGAATAGCCCCAAAATGGAAGGGGATGATAGATGTAGAAAAGTTGGATACTTAGCACATCCAAGATTACTCTCCTCACCCTGAGGACATGCTTTGCGAAGAGAGGAGGGAAGCACCTATTGAAAATCTATTACATTCTCACGTGTAAGAGTGACAGAGGAATCTAGGACCAGAGAGTCAAAGCATTACTGGAAATAATGCGAATAGTAGTCGAGAACCAAAGACTTGGATGACTTTCAGGGAGCAAGAGCTCAATCTCAAGCGGATGTTTTATCTGGTTTGGCTTACAAGGAAGATGATGGAGCAAGAGAACTAAATGATTATGATTTTTCTAGAATTTGTCCCAAAATCCGAGCACTGTTGTATGCCATTCTTGCAAAAGAAGTGGAGTTGCCTCGCTTCTTCCCATTGATTTATCCCTCACACATTGAGACAACAGATCAACAATGCTACATCCAGATAGTGAATGGGCTCAGAGAACGTTATGAGGAAGCCACTACTGAATGGATGGCATATAACCAAGTTTTGCAAGAGACTCTAAAAGGGAATCATACCAATGAGCTTATTGAAGACCTTCAGAATTTTCAACTAAGGATAGGTCATTGGAAGGTACAACTTAGGAACCTCATCAAAAGAAGGAATCAACTCCTTCAGCTGACAATAGAAGCATCAAAGATAGTTGAAAAGACCTGGCAAACAAAACCTCCTCTGAACCTCAGTTCAGAGAGATGGTTGAAATATTCTTCGAAGCCCTCATTAAGTGCAATCATCCATTACCTCAAGGGTGAATGCATACTGCATCTTATTTCCATAAGCTGGTTAAGGCCAGGCTTACCCGGGACAAAGACACATTGTTTGACCTCGATACCAAGACTTGGAATTCACTAACACTATACAAAGTCGATATGAAGATGGCCAGGAAAGACCAGCTGGATCAAGAAGCCATATACAAGTTAAATCAAAAGGATAATGTTGGTTCCAGTACTCCACAGCCGTTCAAGGTACTGCAAAAACCTCCTAAGAAGAAGGCACCAGATAGCAAGAAGATCAAATGGACATTGAATGAACTCAGCTACCTTCTGGAGTGGTCACATACCAAAATTCAAGAAAGGGGAAGAAAAATGCAAACGGCGGGAACAACCCCTAGCAAGCGGCTTTGGCGGATGGTTGGACTGAAGGCTTTCAAAAGCGGTAACCATAGATAGTTACCACGATAACTGATACATTGTGCAACGAGTCAGAACCCAATCAAAAAGACTATAAATAGGACCCATTACTTCATTTTGAGGGTATGTCGAGTTTGTCGAATTCTATTCCATTTACATTGTATCATTCTAGAGCCCAAACTCTTGTACTCATAGCTGCAATACTTTCTTAATCCAACTCTCACTGAGTTTACTCTCATTGTACTGGTTTACTGTTCTTAATATACAATTCCAGTTCCAGTCTCTAAGTTCAGTTTCCAATCTCGGTTTCATTGTCTTTTCCAGCTTTGGTCTTGTTTTCATTTTCAGTTGGTCTATGTCTGATCTAGTATAAAGTCTACTATTTGATCTAAACTAACTTTAACTTCCAACCTGGAATAGCTAATTAAGAATGACCAGCTCCTTCCATGAACATTTATCTTATTCCTAGGTTTTCTGTTAGTATCAAGACCTCGTCTGACTCTTCCTATACTAAGCTAACGCGGTTCGTATCATCCATGAATTTGATAGCTAGTCTTTTGTCTCGTGCAACTCTTCTAGGTGTCATGGTTGATTTGTGATAGCTTTAATACCAACTAAAAGATAGGTAGTCTATCAGGAGAAACTTAGCTCTAACCACCGTGATGGCCAAAATGAAATGAGTTGAACACTTATGACAGCTATTCCAGGTTGGTAGCTAGTGTTAGTTCATATCAGATTGCGACTTTGATTGGTAGCTAGTGTTAGTTCATATCAGATTAACCAAGACTGGAATGAAATGTAAAGATTGGAACTAACATATAGACTGAATTGGTAAATGATACCGGACATTGAAACTAGAGAATAGAACTGGAATGTATTCATATTATTATAAACCAATACAACAATGTGAGCCAAGTCTGCTCAGAGCTCAATTGGATTACAAAGATACAAAAGCATAGAGAGCTCTAAGATACAAAGCACTAGTCGAGAATAGATAGAGATTCCTCAAAATGAAGTAGTGAGCCCTATACATAGCCGCCAGACTAGACCTCTGACTAACTGTCCACTATGCCAATCACCACAGCAATATTTCCTTGGGAGTTACTAGCCTAGCCGCCCATCTATGCCTTCAGGTAGGAGTTGTTCGCACCCTCTATACCCTTCAACTTGAATATGATCGCATCAACAAAAACATGCATAAAATATATTTGCCAATGTTCTTTTGTGTGTTTTGAATTGTTCATTGGTTTAGTACTCATAATGCATTCTCCATAAGCTAGGCTATTGCATCGAATTGGAAGAGTTCTTTAAGAGTGCATTGCGGCTTATAACCCATGATTTTTTTAGGCTCAGTTGAAGTGAATAGTAACATCCTGTCTTGATATGTCAAAAGTATAGGTGATTATGTTTGCTTTGAAGAACCGGCCTATGAGCTGCATAAATGTTGCTCATCGAGACATAAGCTGCAGGAGACATAAGCTGCAGAATTACATTTATCTGCGCGCTCAAAGGCCATCCTTCCAAGCTCCACGTTTCCCCATTTTCGGCAAGCGTTTAGGAGAGCAGACCAAATTGAAGGATGATCAGATAATGGCATCGCCTTGATTACTCTCGGTGCTTTGTCAAAATGCCTTGCACGCCCGAAAAGGTCAACCAAGCAAGTGTAGTGCTCTACGTTTGGTATAATGCCATATCTTTCCCTCATGCTATCAAAAAACATTTGGCCCTCATCCACCAGACCTGAGTGACTACATGCATTAAGCACACAAAGAAACGTCACCGCGTCTGGAGAGGTTCCCTCTTGTTGCATCCGGCGAAAACAGTCCAGAGCTTCCTTGCTACAGCCACTTTGGGCATATCCTGCTATCAACGCGTTCCAAGGGACGACATCCTGGGCAGGGAGCTTGTCCAAAACCTTTTGGGCTTTCGTGAGGGTGCCACATTTGGCGTACATATCGATCAAACCACCTCCAAGCATGACATGTTTCTCCAACAGCCCCTGACTAGCAACCTCATCATGAATTCTCACCCATGCCAATGTCTTGCACAATGCCACAGGCCTTCAAGGTGCATGTATAGGTGACTGAATTTGGAGAGAGGTCCTTTTCGCTTCGCATCTGGTGAAAACAGTCCAGAGCTTCCTTGCCACAGCCACTTTGCGCATAACCTGCTATAACGTGGTCTAAGAGACGACGTTCCGGGCCGGGAGCTCATCCAGAACTTTTCGAGCTTTCGTGAGAGTGCCACATTTGGTATACATATCAACCAATGCGTTTCCAAGCACGACATGTTCCCCTGACTAGCAACCTCATTGTGAATTCTCTCGCCCATGGAAACGTCTTGCACAATGCCACAGGCCTTCAAGGTGCATGCATAGGTAAATTCATTTTGAGAGCCCTCTCTTGTTGCATCCAGTGAAAACAGTCCAGAGCTTCCTTGCCATGGCCACTTTGGGCATATCCAGCTACCAACACAGTCCAATCCCGAGCAGGGAGGTCATCCATAACCTTTTGGGCTTTCATGAGGGTGCCACATTTTGCGTACATCTCGACCAAACGCACCTTCAAGCACAACAACTTTCTCCAAAAGCCCTTGACTAGCAACCTCTTCGTGAATTCTCTCACCCATGGCAGTGTCTTGCAGAATGCCTTCAAGGTGTGCATGCATAGGTGACTGAATTTGGAGAGAGGCCCTTTTCTCTTTGCATCTGGTGATTACAGTCCAGAGCTTCCTTGCCACAGCCACTTTGGGCATACCCTGCAATCAACGTGGTCCAAGAGACGACATTCGGAGCAGAGAGCTCATCCAGAACGTTTCGAGCTTTCGTGAGGGCCCCACATTTGGCATACATATCGACCAAAGCACCTCCAAGCACGACATCTTTCTCCAGCAGCCCGTGACTAGCAACCTCTTCGTGAATTCTCTTGCCCATTGCAACGTCTTGCACAATGCCACAGGCCTTCAAGGTGCATGCATAAGTGACTGAATTTGGAGAGAGGCCCTTTTCACGTCGCATCTGGTGAAAACAGTCCAGAGCTTCCTTGCCACAGCCACTTTGCGCATATCCTGCAATCAACATGGTCCAAGAGACGACATTCCGAGCAGGGAGCTCATCCAGAACTTTCCGAGCTTTTATGAGAACGCCACATTTGGCATACATATCGAGCAAAGCACCTCCAAGCACTACATGTTTCTCCAACAGCCCCTGACTAGCAACCTCATCGTGAATTCTCTCACCCATGGCAACATCCAGCACAATTCCACATGCCTTCAAGGTGCATGCATAGGTAAAATCATTTGGAAAGAGGCCCTTTTCGCTTTGCTTCTGATTAAAACAGTCTAGAGCTTCCTTGCCACGGCCATGATGAGCATAACCTGCAATCAATGCATTCCAAGAGACGACATCCCGACTAGGGAGCTCATACAGAACTTTTCGAGCTTTCGTGAGAGAGCCACATTTGGCATACATATCGACCAATACATTTCCAAGCACAACATGTTTCTCCAACAGCCCCTGACTAGCAACCTCATTGTGAATTCTCTCACCAATGGCAACGTCTTGCACAATGCCACAGGCCTTCAAGGTGCATGCATAGGTAAATTCATTTGGACAGAGTCCCTTTTCGCTTTGCATCTCATTAAAAGAGTCCAGAGCTTCCCTACCGCGGCCACGATGGGCATATCCTGCACCCAATGCATTCCGAGAGAGAGAGAGAGAGAGAGAGAGAGAGAGAGAGAGAGGCTCTCGCGCCGTGTATGCGCGGGTGGAGCGCACATTTCAGGAGAGAGATAAAGAACGCCATAGAAGGTTTCAAACGGCTATCAGCCTGGGTTGACTTGTGAAGAACATGCACTTGAAGAGATCTAACTTAGATGAAGTTGAAGAGATCTAACTTAGATGAAGTTGTCCTTCAAGGCTTCAAGTGTGAGTAGCCATTAGGATAGCCCGGCAGAGGAGCCAACATAGAGACAACGAAGCCCAAAAAAATTGTTAAAATTGTTGAATGGTGTCAATCTCAGGTGCTAAGTAGGATTGTCATGTGCTAGTGAACAAGTGGAGGCAAGCTAGTGACTTCGATATATGCGTTGAAAAAATTCAGTGCGCATATCGACGCTTATACAGATGTGTATACCGACATCTATATGGATGCATATACTTATGTCAGAAGCTGAAAAAGAAAATTGAGGAGAGAGAGCTTGCAACTGGTGTTGTACGTACTGCAGTACCAAAACCAGTCCTCTCTGTTCAAAGGAAAGAGTGCAAAAGCAACCGCACTCCACCTTCATTTTTTGTGAAAATTGAGCAAATGTGTGAGTACATATCGACAATGTAACCATTACCATAACAAGATTTTGGAACTATAACAATGACAAGATTCATAAAACAAAACCATCCAAAAAATTGCAAACCATAAGCATAACCGTAGCAAGACTCGCAAACCATAACCATCATACCACAACCATAACAAGACTCCCAAACATTAATCATAGCCTTACTTGGATTTCAAACCATAATCGCAACCTCAAGGGGATTCCAAAACCATAACCACAATCTTAAGCGGATTCCAAACTATAACCATAACCTTACGGGGATTCCAAAACCATAACCATAACCTTAAGCGAATTCCAAAACCATAACGATAACCAAACTCTCAAACCATAACCATAACCTTCAGCGGATTCCAAAACCATAACGAGACTCAAATTCTCAAACCATAACCATAACCTTAAGTGGATTCCAAAACCATAACGAAAATCAAATTCTCAAATCATAACCATAGCCTTAAGCAAATTTCAAAACCATAATCATAACCAAATTTTCCAAACATAAACATAACCTTAAGCGGATTCCAAAACCATTATCATAACCAAATCTTCAAACCATAACCATAACATTAAGCGAATTCCAAAACCATAACCATAACCAAATTCTCAAATCATACCTATAACCTTAAGCGATTTTCAAAACCATAACTATAACCAAATTCTCAAATCATACCCATAGCCTTAAGCAAAATCCAAATCCATAACAATAACCAAATTCTTAAACCATAATCATAACCAAATTCAGAACCTTAACCAAAGCCATAACATGATTAAAATCATAACCATAACAATAACAATGTTCATAATCATAACCAAAACCAAAATTGAACATACATGATTATGTATCTAGAACCATGGCCGACGTCTAAAAGTATACATGAACCAAAAGCATAATCATCGCTGGCTAGACATCAACATATCTCGATGTAGACATATACATAGAACATACTCATCAAGGTAAGGCCTCCCAATCAACGGTCTCTCCCTCATCTTGAAGCTGACAGAGAAGAGATAATCACCATGCTTGAATCCATATTTCTCTCCTCTATATGTCGTAGGATGCTTCATGGAAAGCTCTTGTAATATAAAAACTTAAGCATAAAATAAACATTAGAAAAACATATGTACATACACTATTTAAATAGTGTATGACAGTTACAAAGTCATGTTAAAGAGTCTCGTAGCCTCCACTCCCAAGATGAGAAGATCCTAAAGACTCCAGGTGTGCTCTAGCTGCATCTCGCTACTACTGAAACTTGTTTGGATGCTCCTGCGCCTCTTGATCGATCCCTGCCCACTTCTCTATGTCCAAACATGCCAGCTTTCGCTCATTCTTCTTGAATTGTCTCGTACCTCTGATTGACAATGTGACATTGTCGCAATATCCACGCCAAGATTCAGTCACATTGGAGATTGGATAATATCCATCTGTTGGTATGTTCTCTCTGTGAATGGCATCAATGATGTAATTCTTTCTCTCCTTATCTTGAGCATATCAATGCTCCATCATAGAGTACCCAAACTGCACTGTACAAAGCTGATGAACCCTCTGTCGCCGCATGGCCTTTCCGGCCCTATCCATAACTGGCGCCCCATCCTTGGTCTTGTACACCTTGCTAGGATCAAACTCATGTGATCCCCAAGGTGTACGTGGTGTGCTAAGCGGTGTACTATCTACTAAAGAGAGAGGTGGATGCTCTCTTAAAGATGTGGACTCACCGATATTGCCACTACCACAACAACCATCGTCACCACTTGAGCGACAAGACCTGCATCATCTTGAAGAAGAATGAGCGAACGCAGTCTCCGGTGTAGCTCCACAAATTGGTGTATCTAGGATGCTTGTTGAAGTTGTGACACCACCGGTCGGTGTGGTTGGAACGAGGTAATTTGACACACGCAATAACTATCTATTTGCGATGCCTGATATGCAGTGATGTGCAAATTGCCTTAGAAGTGATCAAAAGTGAAATGTGGATATGTGGAAATTAATTTTGGGTGTCAAGGACCAAGTCTATAAAATTTGATGAATTTTGGAGTCTGTTTGGTATTTTTTCCGCGAGAAATGCCCATGGAGGGTAAAAATTGGCTAAAATTGGGCCCAAAAAAGTCAAAAAATGTTGTGGAAAGGAAAAATTTTGCCACATCAATGATGGTTCTGTGGGTGTTCAAGTTGAGGGATACTTTTTGAAGCCATGAATCAGCACTTTCACCTCTCTATGTGTGGGAGGAAGCAGGGTTTGTATAGGTGGTCATATACAGTCCCGTCTTGTTTGCGTCTTGTTTTTGGGAGTGAATGAGATTTTATTATCATCAATTTTTCACATGGGAGATTCTATGAAATCTCTAAGGTTTCCATGGATTTGTATGTGCAAGGAATTGAGGGAATAAGGTGCAGCTTTCTGCAAGACTATGCAGCCCTGTATCGGTGCCATTAAGGCTACTCTAAACAGTCCAATAGAGTGGAGTTTGGTGAATATTTTGCAATGTTTTGAAAGAGGTCTTAATTTCTGGCTATATTTGTTGAATTTTAGATTTTTTTTCTTGTATCTTCTAGTTGCCATCGATTGTAATTTCAAGCCTTGATAAACTCAACTCATCACCTTGTAATGTCTACGGGCGGGCAAGGGGTTGTAAGTCGAGATGTTTGGAGTTTTAATTGAGCTTGGGGGGGATTTTCATTGAGCTCTTGAGTGGTGGTGTATGAGGTGGGGAATTTAATCAAATGCAACTTTTTTTGTTAAGGTGTTAGGGTGTGTGAGTGTGCGCACAACATCTTTTGCTCCATCATCGTTGCACTCTAAAGTGTCGTCTATGTGACCACAAAGCACCGTACTTGTGATACTAGTGGCACATAAAACAATTTCAGACTCACTATATAAATATTTTCATGTGGTTAAGAATAAAAAGTAGGTACAATTCATACATGCCCAATCGCATCCCCTCGACATCTCCTTTTCTTCTTCAGCGATGAATACTCCATTTCGCTTTTTCTTCAAAATTGTTGCATCTAGCCAGCATCCAATAGGATTATTTCTAGTGGCACAATTGCACTTGAACTACATTTGATTAGGAAATTGTTGTTGCTTTTCCACTTCATATCTCATTCCACTTTTGCATGACTTCTAATTTGAGAAGAAAAATTTTCATAACCTTTTCACGCATTTTGACATCCATCTTTCTCATGATGCCCCGTCCCTGTGGCTCATCCCCAGTTACCTTGGCGTTTATTGTTGAAGTCAACAATTGGGCATCCTTGGGTCAATTCACCCAAGAAATCACTGATAAAAACCACAGACTCTTACACAAGACATCCCTCGGCTATGCTACCCTCAAGGTGAGCCCTTTGATAAACGAACCCTTTTAAAGTCTTCATAAATCTCTGCAAGAGGACCATCCACTTGTAATGGACCACTCCAACTACTGCAACTTCATCAACCACATGCACAAGTAAATTCATTTGGATAGTAAGAATGTTGGTTGGAAAATACCTCTCCACCATACACATTGTCTCTATAGAATTTAAGTGAGCTATTGTAAATTGAGTTTCTTATGTCATTTGTTATGCAATCTTTGATGGCAATTGGTAAGATAAATTATGAAAATATTTGTCAATCATGAGACTTAAGACCACCTAGTTTGTCATGTTTACTAAAATATAATTTTCAAGCATCCAGGGATTTAATATTTACGTAATTACCTAGAATTATGTGTGATCACACATAATCACACTCAACATGATCACAACCAAGCCGGTTGAGACAAGCCTGAAAACCCACAAAAAAGCCCGCCAAGCTTTTAAGTTTTCCATGTGAGCTTGCTGGGCTATATAGTTTTCCCTACGAGCCCACAGAGGAAACCCGAAACCTCGGCGGGCTTGCAATTAAATATATAGATAGCCTCGATTGGTCCTACTGGGTGTTATTTGTTGAGCCATTGTGTGTGTGTGTGTGTGTGTGTGTGAGAGAGAGAGAGAGGGGGGGGGGGGGGGGGGGGGGGGGTTCATGTGGGAGCATGCTCTGCATCGCAATGCAAGCAGCGGAGTACTTGACCACACAACCCAAGTGTGTGTGTTGTGTGTGTGTTGTGTGTGTGTATGCATAATGTGATAGCATGTCTTTTGTCGTATTGCATGGAAATCATAAGATACCACACAATGTGAGTGTGTGTGTGAGTTGTTCTACAAAACAATGCTTACCACGGGGGCATCACCTCGGTCACGTGGGGAATATAGTGTCGTTGTGATAAGTATTGGCTCACTGTTTGGGTACTATGTCAGTAACGTGATGATATTAGTATCCTTATTGTGAGTCAACTTCCTTTTCCCTTGCCAAAAAAACATATGGACATCGATCGTCTAGAAGCATTTGTGTTTGCATAAATATGGCGTTCAAGTCATTAACCCGACCATATGAACACCATATAATTTGTATGTGCATGTGCAATTTATTTTTTTGAAGTATTAAGTATATGAAATACTTAGTCAGTAACACGGTCATGAAGAGTATTTCATATACAAATGTTTGAATTGTCTAAAATTGTTGTTTTTAAGTGTTCTTGTGAAAATTTATGCTATCTAATCATATTCAAAAGAAATTTTTATTCATCAATCATCGTTGCTATTTTAGTTGCTACATTTAGAGAATTCATAAATATTATAACATATATGATATCACTTTCATACAACCTCAACAGTCTCTACACTAATGAAATAACATCCTTGCAAAACCAAATGTTACAGTTTCACTAAAATTCACACCATGCTATTTCTATATGTCTACAAATAGCTAATATATGTTCAATTTAAAAAGGTATATGCACACATTTTGCATGTAAAACGTTATATTTGAACTTTTTTTTAGAGCAAGACGTTCTATCCAATTTGTGAGTGGTTTCTTAAAATCGCACCAAATTTTCAATATTTTTTCATGAAATTATACACTATTAATGTTTTAAAATGAGATTGGCAGTATGTACATTATGATGCACTTGTCTTTTATTGTAACAATGTTTTTTGAAGTGAAACATGCAAAATATTATGGTCTATCATAATATTTTGAAATGTTTTGAAAATTATTATGCGTGCCATTCAAAAAGAATGTCTTTTGGCAATATCTTCATGTGCAGATGGTCGCATACAAAAAATTAATGAAAGTGGCGTCTTCATTAAAGATATCACTAGCGCTATCTGGGAGAACACAGAGCACATGTAGTGATCCGGAGGCCAACATGAGTTATTGATTCCTACAGGGATAAGATACTTTGACCCCACACCACAAGATTAGGACAATGCTGGGAAATATGAAAGTGTGCTGGAGAGACTTAAAAGAAGATCTCCCTCCCACTTGCAATATAGTAGAAATAGAGTTGTGGGATAAACAATGGGAGGAGAAAAAGGTAAAGATTGTTGGGGTAAAGCCCCATGTGGCCGGTTAGGCCAGGTGCCCGCTCACTATACTCATTCATTATGTACATAATAGAATAAGGGGGCTCACATGTAGAGAGTGAGTTTCAGGCCCTTCAAACACAAGGTCTCCTCTTCTCCTCTCTTCTCCATCGCTGCACACACACACACACGCTCTCGCTCGCGCACTTCAACTGGTGTCAGAGCTCAGGGCGGGGAATCAGGCAGAGAAGCAGCAAAAACTGCAGCACGTTTTCGCATACCTGTTTTGGCCTACCAAAACATTTTCATTCAAGTCAATTCTTGTGATTCTTGAACGATTTTTTTTCCTCTTTAACTTTGCAGAAGAAAGTTTTCTCAAAATCTTCACCAATTTTGAGATACGTCACTCAGACTGCCTGCACGTCTAGGGTACACAGGTATAGATTTTTGCAGATCTGTTTTGATCTGTAAAAAAAGCACATTTCAGGTCCATTCTCACTGAGCCCAACCGTTTTCGCGTGGTCTACAACTTTGCAGAAGAAAGTTTTTGTAAATTCGAAGCGGTTTGGAAGATATGAGTTGACAGGCTGCAGGGTATTCGAAAAGTTGAAGATTATGTATGCATATTGTGGTGATTGGCTACATTCAAAGAGCTCGGATTGATCTTTTGTCATTCTCTTGTTTTTTGCATTGATGTTTTCCTCTCAGTGAAGAGAGTGTGGGTTGATATTTTCAACACATTTATGCGCACAAATTGAGAACACTTTGTGGATGTATGCATTCTTGTGGACTCTCAGGTTCGAGAGTGGCTTCATCACAGGTTATGTGCATTGACATATGCGATTGAGCATATTTCAAAAAGTGTGGTGCACGGATTTGTAGAGAGATTTTTGCAAGCATTTATAGCATGTTTGTGAGCTGAATTTTCAGCTCATTTGGATGCTCTTTGATACACATTTGGTACATGCTTGATGCTCATTTATATTGCCATGTGGATGCGCATGATGTGCGCTTTTTGGCGGATGATGTTCTTCGCCTTGCAATGGCATATGTGGGCTGATTTTCAACTATTTTGAGCATCAATTTGTGTCATATTTTGGTTGGTTTGCATCCAAGTTTATGCTAGTATATGCTTCGCTTGTAGAGTGCGGTTGATGCACTTTGTGTTTCGGATTACAGGATTGTTTTCCAAGTTTAAGGAGTTGAGACTTTGGGGCAGCTCATGTATACTTGAGTGCGGATTTTGCGCATGATTTTCTCATGGTTTTGAGCATGTTTATGGCATGTATAGTTATTATGGTTAGATAGCCAAATACTGCCGAAACTCTGAGGATTTTTCTTGCGAGTTTATTTGTTTATGCGCATGGTTTGCAATCATGTTTTGATTGCATTTGGCACTCAGTGGTTGCTTTGCCATAGTGTTTTGGCATCGCATTGTGAGAATGGTTGGTCACCGGATTTGACATACATGTGGTAATCTCTTCAGGAGGGAGATTGTTGATGGTAGTTTCATCGATTACCACATAGTGCTCTTAGATCAGAGCGGGTGTTTTGGCATCATTTGAACGGTTTTGCTCACTTTGTTTCGTTACATTGATCGCCATATTTGATGATAATTCTCTTAGACATCTTATGTTGTATTTTGACAGTACTTGGTGTATGAGTTAGCTAGGCTTTGGCTATTCTCAATTGATCGACTTGTGCTTGGTCTTGTCACAGGTTATCGCCATGGATTTGGCATGTACATCGTTGTCATGGTTTGTGCTTTTCCATACAAAGTTTGATGGTTCAAACTTTGAGCATTGGAAAGCAGGTATGCATGATGCATTGACTCAGTTGGGCCAAGTGTTGCCATTACAGGGCATGGATGCTAGGACAGAGTCAATGATTGACGATGAGTGGGAGGACTTGGATGAGCTTGCACGTTTGACGATCATGTTACACCTTGGTGAGTTTGTCTATCACATTGGTTTGGATGTATGTACAACTAGAGAGTTATGGCAAAGATTGTGCAATGCTTTTGGCACAAATGAGTCTAGAGAGATGCCTACAGTCAAAGGACGATCTTACAGACATAGAGATGTGTTGTGTCATTGTGGTCATACAGGGCATGTACGTAGGCGTTGTTTTCGGTGGATGAGATAGCGTAAGAGACATCATAGGAGGGATGCTATCACTTTGGATGATGTGGGAGCAGATGTAGCATATGTGGCTACGTATGACGGAGATGTCGACTTTGCTTCCATGTTTACTCTTGACTTTCTTATGTCAATTTTTGACAACACATTACCTTCACATTGAATACTAGATGTGCGTGCTAGGTTTCACGTCATGCTGAGTCGTGAGTGGTTTAACACATATGCTAGTGGTATGCTTGGACATGTGTGTCTAGCTGATGCTTCAGTGCATGACATAGTTGGTGCACGAGATGTCAGAGTATCGTTGCCGAGTGGTGCATCATATATGTTGCGAGATGGACGCCATGTGCCAGGTTTGACACAGAGCTTGATCTCTGTGAGTCACTTACGAGACAGTGGATGCCAGATAGTGTTGGATGAGCACAGTTTCCGATTGCATCGTGGACAGCTAGTCATAGCTAGAGGTGCTAGTGTTGGCACGATTCATGCGATGCGAGTACGTCATGTGCGAGACGGCATAGTTTTCGTGAGCACGCAGCCATGCAGACAGATGAGGCATGTCTCCTTTGTGGATAGGTTACATGATGCTCTAGTTTGTGAGCATGTTGAGCCAGTTTTGCAGATAGTTGTGCAACAGGGCATGTCATTTGTGGATACGATGACGGATATGGATGTCTTGAGTGTTGAGGATTCAACCGTGATTCAGTCATTCATGGATATGCTTAGGCCAGAGGCTGATGTATGTGAGTAAGAGCTAGACATTGCTCTTACCACACAGGCTTCAGGACAGATAGATGCTCTTGGTACGCATGTGACATGCGATGGACACGAGGATGGATTCTAGGGATTGGAGTTCGAGTGTCAGGGTGATTTCCATGAGTGGAGTTCTGAGCTAGATTTGACTGAGATGGTCAGATTGGCAGATATTTCTAGGATTGCATCAGCATTCGAGAGTCTCATGTACGAGATACTCATCTCGAGACCCAAGATTGCATTTGCAGTAGGTGCATTTGCAGTGGGAGCAGTTAGTCGTGCAGTGAACTGACGTTGGCCTTGAGCATAGGGGTACTTTGCAGCATATGGTGAGATACCTGCAGGATGAGTGCGGCTTTGGTGAGGAGTATGGTGTCAATCGCTCTATACGTCCTCTACAATTAGAGCTGGATACACACAGATTTAGTGAGCCAGTGGGCGTTGGCTGAGGTCATACTTGTGATGGCCTTGTACAGGGTTTTGTACGGTTTTCTTTTCTCTCTCACGACCACATTGGCCTTTACGTGGGAGGTTGTTGGGGTAAATCCCCATGTGGCCGGTTAGGCCACGTGCCCGCCCACTATACTTATTCATTATGTACATAATAGAATAAGGGGGCTCACATGTAGAGAGTGAGTTTCGGCCCCTACAAACACAAGGTCTCCTCTTCTCCTCTCTTCTCCATCGTTGCACACACACACACATGCTCTCGCTCGCGCACTTCAAAGATGAAGCAGGTGAAAGCTCAAGACCAAGCCTCCTTACCCAATCGATTGAAGATGGTCCAAGATACGCAGGCGCTAGTGGAAGATGTAAGGACTGTAGCATGCTCTTTTGGTGTATACACATTATACACCATTAAACGCATTTATTTCTTTCCAATACACATTACCTATGTAGAAAAATGCTACAAGGAAGAGAATGAGGAAAATTTTGATAGCTTCCAGATTGAGCAAGGAATGCGAACACTTCACCCCTCCATTGTAAGATGTATTGAGTTTACCACTGAGGCCCCTTGGATCACAATCTTTCCATACTACAATGGGGGCACCTTGGGAGACATGATGTGCCACCTGTCATTTGCCCAAAGAGCGTTCAGACGTTGCATGCATAGGCTACAATGTGGCTAGAGGATTTTTCCACCAACAAATCAACACTTACTAGAGATAGAGACCCCAAGGCTCAAAGCAATGATTCAACACAATCTTACACGCTCTTATTGATGGCGTTGTGGCTGCTCACTCAGCGGCTATAGTGCATAGACTTACATCCTTTCAACATAATGATAGATTTTACTCGCGCATATAAACCCCGTGTTGGCATCATTGATTGGGGCATGATGCTTAGAACGCATACCAAATATAATTTTTTGCATCCTGCAGCTCAATTGAACTTTGCAGTTTTGGAGGCAAAGGAAGCAGGGGAATGAGAGCTCACAAAGCAGCTCTAGATTGCTCCATAAATATATGATCCACAATGCATAGATCCATACTCAAAAGAAAGTGATATTTATGCATTAAGTTTTCTATTTGACATATTAATAGACTTTTGGAGTGCATCTAGGAAAGTCTATTTTTTGGAAAAGGTATTTTACTACCCCGATCAAGATTCCATGAGGGCTACTCAAATAAAAGTAGATAGTTGGATGAAGTTACTAGGGAGCGCAAAGCTAGAAGAAACGCATCATATATTTTTTTATTCTTCATAGAGCATTTAAAGACATACACTAATCCTGTCCAGCCAACTGCTTATTGAACTTGCTCCATTTTTTTACCCGGCTTGAACCATTTGTACTTTGCTCTTGACTTGTTTTCTGGATATTATATTTGCATTGAAGTTTATATTCTGGGTTGTTCATCTCACTTGAATTATATTTGAATGGGTTGTCTTTAGTCAATTGTCTTGTGGTACAATTGGATCAATTGTGATTTTTTTTTTTTGCAACAATTGTGGTATCTTTGAGGGAGAGAACAAATGTTTGTCAAAGATACTTAATATTTGTCTGTTTGTCCATTGAAGTTCTAAGATACTATGGCTGATGAAGGCAGGCATGTTGTATATGAATAGTATCAAATGATCAGCAACAAATGGTTGTTAACGCATTTCAGCGCATGAAATCTCTAGTGCACGGTATGTCGGTACAACAAGCAACACGCATAGCTCATCCACTGTCAAAAAGGGCAAATCCAAACCATGTGCAATGGAAATACATCAACAAAGAAGTGATGAAGGATATAATTGAAACAATATGGCCATGTGAGGACGCAAAGATAAAGAAAGGATGGTGGAAAGTATCGAAGTGCCTTCACCAAAAAATCCATTAGGGAAATTTTGGACTCTCAAATGGGCCCTATAAGGACTTTGACTTTCTCCCTCTTGTCCAAAACGGGCGCACTATAATTTCTTTTACAAATAAAGTCAAAACTTATTGAACCTTTGGGATTTAGAATGTGCTCATTGAGATCTATACATTGATATATAGCATGCCATGAGATTCCTTACATTCTAAAAGATTCCATTTTTTGATGTAACAACTCCATAAATGCAATCTCTCCCCACATTTCAACTTCAGCGGGGAGGCCATAAATCCTACAAATCAACTCCAAATTTGTCAGAGTTTGGGGATTTAGAACCTTCTTTCTAAGACCTTTCCAATGATATGTTGGTTGATAGGGTTTTGACAAAAGCGTTTATGTACTTCACCGGGTTGCCCACTTTAGACAAGAGAGGCAAAGTCAAACCTCCTTATAGGACCCCTTTGAGAGTCCAAATTTTTCCTAATGAAATAGTGCATTGAGATACACTGACATTGAATTCTTCTTTGTCTTTGTTTTCACAATCATAAACTCAAACAAGCATTTCTTCCTCGTAGCCAGTACTTTCAATGTGATGCAATATCTTTTTGTTGCAAAATAGATACACTAATACTTTTTCTTTGTTTGCCAATAATCTGTTCCAAATAGTGCTATGAAGATACTTGTACATACTCCAGTTTCTCTCTGAGCTTGATTTTGGTGCGCATTGAGCTAATACTTTCATTGCAAGAGGGTGTAAGGATGAGTAATCCTCCCCACCATTCATCATCCACCACTTCCGTACGGGTTGCTCTTTTTCCATTGACTCTACAAAATCATTTGCAAAATGATCTTATTTTAGTCTAAATACACTCATTTCTTTGATACAATCAATTTAGTCATGAACATTGGAGTAGAACGTATTGACTACGTGATAAAAATCGTTGACCACCTCTGTATTGGACATTAGATCTAAATTCCAATACTGTGTATCGAGCATGTAAGCCGCACTATGGAATGGACTAAGAGCGCTCTTCCATCTTGCATGAGAATACTTGGCCAAAATTCTTTTTTGTTTTGCAGAGAATGGTAGTCGTCGTCACTCTTTCTCTACTACAAACTCTTTTAACTCCTAAGGATTTTCAAGACTTTGTTGGACCGACCACAATGTCATTCACACTTTGCCTAGATTTGGTGCCTTTTGATCAAGGTTGCGAATCGTGAACATAACAGGCATCATTACATGGTATGCATCCATTACATTCCTCACCCAAGTAGGCTCACACACCTATATTTTCAACTTCATGTTGTTTCTTGATCAATAGTAGAGAAAACCCCAACTCTCCCTCTTTCACATCCTCCCTCCTAACCCTCCTCTTTGGAGGAAGTGCAACTCTATTCTCCACTCTTTCCATTCTACAATCTCTTACTCCATCAACCCAATAAATCATTTGTAGCACCTCAATAACTTGTAAATACATCATGATCTCTCTCATGGTTATGTTAATGATCATGAAATCATCTTCAAAACTTTCAAGTGTCGCAATTCGTGATGGTTAGCCAGCGTCTGTCCTCCCCTTAAAAGGTGTGCGAGAAATCAAGTAAGTGTTCTATTCTCAATTTACCATTGATTTGTTTCTCCACACTTATTCAATTGTTCTAAAGAAATTTCTCACTCCAACTCTCTTTTGCTTCATTACATATGCATGTGGCTACCTCTCATGGTGATTTTATTTGTGTCATGGCGTTGCATAGATGGAGATGAGCTCTCTATGCAAAGTGTGTTAGTTTTATGTCAGTGATTCTCTTGTGTGTTTGAGAGGCAAGTATTGTGCGCATGATTTTTTGATGAGTGCTTGAGAGAGGAAAAGTTTGGATGTATTATGGGTTTTCTTATGGGGAGAAGGTGAATGCTATTCCACAAATTGCATATTTCATTTTGATGCACGGCATTGGGTTGCATAATCGTTGATGGTGTTCAAGTGTCCAAAGTGTATATAGAGTAAGGGGGTTTTCAAAGTGTGTTGCTTGAGTGGGTAAGTGCAAGTGTTATTTTGATTGGTTTTCTTCTCCACTCCCAAAAGAAGGTGGTGCCCCAAGTAGTGTGCGTACCTCTTTACGAACATTTTGTGAGGGTAGGACCATTGGTTTGAGTTTAGAGACCCCATTTCAAAAAGCTCGCCCTCATAAAGTGGTGCCCCCACTGAGGAACATATTTCCAAGTTACCTTCAAATTTTTTAGTGATGAACAATGGAGTTCCCATCTATCCATTTCATTTTGCACAACACATTAGAGTAAATGTTCACATAGATAGAAAAGTCTTTTTCCAGCACCGCATTGTTTTTATGTTTGGTGCAGAAAGACTTAGAGAAATACTGGCATCACCCAATCCAATTATACTTCCAATCATCAATTATGAAACTTCTTTTGATGTTTACGTTTTCATTTTGTTTTAAAGGCAGGAACAAGGAGTGGTGAAGGGGTGCTAAAGGGCCATATGAAGGAACGAAGTCTTCAAACCAACAACAAGGAGTAGCACATGAATCACGATCAAAACAATGAACCTTTTAGGCCTATTGCTCGGCAATCCATTCATATAATCATTGCAACTAAGTTTAGGTTTCAATCTATCATAAGGAGGATATTTGGATCCACTCGCCTCAATGAAATCAATGCTTCAATTAATCCATTTATTCTACCTATGATAAAGTACGAATTAACAATGGATGTGTACATCTTCATTTTAATGTAATCAGATTTATAGTGTCAACAATCTTGTGCGGCCCGTAAGAGAAAAGTTTCTTTAAGAAAAAGAAATTTCAAAAAGTCTAAACAAAATGTCAAGTTCTTTTCCCCCGTTCTATGCAAGAAGTGGGAAAGATGCGCAAGAGTTTCTTGACAACTTGGAGATGGCACATCTCATATCCGGGAGAGATGAAGAGGAAGTAAAGCTACGAGCCTTCCCGTTGGTTCTAAAAGCAGAAGCTAAAGCATGGTATGAGACCTTGCAACCCCAAATCAAGTCCAATTGGGAGAGACTGCGAGCAAGCTTCCTCTCCAAGTTTGGGCAAGGTAATACTTCTGAAGGACTATGGAAATGTCTTATTGGACATAAGCAGGTATCACTTGAAGACTATCCCTCTTATGAAGCAACCTTTGTCAATCTATGGGGTAGGTGGGAGGCTACATTAGAAAATCATGGTGGTGCACCTAACTTTCTAAAAAAAGAGAGATTCATGGTTGGCTTGTATCCACTTTTAAAGGCTAAAGTAGAGCTAAAATTCCCATCCACCTTCGAAGAAGCACGTGAGGTAGCCATCATCAAGTTTAGAAAACTACACTTCCAAGCACATAGAGCAAGGGGTTTTAATGAAGTGAGTGAGAGGGAGTCTTCACAAACCATGGAAGCACCAATTAGGGCCCCTCTTGCACAATCTTCACAAATAGGAGATAACTCTCAACAAGAGGTTTTACAAAGGCTAACTCAACAGCTTGAGAACCTCACTCTGAATCTAGTACAAGGCCTACCTCAACAACGACAACCAAGAGAAGGGAATCGCAATCAACGAAGACAAGCTCAAGAGTTGCGATGTTGGAATTGCAATGAAATGGGCCATGGCATGTACAATTGTCCACATCCAAGGCGACTTCCGGGAGACATATATCCCCCCAGACCGCCTCCTCTCACTGTGCAGCAAGAACAAGCTCAAGGCCCACAAATCCTTCGTCGACCACCACCACCAGCAAATATACCTCCCGTCCAACATGAGGAGGAAGAAAGAGGAGTCAACATCATCAAGCTAGAAGAGGTAATAGATTAGCATACTCTAAACTTTGATGTTATGCCGGCAGAAAAACGCACAAGAGCACATGATAAGGATGAAGGCATGAGAAGTGAAGGAACAAATTCAGCCAGAAGGGACAAGAAGAAGAAGTCAAAGATGGAAGAAGCTGAAAGTAGCAGGAAGAAAAGATCAAGGCGAAGGGAAATTGTTATCAACGACTTCCCATTGGGAAAGGAGCTAGAGCTCTACAACATCCTGGAGGATTTACAAACCCAAAAGCCAAACATTTCATGGCCTCAACTTCTACACCTATCAGCCAAAAGGCAATGGCCAAAGTTGGTAAGTACAAGAATTCCAAAAAAGAAAGCAAATCTTTCCATTAAGGTTGTGGCCTCAAAGCTACAAAAAGATGTGGAACCCATTGTGGATGCTTACATAAGGGGTAAAAAGGTGTCTAATGTATATGTTGATGGTGGAGCTCAAATGTGTGTGATCACGAAAAAATCAATGAACAGGTTAGGGCTTGAAATTACAAAGTCCTCTAATTGTCAAGCTAGGCTAGCCAACAACTCAAGTGTGAAGTGTTTGGGGATCATTGAAAATGTAAAAGTCTCTGTATGTAACATAGATGCACGAGTGGATATGTATGCCATGCCAGCTAAGGGGGAGGGCTATCCCATCATCCTAGGGAGGCCTTGGCTCATTGCTGTGAATGCAGATCAAAAATGGGGAAGTGGTCGTTTGATTCTTAAGAAGGGTCAACCGGTGGTGTATGATTGGCGAGAAGGAAAGCAACTAGATATCAACTATGAAACCACGGTAGATGAAGAGAGCGAGGAGGAGAGTCCTTACTCAAGTGATGAGGAAGCATCAACCAGTGCATCAACCAGTGAAGAGGAGTCTTCTTTGGAGGTAATGGGAATTGTATTCAACGCCAACACTCAAGATGTTCCAGTAGAAGAAAAGCCAACAGACAATCACACATGAGGGGATGAAAGATGCCGCCACCTTGAAGAAGGATTTAAGAAGATGCTTGCAAAAGATCTTACTTGTGAGGAGAAGAGGTCCTACATCAATATGTTAAGGAGGTATCCCAATTTGTTTATCACTGACTACTCACAAATAAGAGGTGTAGATGTAATAGAGCATCGAATTGAATTGAAACCAGGGACCAAACCCGTGGCTCAAAAGTTAAGGCGACTAGGATCTGTGCAACAAAAGGCTCTCCTACAAGAAGTGAATCGACTCTTGAAGGCTGGCTTCATCTATCCAGTATCCAACTCCGAATGGGTATCACCTATTGTAGTCACTCCCAAGAAGAATGGTAAGTGGAGGGTCTGCATGGATTACAAACCCCTCAACGCTGTGACAAAGAGGGACCACTTCCCTCTCCCTTTCCAAGATGAAATTTTGAATGAAGTAGCAGGTCACGAATGCTACACTGTGTGTGATGGGTATTCATGATATTTTCAAATTAGAATAGCAGAAGAGGACCAACCAAAAACCACCTTCATCACACCTTGGGGATGTTTTGCATTCAGAGTAATGCCTTTTGGGCTCACCAATGCTCCTAGCACCTTCATGAGATTCACAATATTTGTATTTCAGCCATTCTTTGGAAAATCCATAAGAGTCTTTATGGATGATTTCTTTATTTATAGTTGTAGATCACTTCATTGCCAAAAGGTTGAAGAGGGGCTTAAGAGGCTCCATCAATTTGGGGGACAACTCAACCCAGAGAAGTGTCATATCGGTGAATTTCAGGTGGTTTTGCTAGGCCATGTGGTTTCTTCACAAGGAATTCAAGTGGATCCCTCTAAAGTAGAGATCCTTTTGTCATTATCTCCACCAACAACAACTAAGGAGTTAATGACCTTCAACCACAAAGTGAGGTACATGTCTCGCTTCATCCATCTCCTAGCAGAAGCCATCGCCCCTTTGCATAGGTTGGCAAGCCAATCTACATTTGAATGGGGGAGGGAACATGCAAAATGTTTTCAGGAAGTGAAGGGCATTCTTAGCTCTCTCCTAATCCTAATGCCACTAGATCCAAAGGAGACCTACTATGTCACTCCAAGTGTAGGTTTTGAAGCAATTGGTGTTGTTTTGATGCAAAAAGATCCTAAAACATCATACATGAGGTCGATCTATTTTGCAAGCAAGGTGATGACTCTGGCCGAGAAGGGATACACTAAAATGGAGAAAGTGGTCTTTGCAATCTTGTTTGCGGTAAGGAAGTTTCGACCGTATCTTCTCCCTATGCCATTTGTTTTTCTCACCTTAGAGCACAATCTACCATATGTAGTACAACACATGAGCCTCTCATCTAGAATAGAAAAGTGGGTGCTTGAACTCCAAGAATTTGAATACACTTTCCTTGTAGAAGATAGCACAAGAGCAGGGCTTGCAGACATTCTCACCTACAAAGTGAGAGAAAGGGAAGGATCACGACTACAAAGAGAGGAAGGATCAAAACAGTTCAAAGTAAAGGAGATTGATAATGCCCATACTTCATGCTTTGACGGAGCTTATCAACGCCAACAAGACAAAGCAGCAGGGGGAATCATCATTTTGAACCCACAAAAGGATGTAATGGGTAGAAAAGGTATCACTCTACCCAGTGTTCACTCTAACAATGAGGCTGAGTATGCTGCTCTAACCCTTGGGTTAGAAGAATGCAAAGAATTAGACATACAAAGACTTATTATAAAAGGTGATTCTTTGCTAGTGGTCAGGCAAATCCAAGGGACTTGGAGGTGCAAGAATCGTACATTGTTTGAGTGGCTTAGTAGTGTAAGAGCTTTGATGAAGGGTTTTAAAGCAACACAGGTACAACACATTGTGAGAACTCATAACAAGGAAGCAGACTTACTCGCAAATGAAAAGCTTCAAATGGCGGTAGGAGGTGTGAAACTATATGAACCCAAATATCAAGGTCAAGAGGAGCTAAAAGACATTATCTTCTTTCTACAAGCAGGTGAGTGTCCCAAACACTTAGACAAGGTGTAAAGACATAGACTAGTTAAGAAGGCCACACCTTACCAATGATCGGGGATGATTTATATCACAAAGGGAAATATTTGGTCTTGAGGAGAGTACCAGGTGTGCAAGAGATAGAGAAAATTCTTCTTTCATGTCATGATGATGTCTGTGGTGGTCACTTTTCTCAAGATATTACAAGTAGGAAGATTTTACAAGCAGTGTTTATTTGGCCGAGCTTACATCGTGATGTCCAATATTGGTGTAAGGCATGTAAGCCATGCCAAATTGCTGGGGATAGACGACTAACATATGAGCCTCGAGTCCCAATAATATCTTATGGCCCTTTTGAAAAGTGGGGTGTGGATGCAATAGGTCCCCTACCTCGTACTTCTATAGGGAAGGTTTTCATCATCATGGGTGTTGACTACATGACACGATGGGCGGAAGCAACAAGCACAACCCGAATCACAGCTGAAGAGGTATCAAAGTTTATTTTTGATCATATTTGTAGTAGGTTTGGAACACCCCTAGAAATCTTATCAGATCGAGGCCCGGGTTTTAGGGCCGACCTTCTGAATGATCTCTTGAGGAGGTTAAAAGTGAAACACCTGCATTCCACACCCTACTATCCTCAATGCAATGGATTGGTGGAAAAAGTGAATGGAATGATATGTAAGATCATTTCTAAGCAGGTTGTGGACCAGCCTAATGATTGGGATCGCCATTTGACGGCTGCTCTTTGGGCGTATAGGACATCTTTCAAGGTATCTACCCAATTCACCCCTTTTCATCTAGTTTATGGACAGGAGGCACTTCTCCCCATTGAGGTAGAGCTCTCAAGCTTGCGCGTTCTTGCAAGAGTGGCAAAAAAACCAAAAGAGGTTCTACATGAAAGGATCTTAGATCTCCAACGACTTGAGCTAGATAGAGAAGAGTCCATTGATCACTACATCACCAAAGCGACAAGCCAAAGGTATAAAATCAACAAGAAGCTCAAGGGGAAAGGATTGAAGGAAGGTATGTTGGTTCTTCGCTATGATAACCGACTTGATACTCGACTCGACAAAAAGTTTTTGCAAAGATGGGAGGGACCTTTCATGATAAAAACAAAGTTTGGGAATGGTAGTTACAGATTAGCAGATTTATCAGGAAAACTCCACAAGACCAGAGTCAATGGATGGAGATTAAAACCCTACTTTCAACGTATCAGTCCGTTGATAGGCAGTCATCTACCTACATCGTCTAAGCTCCAAATTGACATGGCTCCCTTCGGCTTGGCAAATGCTCCACCTATTTTTAAAGCTTTGATGTGCAATGAAGAACCAGCCTTGGAATCTGAACATACCCAAGGCAACCCTCCCATCTCCGATTTATGGGATTGAGGTAATGAAAAGCAGGTCTAATGGAGTAAAAGAGTGCATGACACTCCTCCTATTGAAAAAAAAAAAGTGGAAAAGAAAAAATGACAAAAAAAAGAGAAAAAAGAAGAAGAAAAAGAAGCAACACCGTCCTCCTAAAGATATGAATATCTCTAGGCTTGGGGGAGGGCTAATATGAGTGGCATAAAATGGTAACCATCTTTTTGCAACATTTGTCAGCCTACTCAACGTCCTCTTCCTCATATGTGTATATATTTTTCTACGCTATTAAGTTATCTAGAGTAAATTCCCCCTCTTCGTTTAACCTTTGTGGCGACACGTACATTATACTCTTCCCAAAAATGTCACCTTAGTCATATATTTATATTACCACCCTTTTCTTTGTTGCTTTGTAAATAGAATAAGCATACAATATTCAACTATATACCCCCAAACTTTCTTACCTCTTGTGAATTAGTAGTAGAAAAATAATATATCCATCTTCCACCGCATATAGATAAATTCCCATGGAAATCAACTCTCCACTTGTCTTTACCAAAGATTATGGTCCCTCTCTACAAGTCTTCTATGCCCCCTACATAGGTGGCCCAATATCTCTTAAGAATATACATATAGTTTCTCTCCTTTCAAAAAGACTCCAATTGTATATTCTTTTCACAAGCAAATAATATTGGGCCCTCCTCTATTTGTTTAAGCATCATAGCCTTTTGAAAAAGCATGATTCCCCTTGGATGCATACAAGCAAAGGGCCCATACAAGAAGACTTGGAAGCAAAAGGTTCCCTAGCCTAGTGTGGACCTTCCAAACCGAATTTCTTGGTGCATGGGCGTGAAGAATAGTCCAAATTCATATCAAACATGTTGAGAAGGTCAATTTTTCCTTTTGAAGCATGTCATTCCGAGCTACAGGTAAAAAGTTATGGTCAAAATAGTGTAAATCTGTCAGATTCGCAGCAAAAGGGAACTGTAAATCAAGTAAATCAAGAGGGTGAGATCTTATTTTTCCCCTACTCATCTTCTAGAAGAGCAAGGAGTGTTCAAGGTCACTTGCATGCGATGGGACCAACCTAAAGATGCTTTCTAAATGCCAAGACAAACAAGTTGAGATACCCCGCAGGAGCCACCCGTAGGGCCTCATGGTGGGGCCCACCTACATTATGCACCCCTATGGAGCCTTCACAGTCTAAAATGATATTTTTGGTGAATAAATAGTCCCTTTTATGTCCAATATTCAATGAGTGGTCAAAGGACATTTAATTAGGTCTAATCACTTACTCTAATTAAGTGTAGCATAATCCCACTCCTACACAACTAAAAATAGTCCCCCTTGGAGAGACTCAAGGACACACACCTATATTTTCAACTTCATGTTGTTTCTTGATCAATAGTAGAGAAAACCCCAACTCTCCCTCTTTCACATCCTCCCTCCTAACCCTCCTCTTTGGAGGAAGTGCAACTCTATTCTCCACTCTTTCCATTCTACAATCTCTTACTCCATCAACCCAATAAATCATTTGTAGCACCTCAATAACTTGTAAATACATCATGATCTCTCTCATGGTTATGTTAATGATCATGAAATCATCTTCAAAACTTTCAAGTGTCGCAATTCGTGATGGTTAGCCAGCGTTTGTCCTCCCCTTAAAAGGTGTGCGAGAAATCAAGTGTTCTATTCTCAATTTACCATTGGTTTGTTTCTCCACACTTATTCAATTGTTCTAAAGAAATTTCTCACTCCAACTCTCTTTTGCTTCATTACATATGCATGTGGCTACCTCTCATGGTGATTTTATTTGTGTCACGGCATTGCATAGATGGAGATGAGCTCTCTATGCAAAGTGTGTTAGTTTTATGTAAGTGATTCTCTTGTGTGTTTGAGAGGCAAGTCTTGTGCGCATGATTTTTTGATGAGTGCTTGAGAGAGGAAAAGTTTGGATGTATTATGGGTTTTCTTATGGGGAGAAGGTGAATGCTATTCCACAAATTGCATATTTCATTTTGATGCACGGCATTGGGTTGCATAATCGTTGATGGTGTTCAAGTGTCCAAAGTGTATGTAGAGTAAGGGGGTTTTCAAAGTGTGTTGCTTGAGTGGGTAAGTGCAAGTGTTATTTTGATTGGTTTCCTTCTCCACTCCCAAAAGAAGGTGGTGCCCCAAGTAGTGTGCGTACCTCTTTACGAACATTTTGTGAGGGTAGGCCCATTGGTTTGGGTTTAGAGGCCCCATTTCAAAAAGCTCGCCCTCACTACCAAGCATGAAACAAAAACCAATTGTGGACACTCGTGTGTCAAAACAACCAGCCCAATCTGAGTCCGAAAAAGCATGTAAGTCTGGCGGCAATGATCCCCCCTTGGGATAAAACAAGACAAGATATAAAGTGCCACTAAGTTAGTAGAAAATCCTTTTGACAGCCTGCCAATGCTTAGACCCTAGGCTATGCATAAATTTGCTGACTTGTGAGACTGCAAACTAAATATTTGGCCTCGTGTTGCATACATAAATGAGGCAACCAACAGTAGTTTGATAAAGAGTGACATCAGTAGGATTGTCAGCATCATGTAGACTCAACTTCAAACCTGTTTCCATGGGAGTGGCAATAGGTTTGCAATCCTCAAGTCCAAACTTACATAGCAATGTCTCTATGTAACTTTTCTGACACAAGGCAATACCACCATCACACCGATTAAACTGTATACCCAAGTAATGATGCAATAGCCCCAAATATTTCATCTTGAAAGTAGCATTCAAATCAGCCTTAAATTCAGCAATATGTCTCTCATTTGGTCCAGTGATCAACAAATCATCGACATAAAGAACCACAATGAGAAGTACATCACCCTCACGCTTTACATACAATGTGCTTTGTGTTGAAAGCCCCGTTTGACCAAATGAGTGTCAGCTTTCTCATACCAAGCAGGAGGAGATTGCTTCAACCCATACAAAGCCTTCTTACATCTGCACACTTTGTCCTCTTGTCCTTTTATGACAAAACCGCGAGGTTGCGTTACATAAACTTCCTCAAATATGTCACCATTCAATAAAGCAGTAACAATGTCTGATTGATGTACATCCCAACCAAAATGAGCTGCCAATGCACATAGAAAACGCACAATATTCATACGACAAGTGGGAGCAAAAGTCTCTTCATAATCTATGTCTTTTTGCTGTGCATAACCCTTTGCAACAAGTCGAGCCTTATGGCGATCGATCTCACCATTCGGCTTACGTTTCAACTTGTAAACCCACTTTGTACCAACGGCCTTTTTTCCAGGAGGCAAATTACATAAAGTCCATGTGCCATTTTCTATAAGTGCATCATATTCTGATTGCATGGCAACCATCCAATTTTTTGAATTCTGTGCTTCATCAAAAGACAGAGGCTCTTCAACATCATGTAAGCTAGACACAGCCAAAGCATAACAATCTGATGCATAAGATGCATGGCAAGAGCCTGAACAAGTAGGACTAGACAAAGGTGAATCCAATTTACTGTCACGCAAAGTGTGCACCAACCATTTTGGCATACCTCTAGCCTGCTCATTTTCAGCCCTTTCCTCATCAAGTACATCATGTACATCTGCATCTGTAATAGGCTGATCTATAACATTTTCAGAAACCCCAATAGGCTATACATTTGCCTCATTGGAACTTACATTCGTATTTCCACCACTGAAAAGAGGCAACAAAGTGTTATAGATGTCTTGTGAGCTTACATTACTGTCTCTAGTACATGACAGCAAGGGCTCTAGTACATGACAGCAAGGGCTGAACAAAATCTTCCACAAACACTACATTCCGTGAAACCTGAATACGTTTTGTTTGCGGATGATACAACATGTAACCTTTGCTTTCAGCACTATAACCAACAAAAATACATTTGATAGCCTTATCATCCAATTTTCTGCAATGTGTTTGTGGCAACAAAGCATATGCCAAACAGCCAAAAACACGCATGTGCTCACTAGAAGGCTTTCTATCATGCCATGCTTCATATGGAGTAATAGGCTACAAAGCTTTCATAGGATACCTGTTTAGTACATAAGTGGCACACATGATGGCCTCAAGCCAAATAGAAAGCAGCAAAGCTTGACTTTTGACCATACACCATGCCATTTCTGAAAGTGACCTGTTTTTCCTCTCAGCAACACCGTTTTGCTGAGGTGTATAAGGCACTGTACATTGATTCTTTATCCCACGACTAGCCAGAAATGCATTGAATTCATGAGACATATACTCCCCCCCTCGATCGGAACGTAGGGTGCCCATAGTACATTTCAAGACATTTTCAGCCATAGCCATAAATTGTTTGAAGCACATAAAAACTTTGAACTTCGCTTTAAGTGGAAATACACATGCATGCCTGGAGTAATCATCAATGAAAGTCACAAAGTAAAGGTAATTGCCCAAGGACGGAGTTTGCATGGGCCCACAAACATCACTATGCACAAGCTGCAACCTGCATGTGGCCCGAACTGAACCATCCTTTGGAAACTTAGAACGCTGCATCTTACCCAAAATACAGCATTCACAAACATGTTTGATAGGTGCTTCAAGAGGCGGCAAAGAAGCAACCATATCATATTTCTGCAAACGCAGTAAACTGGCAAAATTCAGATGACCAAAACGTGCATGCTAAAGTTTTGCATCTGAAATAGCCCTTGAATCTGCAACTGCATTTGCAAAATTTTGTCCATACTTGTCATACAAAGTGAGCTTATACAGCCCACAGCACAAAAGGCCAGATGCAACAATTTCATCACCAAAACTAAGATCATGAATTGTACATCTGTCATCCACAAATTTGACTACAAGTCCAAGTCTAGCAAGTGCGGATACAGACAAGAGATTCTTCTTAATCCCAGGTACATAAAGTGCATCAACAAGTGTGAAGGAACTTCCATTTGCAGTAGTAAGCACAATTTTTCCAACTCCCTAAATCGGATAAGAGGCATTGTTGGCACAAGTGATTGAATTCCCATGAGGACTCGAGAGAGGGAACAATTCATGATGTGAGGTAATGTGCTTTGTAGCACCACTGTTGAAATACCACACATGTGAATATACAGCAACTGACAAGCATGCATCATGGACAGCAAGATTGTAAGTGCACTCTACGCTAAAAGCCTATTCTGCATCAACATCAGCAACACAGTCTCCTTTCATCACAGAAGACTCAACAATGGCTGCATTTATAGTGGAACCAGCATTTGCAGTGGAACCACCCTCTTTCTTCTTAGCCTCTTTGGCCTTCAACTTAGGACACGACTTGATCAAGTGATCATTGGCTTTACAATAATGGCAACACATTTTCTTTTTGCCCTTATCATCAGAATTTCCAGACAAATTACTGCCAGCAGAAGCATTAGGAACATAATTTTTTCCACTCGTAGCAGAACCATAAGAAGTGGCTGTATTGTTGTTACCACCCTTTCTCTGAGAAGCAATAAAAGCCTGTTCAACTGCACGCTGCCTAGTCCTGTTTTTTCTAGAAAGTGACTCTTGCAACAGCAATGTGCATAATGCATCAAACTTGACAACTTGAAGATTTCCTTGTGTCATAAGTCTCCAAGTATTAGCAAAACTCTGGTAAGAATCTGGTAAGGCATCAAGAACAGTCTGCATAATGGACTGTCTAAAATGACTTCACCTGCAGAAATAAGTTTCTCATTGATATCCTTATCACTAGCAAGGAAAGTGTTCATATCATCTTCCTCATGCACAATCTTTGACTCCAACTCTTTACGCAGCAAAGCAATTTTAGCCTCAATGCGACTTGCATAAAGACCAGCCAAAATATCCCAAGCCTGTTTTGTATATTTTGCTGAACGGATGTGAGGAACAATGGTGCGCTTCACAGACAACGCAATCAATGCATGAGCTTGCGCATCCTTTACACCCCAACAAGCTTGTTCTGCCGTAGGCAAAACAACTCTAATAGCAGCAAGACCTGCAACATCCTCAACATCGCCTACATCCTCAGAACCGGGTCGTACATCAATGCCCTGCACAATATTCTAGATGCCCTTTGACACAAGAAAGTGTTGCATCATATAAGCCCACATAGGGTAATTGTCCCCATCCAACCTGTCCTCAACAGCAAACATCTTGAAGACATATGTGTTGTTGTCAGCCATGGTAAATGCTGCACCTGATGTGAAAACTGTCCAGAAATAGGAGAAACGGAGCGAGAACAACACGTGCTATATAGCACAAACCATAGAAGACTGTAAGGCACCTGTTATGCAGAAAACGGCACTGACAGAAATTCTGCACAAAATGACAAAATTGCCTGTGCAGACCTACCTGTAGTGGAAACGAAGGCCGGAATGAGTCCGAATCAGAAATCTGAGCAGACTAAGCTCTACAAGCTTAGCCGAAATATTTGTCGACATGCAAACGCTTGCCAAACCTCATTGTAATCGGAGAAAATGAGCAGGCGTATGCTGGAGTAGCTGGCGACTAAGCCCGGGAGGACGTAACCTGCTCTGATACCAATTGTTGGAATTAGGGTTGTAGAGAAACGCACACAGCTTGGAGAAGATGAAGGAAGATCAAGGCACACAATAGCGAGTGTGTTACTTAGTGTGCAATGGAAAGATAGATAGCCCTAGAGTGATGGGCATATATACAATGCTCGCCTGAAAAAACCTCCTAAAGAGGGAAAAAATGCCCCGGCGGTCCTAGTGTGTTCACACACATCACTACCACATGTATATGGTAACAGAGACACACTTCATACTTGCATGCATGCCCCTCTAAATCGAGGATGCCATGCACGCGCGCGCGCGCGCACACACACACACGTAGAGAGAGAGAGAGAGAGAGAGAGAGAGAGAGAGAGAGAGAGAGAGAGAGAGAGAGAGAGAGAGAGAGAGAGATTATTGGGTGCAATCATCCCCCTATGCCTAGAGTGAGCTGGCTTCCTCTAGGCATGTATTTATATTATCTCCAAAAAGGAACAACTCATAAAATGAGGCTATTTACATTCCACTTTGGGGATAAAGATTTTATTGAAATAACTAAATTCTTATCGACTTATTCCATGTCCTGCTATTTGTTGTCAGCCACCTGTCCACGCCTCAGCTACCTTGACCTGCTACGTCTAGGGCTGATGATCACCGATGAGAGGTGCACTAGACTACACACCAAACACGTTTAGTGCCAATTGGTTGAATGTGGGTGCCCGTATGTGAAAGGAACGGACCCAACCATAGATAAGGTTATACAACTAGTCTTTTGATTCATTTGGAACGTATGAAGCTAGCTCTTGCCTTATCTTTTTCTTGTGTCTACATGTGTGTGTGTGTGTGTGTGTGTGTGTGTGTGTGTGTGTGTGTGTGTGTGTGAGAGAGAGAGAGAGAGAGAGAGAGAGAGAGAGAGAGAGAGAGAGAGAGAGAGAGAGAGGACGGGTGGGGCGTAGGCAATTGAGCAACAGGAGTACAGAGGCAACGAGGCGGCCAGTCAGCAGCACAACTGCTTCTTCCTCTCTCGGCGCACACACGGATTCCCTCAATGATAGCAGCGCAAGAGGTGAGTGACATGCCAATGTGCAGTCGTAGAGCTTGCATGTATGCACAAGTTTGTGTGCTTGTAGCCCTATGGCTCACTTGCATGTAGAGCTTTCATGTATGCAAAAGTTTGTGTGCTTGTAGCCCTATGGCTCACTTGCCTTATCTTCTTCTTCTTCTCTGTGTGTGTGTGTGTGTGTGTGTGTGTGTGTGTGTGTGTGTGTGTGTGTGTGAGAGAGAGAGAGAGAGAGAGAGAGAGAGAGAGAGGGCATAGGTGATCGATCAACGGGAGTATGGCAGCAATGAGGAGGGCGGTTAGCAACTGGAGGCTTCTTCCTCTCAACGCGCACACAGATTCTGTCAACAATAGTAGCAAAGGAGATGAGTGACATGCCAATGTGAAGTCGTATAACTTGCCTATGTGCACAGGTTGTGTGCTTGTAGCACTGTGGCACACACAAGGTGTTTAGCAAGTCCCCAACAGTTGACAACTTGACATATTGCCACAGCCTCTTGACCAGATTTGTAGTGTCCACATTTCCATTGGGGAAAATATTTCAAAACTTTGGCTAATGAGCATGCCATATACATGACTTTGAGCACCATCCGTTGGATACATAAAGTTGAGTATTAGGATGATCGGAGTAGTCCAACAAGAGGCATTGGAAGCACACTTCAAAGTCGTCCTCGGACTTTTAGTGCATCAAGTACACATTGAAAAATAAACATGATCTTGCAAGCCTTTTGGAACTTGCGGCAAAAGGTTCTCCACCCATGCCTTTTTTGCATGAAAACAACATAGCAAGACATGGCATGCAACTTGGACTCAATGGCCCTCATTGTCTTGAGCCCAACAAGTAGGATCATCTTCAATGGCTCTTAGGATGGCATTAAGTTCTTGAGGGAATTTTGCTATCACAATTACATTAGGTCGAATGTTGCCCATCTTGGAGAATATTTTCTGGATGGCCAATTCAAGGGCAGTAATCTCTTGACATGTCCTTGGGTTGCTTGTGCACATCATCAACCTAATAGGCAGCTCGATTCCATTTTGATTTGGCAATACAACTGCATATAATGGAAATCCATAAACATTTTTCTTGAATGCACCATCCACAACCCACACATTATGTCATGAGAAGCGAATACACATCTCAAGTATCCAAGCATCTTGAATGATGACAGAAAATGCCTTATTGATGTCCAAAAGTGCATTTAGATTGTATGCCTCGACATATATAACCTTTCAAAAGTAATAAGCATCTACATAAGGATAAAAGAAAAACAATTTTTTTATAAATGATGGTAAGACCCCCCACCTTCCCTTTGGATTGTAACATCAAAGCCTCCATATACATTTGAGAACAATCATTATCAGATGCTTGTCCCGTAGGAAAATAGAACGGTTAATGAATTTAAGGGTCGATAGGAAAAGCGATTTATCTTACTTCCTTCATGTCGCATGCTATATGCCACTTGTGGGCCTCCTTTGAGATAATGAAGAATCGACAAGTTGTACGGCCCAAAAGTGATGCTTGCTTGATGTGAAAGATTTCTTTTGAAATTGCAATTTTGGCAACATGGCGACATGTACCAACATCAAAATAATCCTCCATGCAACACTGAAGCACCGTGGATGAACACATAGATGATATAAGTCAGCTCGAGATCCAGAAACATGACCCTCATTCATAACATAGAGCGCAATTGTGACTTTATCAACTCCTTCGGTGAATTGCAATTGTACCTTGAAAGGGCAACCACACTTCTTTGTTTTTCTTTCTCTACGCTTGTTTTCTCCACGATGGATTCTTGAACCACCATGATGACAAACATGAATCTCTTCTACTGTACCTTGGATGATCTTATCTTAACAAGTCTTGCTCTATGTTTGATAATAATATTCCCAAGTGATCACCATTCACATGGAGTCTATCTGTTATAATTTTTTCGCTTGAGATTTTCTCATCGACGTTGGCCTTTCCTCCAACTTTCCGCAATGATGTCAATTGAGATAGGAGGACAAGATCCTTCTTGCAAACTTGGCATTTCTAATCACATCTCTAATGAATGAAGTAGGTATTCCATGCCTTTTGATGTCTGTGCACCATGCAAATTTCATGCGATTCATAGTCTCCGACATGCCCAAGCGTGCCCCTTGTGGGTGGATGTGACATTCTTCCATTTGATGCATTGTCTTTGGGAGGTATACCCCTCAAAAAAAGACTAGTTGATCCATGACATGGGGATCCTTGGATGACCACATTGTCCTTCATTGTGTTCCATCTTTTCACAGCAGTAGGCATGCCCACATTGCGAAGCATAGCCGAAGTTGGCTTACAAATCTCTCAATATCTAACAACATTAGGTCATAGCTCTCCTGAGACAAACTAAAGAAATGGTGAGAAGCATGCAAGGCTGGATCTAGAGGGAGCATTGAGGATTTCATCCCATAGATTCTGAAATAAGTGAAATAAACATCTTGGCATCAAAGTTAACTACTTCCATCAATGTCATTAGGAGAAATCTCTATAGATTCCCTCCCATGCTTTGCTCCACGTTTACAACCTTAACCAAAATCACTTGGAATTGAGCTCGAGGCCCACTACTTCGAATATTCATTTTGATGTAAGCCATTACAACACGATGACCTGGTTACCTTCCCGATTGACCGCTTTTCTATAAATAAATTGAGTTTGATTTTCTATTTTGACCCTCTTGACCATGTCATCCTATGCCACCTATGGTGCACCCCGTGTGCGACACTTGTTATCATTGCCCTTCTTCCCTGGTTTTCCAACCATGTTTTCTTGTCAATCCGTCCCTCCTTTGCCTCTAACTTTCCTTTGCAAACATATGCAATAGCGTGGTTATCACCACTAGAATGAAATCTTGATTCTTGTTCTTCAATTGGCCATGCATGATTAAAATCAAATGCTGCTACAAAGTCATTGATACTTGAGTTGGTTGACGAAAAGGTGCTTCTGCCAGCACCTCGTTCAAATCAGGTACAAGATATTGCTTTCCTACTTTGAAAGACTCCATTCCGCCCCACATCACTCCCTCTCCTTCCCCCTCCCAAGCTACATTTAAGTTGATCCTCCCGCTACCCTGCATAAATCCTTCGTGCCTTAAATTGAGGTCTATGGCATGCATATCCTCCTACCAAGGTACATTGAGGTCCAACATCTCTTAGCTCTCCATATCCCTTGTGGTTGCTCCCCCTCAGCTTTCGCCTCCCCTTGTTGCCCTACAAAATGCGCTCCAAAAACTCCAAATTCAAAACTAGCAACCCTCCCAAACATTTTTGGTGACATGGCACTGTACTGCCCCCCGCCACCCCCCATATCTAGTTGTCTAGGTTTATTTTTAACAATCTCCGGTTGCCTCTCCCCGCCTCCCAACCCAACAGTCCAGCTTTAGTTTTGGATGATCTTACTTAGGCTGGGTTCACATTGAGGCCGCGGAAGAAAGCTAGGGGCACATGCTCCAGTTAAAAAGCTCCATTTGGACAAGTGTGTTCACATAGGGCGGAGGAAGTGGGGAAAAGGTAGTCCATGTCAGCACATCTTTTCTTCTACCTCCTCCATTCCATCTTCCGACCCGCCCCCCTCCCCCCCCCCCCCCGAGTGAGACTTCTACCCTGTCAGGTTTCTCTCCTCCAATCGCATGGTGCCAAGCAAGCTTTGTCAAGTCGAGGGCCATGCGGGTCGCATCTAAGGTAAGAGAGTCTCTCTCTCTCTCTCTCACACACACACACACACACACACACACATGGATATCCTGTAAGCTTCGCTGGTTTTGTGGCCACAGCACAGCTGCAATGCCACTTACACATCTGTGGAAGCAGCAATATCCGCTACACAAGGCAAGCATGGACAGGAAAAACACGACTCAAAAGCAACGAGTTTTTCTTTTATGACCGCACTGAAATCCTGTGCTCAGAAGAAGGACTTGTACCAACTCTTTAGGTTACACGCTGCGATTCACAATAGTGGGTTACTTGGCAAAGTCGCATGCTTAGGAAACACATTGATCAGCGTGTATGCCAAATGTGGTGCCCTCACGAAAGCTCAAAAAGTTCTGGATGAGCTCCCTGGCCAGGATGTCGTCTCTTGGAATGCATTGATTTCAGGTTATGCCCATCATGGCCGTGGCAAGGAAGCTCTGGACTGTTTTAATCAGATGCGTAGCGAAAAGGGCCTCTCTCCAAATGAATTTACCTATGCATGCACCTTGAAGGCCTGTGGCATTGTGCAAGACATTGCCATGGGTGAGAGAATTCACGAAGAGGTTGCTAGTCAGGGCCTGTTGGAGAAACATGTCGAGCTTGGAGGTGCTTTGGTCGATATGTATGCCAAATGTGGGGCCCTCGCGAAAGCTCGAAAAGTTCTGGACGAGCTCCCTGCTCGGAATGTCGTCTCTTGGACCACGTTGATAGCAGGATATGCTCAAAGTGGCTGTGGCAAGGAAGCTCTGGACTGTTTTCACCGGATGCAAAGTGAAAAGGGCCTCTCTCCGAATTCAGTCACCTATGCATGCACCTTGAAGGCCTGTGGCATTGTGCAAGATGTCGCCATGGGTGAGAGAATTCACAGAGGTTGCTAGGCAGAGGCTGTTGGAGAAAGATGTCGTGCTTGGAGGTGCCTTGCTCGATATGTATGTCAAGTGTGGGGCCGTCACAAAAGCTCGAAAAGTTATGGATGAGCTCCCGGCCCGGAATGTTGTCTCTTGGACGGCGTTGATAGCAGGCTATGCCCAAAGTGGCGGTGGCAAGGAAGCTCTGAACTGTTTTCACCAGTTGCGAAGTGAAAAGGGTCTCTCTCCAAATTCAGTCACCTACGCAGCACCCTGAAGGCGTGTGGCATTGTTCAAGATGTTGCCATGGGTGTTACTCAGGGGCTGTTGGAGAAAGATGTCGTGCTTGGAAACGCTTTGGTTGATATGTATGCCAAATGTGGGGCCCTCACGAAAGCTCGAAAAGTTATGGATGATCTTCCGGCCCGGGATGTCATCTCTTGGACCGCATTGATAGCTGGTTATGCCCAAAGTGGCTGTGGCAAGGAAGCTCTGGACTGTTTTCACCAGTTGCGAAGCGAAAATGGTCTCTTTCCAAATTCAGTCACCTACGCATGCGTCTTGAAGGCGTGTGGCATTGTGCAAGACGTTGCCATGGGCGAGAGAATTCACGATGAGGTTGCTAGTCAGAGGCTGTTGGAGAAATATGTTGTGCTTGGAAACGCATTGGTCGATATGTACGCCAAATTTGGGGCCCTCCCGAAAGCACAAAAGGTTTTGGATGAGCTCCCAGCCCGGGATGTCGTCTCTTGGACCGCAATGATAGCAGGATATGCCCAAAGTGGCTGTAGCAAGGAAGCTCTGGTCTGTTTTCACCGGATGCAACAAGAGGGGACCCCTCCAGACGCAGTGACGTTTCTTTGTGTGCTTAATGCATGTAGTCACTCAGGTCTGGTGGATGAGGGCCAAATGTTGTTTGATAGCATGAGGGAAAGATATGGCATTGTACCGGACACAGAGCACTACACTTGCATGGTTGACCTTTTCGGGCGTGCAAGGCATTTTGACAAAGCTCTGAGAGTAATCAAGGCGATGCCAATCTCTGATGATCCTTCAATTTGGTCTGCTCTCTTAGACGGGAAACGTGGAGCTTGGAAGGATGGCCTTTGAGCGTGCAGTGAAATTAGATAAATGTGATGCTGCAGCTTATGTCTTAATGAGCAACATTTATGCAGCTGCTGGCATGCAGGAGGCGGCACAAGACATTGAATACATGAGAGTCAGGAATGGTGCTAGGAAGCAGCCAGGACGAAGCTGGTGAGCTGATGCAAGTGGGAAAGTTCATGAGTTTGTTGTCGGGGATATCAAGAATCTGGAGAGCAGACAAATCTATGTAAAAGTACAAGATCCTGAACTAAAATTGTCTCTACAAGGGTACTCCTCAAATGTGCATTGGGTTTCACAAAACATGCCCCCCCCCCCCCCCCCCCCCCCCCCCCCCCCCACCCAGTCAAAGAAGGCTTTACTTTGTCAGCATTCTGAGAAATCGGCCATTGCTTGTGCAATCAGCAACATACTCCTAAGTCCTATGAGTTTCTAGTAGGACCAGAATGTAGTGATCTGAACATAGAATGTATTATGAGTAATGAACAATTTAACACACACAAAAGACCATCGGCAAAAATATTTTCTGCATGTTTTTGTTGAGAATCACATATGCATCCCAAAGTGAAGATGTTTTATTGCAATAATCAAGTTTGCATATCAAACTGAAAACGCATGGAGATCCTTTCACTTAAAGAGGACAACCAAGCTCTAATATACCCAGGATGGTCAAGAGGTAGAGCTGAATACTTCGGTTGCTCTCTCATATCAAGCTTGATAAAAGGTGACATAAAGACTTTAAGCAGTAATAATGGCAGATATATGTCATACACAGGGATTTCATTCATGTGTTCACATGATATGGTTAGTGGTAATAACTCTTGTTATATACATCCCATGGGGGTAATAATAACATCAAAATCACAATGATTGGATGAAATTGGGAGATTGTGTAACTGTGGCGGGTTTTTTCATAATACCCGGTAGGACCCTATGTTACCGCCAAGCAGCCCGACGGGCTTGACACCCTTCCCAAATCTCCAAAATGGTGCCTTATTTGGAGGGGGCTACATAAGATTTGTCCCATTCCTCGAGGCCCCTTTATTTGGCACTCTATAGAGCCTTCTCTAGAGTTAGACATTTGTAATCGATAATTACCTCCCTTGGGTGTTTATCCTCTTGAAAACAAGCTTGGGTAGGAAGAATTTTTGTGGAAGGTTTAGGTAGTGCAAGTCCTTGGGGCTCAATTCTAATATTGGAATGGAGCATTGCTCATCAGTGCACCAACGTAGTTGTATTTTGCAAATAGTTGCCTCCACTTGGTGTCTATCCTGTTAGAAACAGGTTTGGGTAAAAAGCATTCTTGTAGAGGATATATGTGGTGCAATTTCTCGGGGCTCATTTCCAATATTGGAATGGAGCATTTCTCATCACTACACCAACATACTCGTATATGACAAATAGTTACCTCCTCTAGGTGTCTATCCTCCTTGAAGTGAAGGATTTACGTGGTACAAGTTCTTGGGGCTCATTACCCCATTTAGTGTAGCACTAGTGGTCCAAAACGGCGGTAGGCTGGTTTGTCCCAACTTTGCCTTCGGCTAGAGATAGAGGTCGATATATATGCCTGCATTCATTACAGGCTACGTGGTGTGTGTGTGTGTGTACACACACACACACACACACACACACACACACACACATATATATATATATATATATATATATATATACACACACACACACACACATATGCGTGGTAATGAATACGGACAGGCCGATCGCCTTATGGCCGCTGATTCGAAAACAGGGTTTAGGGGGAGACCACTCGGTCGGGGCGGCCGGACCAATGTGGACGGCACGCCACACATTATAGATGGTTCGAGAATGGGGGGTAAGCTTCATGCTCTCATAGATTGGGTGATGAACAACAGACCTGACCCCCTCTCTAGTAGTTGCTCATAGCAGCAACATTACATCACATAACATTGGTATGAGAGCTTGTCTCGATTTGGGGGTAGCAAGACACTGAAGCGGGCCCAATGGACCTTAGTTCTCAATCATGTTATTATTTGGAGGAGTGTTGGTTAAGCTAGTAGTTGCAGATAGAACTCTTAGGATAAGGAGAATCTTGCTTCTATGAGGAGGACAAAGCAGAGAAGGGAGCACCCTATCTGAGGGGGAGGAGCCGTTGGAGAGGGGGAATGAGGAATACACCCAACACACAAACAATTGTTTCTCTATAGCCTAGGGCATCCATGCCATCCCAAAACTCTCAGAAACACCTTCGCAAACACACTTTCCCAATAGAAAACCTCCGTTTACACACAAAACAACACGCACACTTTCATCAAGATCGACACTCCATGCACATTTCATAGCTCATTTATCCCACATATTACTACCGCATGCACAACTCTCTCTCTCTCTCTCTGCAGACCATGCGTGGCCTGTGGGGGGGGGGGGGGAGGGGGAGGGAGGGGGGGCTTGTTAATAAGGCACTCGGGGTGCACGCGAGGGATCAACGGCCCAAGTTACTCCCACTGTTGATTTGGGCTGGGTGGGGTAAAAGAATTAGGCTCCCTTCGTCTCGCTCCCTGCTCGAGCCTACGACCTCCTTCCACACACTCCCGCACTTCATCCAACCCGCTTATCACGCATCCATGCATGGATGGCGAGCTCGCGCATATAAAAAACCTGCCCCCTCTGGTCGCGTGGATCCGATGACCTAAACCCCCCCGCCCTACCGAGAGGGTTCCCCGCCGTAGATCCGTGTCACTTATAAACGAGGGGGGCGCAGGGGGCAAGCACACGCACACATACGTCGGCACCACAACACAAAAAGCAAAAGAAGGAAAGAAGGAGGGTAGGGGAGAAATGACACCAGAAATACCATGGAAGCTCAACAATGACACCAAAAATATTATGGAAGCTTGACAATTTTCAGAACTCTCTACAAAATGCTCCTTTGCAACACCTTCTGCTTTCTCCTTGTCACTCTCTGAAAAAAAGCCCATACAAAATCCAAAGAGGACCCTTATAAGGAGATTTTTACATTTTTGGTAAGCTCTCCCTCACTAGACACACATCCAAGTTCATTTTAGTAGTCTTTGCATGCATGGTGATTTTTTCCTTTTTTAAGAGGGCAGTGACTCTTGCCAACTTTCCTTATTCTCTCTCTCTCTCTCTCTCTCTCTCTCTCTCTCTCTCTCATGAAACTACACAGGAACACACCCTCTCTCCCTCCAATCGCTAATGAGGTCACTATCGGGGGGTTCTTCTCCTCTGTGTCCTACAAAAGGGAAGGGCCTTCTGGCTCCCTGCGTGTGAACAAGCCCTGCCGGGCGGTGCTAGTCAACCATGACCATTTCCAACGACCACAACACAATTGGTGAATATCGCTCGCGTGCGGAAGTGTCGCCACCAACACCACCACACCAGCGCCCCACAGACAAGGAGGGGGAGGGAGCCATAGCTCCTTTCTCCCCTTTGAATACTTCACTAATGGTGGCAACGTTCTAGGCTTTATACCCCGCACCCACATATGGACTAATTCTCAGCCACGTGACACCTCCTCCCACCTTGCACCCCCAATGGTTAGAAAAAAAACCATAAAACCCACCCAAAAAAACCCTCTTGTTAGTGTCTGTAAGTGGATTGACTAAACGGGTGTCCACCTGGTCAAACGTTGCTGGGCACCACATTTGTACTTTATTATTTTTCTGGAGCTAGTGTAGTGACACTATGTAAATCCTGATTCCGGAGTAGCAAGTCGAATCTCTGAGTTGTAATTCTGTTATGATGAGTGTAAAGGCCCATATGAGCTGGTCAGCGAGTGACCATTTAGAAAGTCCTAGTTATAAAGGTCAATAACTTTAATGTAAAAGGGAGGCTTATCTTTTAAAAAAGAAGAAAGAGATATGATGTACGTACGCTCAAGCGACTACGAAGCTCCGATTTATAATCATCGCAACTAATGATTGGGTAATGACTTTTCAATTTTGAAAGTTGCATTGTGTTCCTCTCTATTTGCTATTTTATTCAAATGTAAGCATTGTCAGTTTTGTTGAGGTTCGCGACTACGTGTTAGTGAGCCTAATCTTCGTAGTTGAGTACTTAAATCTCTGTTTTTTTGACGTTTTGACCATAGGAGAGTGTTCCTAGACCATAGGGAGACCTTTCTGGATAGTTCTATTGCAAATTTCATGACCTTGATAATGATGGATTGTGATTTGGGTACCTTGTCGGATTGCGACCAAGCATGGTAGGATAGTATCCCTGATTGTCTTAGACCTCCTTCTAAAGTTTCTTGCATTTCGACTTCGTTTGAGTGTCGAAATGGCGTGATGACCTAGAGCTGTGATAAAGGATATAGGCAGATTTTTTGATCATAGAGTGGTGGTTTGCTTGTTGAGTTGGTATGATTGCTTGTTAGGTTCACTTCTTGATATTGACAACCTCAAAGAGTCTTTGTGTCCCATCCAAGTCACTTCCTTCAGTATTGACATTATGTTAGTGCCAGATAGCTATGCTACAGATGTTCGGCGACGATGACTCGCTAACATTGGCGCCATTTTCGGGGAATGATTCTTACATTGTGAGTGACCTAGTGCGTATTTAGAGCATTCTTTTTTGAATATTTGTTTTTCCATTCCATTTACACTTTAGCTGTGAAGCAACTAGACACGGAGTTTAGTGCTTGGTAGAGTCTAGAAGTTGAGGACTTGCCAGGACTATTCTTGAGAGGTAAAGAGAGTTGTGAGTGAGATAGCCAAAAAGAATTTGTTCTTCGCTTTTCTCGTTACTTTTGGAGTATTGTACAATTTTTTATTTTGATTTTATTTTGTTTTGTTTTGTTTGCTTCTGTTTCATGTTTCATTTCAATACTTAGAATTAGGGTAGGGTAAGTAGAAACTACCACCATCCTGAAAGACCAAAGAATAAAAGGGTGAAAACCATATTTTGATAGCCGAGACCATAAACTTTGAAAAACTGAAAATTTGATGGGGTTAGAACTCAAAAGTTGATCTAAATTCAAAAATAAGTGCAAAAAGGGCATAATCAAACCACAAAGAGTAAATATGGATAGTTTCAACTTATTTAGTGCAAGAACATGGATCACTATCCATATCTCACTGGGCTTTTTTGAGCAGAAACCGATACCATTGGCTCTAGAGTGGTTCCGCATGACTAAATATACAATTTTGGAGCAAAATTGACACTGAAAACTCACCCAAATAAAAAAAGTGGTCAAAAGAACAAAAAACAAAACATTATCAAAACTACCACACCATACTAGAAATTACACTTTTGGTTAAGTAAAACTGATCCAAATTCAAGAAAATTTATGGAATAGGCTATAAACATCATAGTCTATCAGTTCACCAAAAGTCAAGTCCAAAAGTGGTGGAACATGGAACGCGATCCATGTCTCCTACGTAATTTTTTCGACAGAAACTATATCCGCCTATAGCACATACCATTGTGAACAAAAGTCCCCAAAAGAGGTTTGTCAAAAAAGTGCAAAAATCTCATCAAAAGTGTCAAAAAATAGTGAAGGTGAAAAACAACTAAAACAGACCTAGAGATTGACTTTTGATTGACCTAATCAAAACCACACATAAACCATATAGCAAGGAGCAGTGAACCAAGGTAGTGTGTCAAGTCCAAACCACACAAAAACCATATAGCAAGGATCAATGAACCAAGGACAGTGTGTCAAGTTTCATCACTTTCTGACACAAGGGTGCATGGATCACAATCCATGTCCCCCTGTCACACAGGCTGATACCAAACTTGTACCATAGCTAGAGCAGGTCATAAGGAGTCTAGTGTTCTTTTCAAAATTGATTAAAAACCAATCCAAAAGCCCAGAGTTGTCAAGTATTCTGACAAAGTGTTAAAACTGACATAATTTCCAATCCAAAGGTCCAAATCCAAAAAAACTTGATACCATAACACCTACTAATTATGCTGATTCTGATGGTACCAAGAAAAGCCAGTTTGGTCTCCAAACATATGGATTGCAATCCATGGCCCCAAGGTGACCGCCTGACGTAAAAATTACTAGATCAGTAGTGCATACACAAGGAAAAATATCCCCAAGTCTGATTTTGGGATTTTTTTAACAGCAAATTTGGATCAAAAGGCAACAAAACAAGTGAAAAACCATAGTGCAGACCTATTATTGGGTATTTGACCCATCAACCCAAGTCAAAATCCAAAAAGATTTGATATTTAACTTGTGGACATAGTGAATAAAAAGCTACCAAGAGATCGAGTCCAGATGTGGTTGAATATGGATTGCGATCCATGTCTCTCAACCTCAGAATTTGATGAAAATTGGCACGGAGCCTACATATGACAATTTCTATATACTGTCAAAATTTGGAGTAAAAATTTGACAGGGGGTCATGGATCGTGATCCATGTACCTCTTCATAGTGGGTCTGACTTGATGAGCTTGTAAATATACTTGAGTATATCTCAAATCTCAACTTTGAGCTAAAAATACCTTCTAGAGACCAAGATACAAGCCAAAGTTCATGTGTCCTAGTCCTGAAACTATTTTGAGTGATGTTTCAAGTGAAGTTCACCAAAATTGAGTCAGGTATAGTCAGGTATCCCAAGACTAGTTTCGAGAGACTAAAGGATCACAAAGACCTGACTTCTGAGTACTAGGGGCAAAAAGGGATAAGTTGCACTAAGACAAAGTGGTCTTATCAGAGAGACTATCTTGAGAGTTTGAAATGAGCCTTAAACATGACAAATCATCCACCACCAGGGGTTTCTACTCACTTAGAGACATGAAAATTGCAAGAAACGTTGCAATACCTTCGAGAGTGAGAATCGACAAATACCTAGAGGAGAGACATCCTCTGACTAACAAACCGAATGTGAGATTCATCAAAACCAAAGAAGCCATGAGAGTTTTAATAGATTATGCTCATGAGGGCTTGTATAGGTTGACAAACGGGGATCCATATACCTTCTACAAGTGTGTAGAGCCCTATGCTAGAGATTTGACATTTCATAAGAACCTATATGTATTCACATATACAGATGTCTAAGAAGTGCAAGGTTTGATGCTAGGTAAGTATGAATGAGAGTACAAACTTGTTGACCCAATTGACCTAGGAAGGTATACATACAAGGATACTCCAATTTCTACTTACTTTCAGTCAAGAACGGTGCCACCATACCATCAAAGAGAATTCCACCGGGATTTTCTCCAAGACAAGAGGAGAGAGCGAGAGACGTTCTTTTTAGAGACCATGAGTTGGTTAGATTGGTGACTGGACCACAATGATTAAGACCATATCAAGTGTTGAACAAATTGCCGATTTTTATACGTAGATGAGGAATTTGGATTGACATTGAAAGGAACACCCTTGACTTGTCTCCAACCACTAAACAGCGATGTTTTTCCAAACATAGCATAACTCTTGCAAGAATTCACAGAGGAGTTCTCAAAAAGGGGCATCAAACACAACACAATGTCACAAATTTATGCTTTCAACAATACATAGAGAGATGTCTTGTGCAAGAGTTACCACAAGATAAGATATTATCAGTTCTCTTCATTGAGGGCTTGAAGAAGGAGACTCTAAAAAAGGACCTACATCTAAAAGGATGGACAATGTTTGAGCAAGTCACTAGAGAAGCTCTATATCTAACTGACAGTTGTAAGGCCTATGGAGAAGTAAAGAAAGATGTAAGAAACATAACTATTAGTGCCTCGTCTCTGAAGAGCGAGTTCGCAACAAAGCGAGATTTTCAAACTCCTACAAAATTGAGTATTGCCAAGTGCTCAAGGAGATGATTAGAAGAATAAACCAACGCTATGGACATAACCCAAATGAACCACAACAAGCCACGAGAAGATGTCACATATGTGGAGGGGATCATCTCACCCCATGGTGTAACCCTCAGCCTAAATTGCAATGTATGCTAGAGCAACAACAGACTCTTCTAAATGATGGTAGAGTAGTAGTCAACTACATAGTCAACGCATGTGCCACAATCCACAAGTAATCAATACTCCATGGATGAGAGTATTCTCATATTCATATCCAATCAAGAGTATGCTTCAAATACCATTCTTACTAGGAAAGAACAACCATTGGCTACACCACCAACTATGCAACAAGTAGGACCATGCTACGAGTGTGGAGGTAATCATTGGCCAATACATTGTCCTCGTCAAGTAAAGAACGTTGAGATATTTTGGTATTGTTTAGAATGAATATTGCACACCTGGTTCATGATTATCCAGAACACCCAAACAACAAGGGGAAACAAACAATGGATGTTGTCGGAGTGATGCCTTCTTCAAGCGGATTTGAGGTAGAACCGATGATTCCTATAAAGGTGATGACTCGAGATCAAGCTCAAGAAGCTGCCAAAAATGCACTCGTGGAGGACAAACAAAAACTCACTACTCAAACAGAAATCGGGAACATATTGGTGAGGAATGGAATAAAATCATGAAAATCCAAACGATACAAAATGAAAGAAAAAAGACTAAAGGAGAAAACCACCCTAGAAACTGAGCTGTAACAAGCCAAAGAGAAACTAAAACAAGAAATGGAAAACAGGAAACAAACGGAAAAGGAGAAATCATCCAAAATTTCATCAAGAGGATGTGTCTTGGTTGAAAAAGTGAACGAACACTTAGATGCCATATTGCAAGCCTACAAGACAATATTGAAATCCAATAAGACACTGGAATAGAGAATGCTATCATATCCGCATCTATAATTGAAACAAAGAAGATGAAAATGTGCAAATAGCTCATAGAGAAAGCTCAAGCTCTAATGGATCAAGAAACATTGAAAATCCATTAGCAAGTAGTGCCTATACTACAAAAGGAGAATGCAAGTGAATGAAACGAAAACAAAATCAGTGAACCAAGCAAATTAGAAAGCAAGGGCCATTGGATATGAGGTAGTGGCAAACATTACAGACAAGGTGAAGTCTCACGCGATGCAACCAATTGATGAGGTAGACGAGCCATGGCCACAATCCTTATGGAAACAATTAAAAACCACAAAGATGGTAGTCCTACTTTACAGTTAGCACCTATCCGTGAAATCATAAAACATGATTTTTTCCAAGGAGATATACAATCTCTCTACGGGGATACTAGGAAGAGAGTAAACCACACGCTCTACAAACTTTTCCATCTTTCATAGGAAAACATGAAACAAAATCTGAGGTTGGAGTGGAACCTTCTTAGTGGAAAGACACACCAAAAATGATGGATACCAAAAGCTTGCACGAATTGATATCTTCTCCTTTAAAATGCAAGATTACTCTCTCAGAGTTGCTGAAAATTAGACCGCATCTATGAGGCCAAATGGACAAATGCCTCAAAAATATGGGGTTGAAAATCCCTTCATACGACCAACTCGCAGATGAAAACATGGGTGAAACTTTGCCTAAGAAACCATAGGCAAAGCTAGTACCAATGAATACTAGTAGGTAGGGGACTATTGTGAAGGAGGAGAAGGAAACACTACCTTACCCGTCAAGTACAAAGGAGTAAAAATGATAACCATACTTGATAGTGGGGCTAGAATAGCCATTGCTACAAAGGAAATCAGAGAGAAATGGGGAGGATTATCTCTCAAAAAAATGAAAATGAAACTACAACTAGCAGACAGGTATGTAGAGAGACCCTTAGGAACGTTGGAACAAGTGATAGTGTCCTCATGCGGAATAGAATTTGAACATATCTTTGCTATAGTATATTTTGAAAAAGGAAACAACTTTGAAGTTATTTTGGGATGACCATTTACGCGTCAACTCAAGATGATTCAAGACTGAGGCTATGACCATCTCTATTTACGGCATAATGGAACTACAACCAAGGTTAACACCAAGGATCATAGTTACAGGGATATAAAACGAACTCTGATAGAAGACTTTATTGTCACTACAAACGACAGAACACAATTGCCTGCTTGGTTAGTGAAATATACACAAGTTTGGATGTGTTGAGCATCCAAATGCGGAAGCTTGAGAAAGGAAGATTGTATCCTAGAGAGATCAATAGAAGATGAGACTTAGAATAAAGAACCATTTCTTGAAGATTTGTTTGAACCCTTTGGATGTGAGAAAATACTGGCTACTCTAAATAAAGTTTGTGAGTATAAAAGCATAAAAGGTGAGACAAATAGCTACATCATGGAGCATGATGCCAAAGTGCAATCGAAGGAAGCAGAGCAATCATGAGAATATAAAATCATTGAATACTTAAAGAATTGACAAAAGTTGTTTCAAAAAAGACGACTCCAAAAAAGCGCAAATAAAAGCAGATGAAGGAGCAAAGTTTCTAAGTTCAACATCAAATTTCAACAAACATAAGATCAAGAGAAGAAAAAAAATAAGGATGGAGATCAATTGTCTCCTACAAAGATCAAATTCAGCATATGCAAAGAAACGGGACTTAAAATCACATGTTCAGTTATTATGATAGATTCAGAAGCGACAAAGAATCTAATGTTTTATGAAACATGGATAATGATTGGAAAGCCGCGAATCATCGAGCTAGAGGAGATTGTGTACATAAGTTCCAAAATGTTGATTCCTAGCTTTGGAGTGGTAGAAGCCGTACTCAAGTATGTGCCTACGTTTTTAGAAAAAGAAAAGTAGATGAGAATCAAATGTGGATTCTGTGTAACAAAAATGAAAATGGGAGGAGTGTTCATCGTCGCTAGCAGGGCGAAGGGGTGCAAGCTTGGTGTCGGCAGGATGAAGCACTGGCTTGCCTGCAACATGCACAACCGTGCCCTGCAACAACGTTAGTAGGCATCGCATGGTCATTTGTTTTTTTCATGTTGCAGGCAACATCACTGGACACCGTCAACGCCCTGGTGTGATGGATAGTGGGGGATGGCCAAAGCCGAACTTGCTGACGTCCACGGTTTGAATCCTATTACGTCTAAGTTTTACTCTGCATTGTGAAAACTGCAAGGAATTTGGAAGGCATCCAAGTTGATCATTGGGAAATTCAAGGACACTTTCTACATAATTGACTCCCATCGCATCAATGAGAGTCTAGTTCTGACTAAAAGCTGGATGAATATCTTCTTTTGACAACAATTAAAAGCTTCATCAATAACACCAAAAGCCCTAGAAGAACCTCAAGTACTTACAAACAAGAAGCAACCAACCATCATGGAGAAAGGTAAAGCTAAAGCAACCACTGAAGTCAATCAACGTTGCAAGTCAACTTTACCTTCAATGAGCTTCCATCAATCTCCCCACAGAGCCTCAACATCCAAAGCCAAACCATCAACAATGCAATGGAAACCAAAGAAGAAAGTTTATCAACCAAAGTTTCCATCGCAATAAAGCCTCCAAAGGAATAGGAATCATCCGTTGCTCCACATCTTTGCTGGGTAGCTTGATCGAAATCTGAATTTGGTACTCAAACTTGTCGTATTTTTTGTTCCTTTGAAGGTTTTTTCTTCTTTTTACATCAAGAAAGAAAAAAACACTCTACAATGGGCTGTATGCACTGACCCATCAAGCATGTGCATCCTTATTTGGAATATCTTTTTTAGCTTTATTGTAGGGTTCTTTCCAAGGCTTAATCAAACAATTTGTAGACTTTGAAGGAGAGTTTAAAATCTCTTGAGGATTGTATTAGCCCATGTACACCTTCCTTATATTGGGTAACTTAAGGTCAAACTGCCATAAGAATATCATCACAAGACTCATTACCAAGTATCTATCACCATTGTCAAACCAAAAGTGTCATCAATAAGAAATTTCAAGGACGTCCCCTTTGTTTTTACCCTTTTTTATTTCTCAATTTTCCACTCATAGAAAGTAGCGCACAAAAAAGTCTCTAAAATAGTATTTTTGTTTTGCAACAGACTTTCTATCGTGTAGAAGTTAGTGCAAAACATTGTTTCAGATGGTAGCTTTAGCATTGTGGACCGACGTTGCCAATACATGTTTGAAACATGTGGTCTCTTCAAAATGAATTTCACGACCTTCCTTGATTTGTATTTAATGCTTTTGAACCAATCAACGTCATCTTTTTTATACCAATCTTGCAAAACAAGATTTTACATTTGCATGTTGCAACCAAATGTTTGCTAGCTAGGGAAGCACTCCTCCAAGAGTTGACCAGCTACTTTGTAACTTTTTGCATTGTCCATGATCCCATGTACTACATTGGGACAACCTACTTGATGAATTGTCTCTATTATGATATCAGCTATGTAGCTGGCTGACTCAATCTCACCTGAGCCGTCCATTGATCTAATGAATCACACCCCTTAAGGATTGAATATAATCACATTAAATTAATGGCCTATTCTTAACAGTTGACCAGTCGTAATTGACTATTTTGTGCATCTTGTTTGATCAATTGATTTCAAGATCAACGTATCAATCTCCATTTGGGTGTCTACAAAGCATTTATTCAGCAAGTTGTGTGCATTTGATGATATGATGGAGGGGAAAAACTAGCACCATACTCACTAATCTTCTTACATGCATGCTTTTATTGCTCTCATGCAACCATCAACATAGAACCACGTGTAAAATAGATAGCTTGTGCAAGAGCAAACTGCATCTCTTCAAGAGCAGTTGATCAAAATATATGTGCCAGACTTACTTGCCGCACTCTCTGCATTCCAAAATGGTACTCATGCAATCCATCTTGAATACTTGCTCTCTCCGTGTGTGTAGAGGCCGGCATAGAGGTTGCACCCCTATTTTTATCCGTTTTGGGTAGAGGCAACACTGCATTGAAGCTTTAAAGCCACCCAACTTGGAGTTGGCATTCTAGGTCTCTTTGATTTGGTTACACCTCCTAATAACTCTCTCAAACATTTCATAGCATTCTCATTGCATACGCCATTACATCTATCTCTATTTGCCCCATTACTTGTTCCATTCCCTGACCCATGTAAGTGCTCACTAATACGAGATTCATCTCCTAATTTTTCAATCGCATAATTTGCAACACCAATCTATAAATGATCTAACATAATTTTAAAATTTCTACTCATGCCCTGACACCTTACCACACGAACCTTACTTTTATGAGAAGCTCCATTGTTTGCACTAGGGAGATTTTGGACTCTCAAATGGGTCCTATAATGACTTTGACTTTCTCCCTCTTGTCCAAAACCGGCGCACGGTAAAAACTTATTGGACCTTCTAGATTTAGAATGTACTCATTGATATCTATCCATTGATATATAGCATGCCATAGATTAATTATATTCTAGAAGATTTCTTTTTTTGATGTGACAACTCTGTCTTATAAATGGAATCTCTCCCCACATTTCAGCTTCCACGGGGAGGCCATAAATTCTACAAATCAACTCCAAGTTTATCAGAATTTGGGGATTTAGAACTGTACTTTCTAAGAACTTTCCAATGATATGTTGGTTGATAGGGTTTTGACAAAGCATTTATGTACTTCATCGGGCTGCCCACTTTGAACAAGAGAGGCAAAGTCAAACCTCCTTATAGGGCCCCTTTGAGAGTCCAAATTTTCCCTAATGATCCTTCACAACCACTCAATGGGCAATTAGGACTAGTTGCATTGATATTTTGGGAGCAAGCGTTAGCATCCATGATAAGTTCACGTCGCCTATGCTTGCATACAATCACAAAAATGTTAGTTTTTTTAAAAACTGAATTTGATTAAACATTTGGATAATAAGATGCAATAATATACATGCAAAACAAATAATAAAATAAAGCATGAAATATGTGTAGTGATGAGGAGTGCTCCATTCCATTAATAGAAATGAACCCCAAGCACTTGCACCTTCCAAACCCTCCACAAGGATGATCCCTGCCCAAGCCTATTTTCAGGTAGATGGACACCCAAGGGAGGTAGCTCATCGTAAAATACAAGTATGCCAATGTAGTGATGAGGAGTGCTTAATTCCAAAAATAGAAATGAGCCCCAAGCACTTGGATCACTTAACTATCCATCAGAATGCTCCATACCCAAACCTATTTACATGTAGATAGACAACCAAGGGAGGTAACTAAACGTAGAATACAACTACGTCCGTGTAGTTTTGAGGAGTGCTCCATTCCAACAATAAAAATGATCCCCATCCCTTTGCACCACCTAAACCCTCCAGGAGGATGTTGCCTATCCAAAATTGTTTCCACGTGAATAGTATTGAGATAGGCATGTCCTTCTTCAGCGGCTATGGGAAACACCTCTACATGTGCTTACTATTTGCTATTAGCATTTGTCATATAAGCTGTAAGCTTCTAAGAAGGGCCACATGGAGAGTTATCAGCTGGATAGCCACTCCAGCTTTGTACATAAATAAATCCCAAGCCTATGGTGTACATTACTCTATGCAAAAGTGTTATGGCATAAGCCACACACTGCGGTCCTACGGTGACACTGCAAAATAGGACTTCATGCGGCTTTGGATAGTTCTTCATGGGATATCATGGGACAGGACGGGGTTTTGCACCGTTCTTGATCTGCACTGGAGCAGCAGGTGTATTTTGGGGGGCATACCAGCCATTGTAGATATCTCATAATCAATCAATATATCATTTTCATCTAATCCTGTGTTTGGTTACCTATCAATGAAGAAGATGGTGTTCTGTTCCTGTGTATTGTCTTCTATTCTGTCTTCTTATACATTGTTGTTCATCTAATGTAAGGAAGCGTGAGGGTATCCATTCCCGTAGTGCTTATTGCTCCACAGCGGAGCTATAGGCATTACAAAAAGTATTATTAGCCTCCTTTTTTGTGTATTGAGTCCACCTTTTGAAAAGTGTGTGTACTTCTCTCTCTACTATATGAAGCTATGGCTGCTCTAGCCTTCAAGCCACCTTGAGTCCATTGCCATCAAACCTTGCAACTTGTATTGGAGCCAGTGAGCATCACTACAAGCTTAACAAGCCTATTAGCATCACACAAAAGCCCAATTTGCCGATTTTCAAGTGCATTAATTACTAATTAGAGGCCAATTAAGAAGCCCAAATCAGACCCCTTAATCGGAGAAAATTGAAAGCATGGATTTTAATTGATTCAATCAGCCACTATGGATGCATTCTTCACACTAGGGTGCCCCTTCGTGTAACCTCGGATCGTGCAAAGCTGAAAATTTAAGCTTGTCGCCTTGGGGGGTTCACTATGTGTAAAACTACCATATCATGTGCATTCAAGACATGTTTGTAAAACCCCTTATATGTGAATTTTGTTAAGAATATAATGTACCCTTTTCTTTTAAAATCTGTAAGTTTTTTTCAAATTTGAAAAAATAATGCCCTTCTGTACATATAATTCTGTAAGTTTCAAGAACTTTAAATACCCTTCTGTTGAACTCACGTAATAGGTTACATTTTTTATTAGGTGACCTCCCTGGGCTGGTCGCCTCATTTGATGGCTTCGGCTTCAAGTCGGCATCTCCTCCCAGACTCCACATTGGGAAGATTGGCCCTTATCGATGCAATCCACACACTAGGGCGCTCCCCCTTTCATATTTCGATCGACCAAAAGCGGAAATTTCAGCCCCTCATCTAGTTGGATGGCGTCTGCCCCTACCTCCTCATTTCGCCGGGCCCTTCTGGATTCGCCATTTTCAGACTAAAGATTTCATAAGCTTTGATTATTTTTGGGTGACCAGCTTTATTTACCCTTTATTGGGCACCTCATCTTGGCTTCAAAGCTTTGAACTCTCAGCTCTATTTCTTTGAGCTCCCACCATTCAAGCGGCCAAGCCTTTCGAGCCTCAAACTTCACGGCCAAACCTCCAAACCCCAAACTTCACGATTAAGCTATCAAGCTTTGTAACTTTTTCAAGCCGTTATCATCATATTTTTTCAGAGGTTCTTCCTCGCAAATCTTCATATGTGAAGAGTGACTTTGCGTCTAATCCCGCACTCATGCCATCTCTTGTAAAGGGCTAGACATTGCCATAGAGAGAGTCTCTCTATTGGTAAGACCAAGTCCCTCCATGTTTGCAACCACTTTGCATCATGGGAGAGAAGGGAATTGAAAAATTTAATGGTGAAGTCTTCCACACCTGGCAAACCAAGCTGCAAGGATACCTTATGAAAAAGCAACTACGGTCTATTGTAAAACAGAGAGTAAGCAAACCATCCACTTCCGTTGAAGGCACTCTCACTAGGGCCCAGTTCGTACAAGCAAAAGCTAAAGATGAACAAGCACTCGGCATAATTATCACATCACTCCAGCATAATTATGTGCACTTTACAGATAGCTGTACCACTACAATCCAAGCATGGGATATTTTGGAACATAACTTTGGTGCTAAACAAAAGCAAACTAAGATTAACTTAAAGAAAAATCTTTACAAACTTACTATGCTTCAAGAGGAGGATGTTTCAAGCTTCATTAACAGACTAATGAGCATAATCATGCAGCTCACTTACATTTAGTGCCAAGTCTCGGAAGAAGATCAAGTCGATGTGCTCTTAAGTGCTCTATCTGAATGTTTTGACAACATAGTCACAGTCTTAGAGCAAAAGGAACCCATACCTTCTCTGCAATATGTTACAGGGGCAATCCATGAAGAAGAAAAGAAAAATAAGAAGAAATATAAATCAGTAGGAGGAGCTTATTTTACATCATCATCATCATCATCATCTAGGGCATCATCATCATCACCTAGATTAAATAACAAGAAGTGTTATGAGTGTGGCAAGCCTGGACACTTCTCCAAGGACTGCTACAAGAACAATTATTGTAGCAATTGTGGCATCAAAGATCATCCACCATCAAAATTCCAAGGAAGCAACAACAAAGACAAAAGTAGAGTCAATCTTGCAGAAGAAGAGGATGGAGATGCAACTCAATAGGCAAAGAATTGTGTCCATGTGTGTTTTGCCCCCAACTACTTTTGCGAGTATACTGATGTACGGTAAATGGTCTTCCACCTTATTTGTTTAAGGGGAGGATTTCTTAGTCTATGTGAGACCACTCAGTCTGTGTGACTACCTTGGTCTGTGTGACTATTAGCCTGTGTGGCTTTAGGTCTCCATCCAACTTCATTCAGTATAGTCCATGCCTAAGGGGAGGATTGTTGAGATAGGCATGCCCACCTTCAGAAACTATGGGAAACACCTCTACATGTGCATACTATTTGCTATTGGCATTTGTCCTATAAGTTGTAAGCTTCTAAGAAGGGCCACATGGAGATTTATCAGCCGAATAGCCACTCCAGCTTTGTACATAAATAAATCCCAAGCCTATGCCATACATTACTCTATGCAAAAGTATTATTAGCCTCCTTTTTTTTGTATTGAGTCCACCTTTTGAAAAGTGTGTGTACTTCTCTCTCTATTGTAGGAAGCTATGGCTGCTCTAGCCTTCAATCCACCTTGAGCCCATTGCCATCAAACTTTATAAAGACACCCAAGGGAGGCAACTGAACATAAAAGACAAGTACGTTGGTTAGTGATGAGGAGCGCTCCATTCCAACAATAGAAATGAGCCCCAGGAACATGCACCACCTAACTCCACGAAGATTCTCCCTACCCAAACCTGTTTCTAGGTGGATAAAACCCCAAGGGAGGTAAATATTCGTGGATTTAAAAAATTAAAGGGATCAAAGCTACCTGATAAAGCTAAAGCTTAATGAATAAACTTCAAGCAGAGTTACCAATAAAATCTCTACAAAGTGTGCCAAAATGGAGGGCTTGAGGGATTGGGCACTATTTATATAGCCCCCTTCAAGTATGGGGCTATGTGAGGAAATACACAAGCCTACCAAACTCCCTTTCGAGCTTGATGGGGCGTGATGGGCTACGTTATTTTCCCAACAAGCATCCAAGAAATCCCGATTCCAACCAGTCAATGTGAAGTTTGATGTTATTAACACTCCCATAGGGTAACATGAGTTATTACCACTTCACACTTCACGTTAAGACATGAATGAAATCCTTGCTTACAAGAGCCACAACATGCTAAGGTATTCAAACAAATATGGAAGTCCAAACCTCACTATCACACCCACACTTGCCATCAATGGACAAGATAACAACTTGCAAAAGTATTGACATACTTAGGATCTATAAACAATGCTTTTTTTCACACATTTGAGAAGCATGGACACCATCCAAAAATTCATGGTTATAATATGAGACTTATCCTTATCTAAGATCTAGATTCATGAGAAGTACCCAAATAATCTGGTCTGCTTGTCTATAAACATAGTTCCAAGTGGAAACTATTCTTCCACTTTCCACACCGCACTCGCCCATTCCTCTTTTTTTAAATTACTACCACATAGTTTTACGTATATAAACATGTTTCCTTTGTTAATTCCTATCGCATTTTCATACATAAAACCCTCCAAAAATCACACAAACAATTATTTTTCAAAAAGCGTATGTGAAGATAGTATTATCCTTTAACAAAATAGATATCCAATATCACGAGTCTGTCGCTACACATAGACTTTCTTTTTCTAACATATAGATCCTTTAATGCAAAGGTCTTTCTATTCTCTATTTGCAAAGTCAAAAATCAAGACTTTTTGTGTTGTTGCTAACCGCTAGGGATACTCACCCTCAATTGGTGCTAACCGTTGGGGATACTCGCTTACCATGAGACTTAAGTGGTGCTAACCGCATTTTATTCTATACTAACCATGGTACTTCCTCCTAACTACTATGAGTTCCATCTTACGAGAACATGCCCTATCAATAACTTCCTTTTTAAGGGATAACTTTCCATAGTGATCAAATAGGGATGCCTAAGATCAAAACAATTCTTTTTTTTAGACAATCCTTTCAACTTAATCTTGCAAAGCACATGCTTGTCTCTCGTGATGATAATCACATTCTTGGTTGATGAAAAACAACTTGTGCTTGACAATTGCCATCAACAATGTCATTCAATGGTGCCACTCATTGGGGTTTTGTTGAAACTTTAGGCATGGTATTGGAGTTTTATGTTCTCCTTATAGGTGGGACCATCTCTCACATAGTACACAAAAAAGATAGAAGGACGTAATACAAAATTAAATTAAATTCACATGGATGTTAGTTGCAATAAGGAGAAATATTCATAAATAATTTGGAAAATATATAACATATGATTCTAGTAATTTATGCACCCATTTATATATGTATGCTCAACTAATTCTAAATAATCCTTCATATTCTTAGTTTGTCTTAGGTAGGCCAAAAACTCAAGCTTAATCTCATATTCTTTTGAGGATATAGAAAACAAGGAGGATTAACTCAATGGTTGTTCTCCATAGAAACAATATTGGGATGGGTGATCTCTCGAGATATTTTGAGTTATAGTAAACGGATGTCCCTTGTATGAAGTCAAAAAGGGCAACAAAGCCTATATCATTCCCAAGTATACGAAGGATTGTGCCTTGGTTGCCACCTTGAAAAGAGTTGAGGAAGGGGATGAAAGGATAGTATCATCTCACCATCATGTATAAATTTTGTTGTAGAGTTATCTTTCTCCCTGTTTAAATTGTGATTTCCCTCTACCCCTTTATATAGGCCTCCGAGATGCTTTATGTCATATAATCTAATATCTAGCTAACCCAAATGATTTTCTCATATTAAAATAATGATTTAATGTGGGAGAATAAACGAGAACAAGATTGGACTAGAGACATGTGCTTCTTGACCTATCTCAACAAGGGACCAAAAGGAGAGATGGTTGCATATCAATAGGGGTACAAAAGGAGACGGTGTACCAAAGAGAAATGTGCAATAAGTGCTTCTAGAATTATCTCAACAAGGGACCAAGAGGAGAGATGGTTACATCTCAATACGGGTCCTAAAGGAGGTAGTCTGTCAAAGAGCAACATGCATCTAATGGAGCTTAAAATACCTTAGGGTTAGCTTCATTAAAGACCTCCAATTTAAAAGTCATTTGACCTTAGTCCTTGAGGTGGGTTGAGCTTGAGGTGGAAACCCGACCTAAGATTGAGGTGCTTGTCATGCTTGCTGACTAAGGTGCTTGTCGTACTTGATGACTAAGGTGCTTGAGGTCCTTGTCGTGCTTGATGACTAAGGTACTTGAGGTGCTTGTCATGCTTGATGAGGGGGGTGCTTGAGAAGCTTCCTATTCATGGGGGGTAAGGTGCTTGAGTAAAACAGAGACCCTACAAAGGAGGGGAAAAGGCCCAAAGTTAGGCGAATCTTTGACTTAACCTCCCACTCACCCAAAGGGCACCCCTTTTTCTCAAGGGGCACGTGGGACACATGTCAGACTCTCCCTATGCTTAGCCACATGGTGTGCTTGAATGCTATTGGTTGGGCTAAAGAGGGGTCCAATGAGCTTCTAGCTCCATCCAACAAATATCTAGATATTTTCAAGCTCTCTCTCTCTAAGGGGTAAGGAGGACACTTGTCCAAAGACTACCCATGTACTTGAATGCATGATGCATGTGATTGGCTAGAGGGAGAGGGTTCCAATGAGCTTGAAGCATGTGGAAAGGCTAGAACTCACCCCAAGCAAGCAAGGGGGTTAGTTGGGGGGGTATACACCACACACGCACTCATTTTGTGGATTCATTCTCACTTGGTGAAAGTAGAGGAACTCCACCTCCTTCTCCAAGATTGTGAGAAGTGAGAGCCTACACCAACACTCTTGGCTATGGAATGCAAATCCAACCGAGATCCATGCTTCAATGCTTAAGCTTTCCATCTTCTCCATCTTCATTACTATGCTATTATGTATGCTAGCAAGAAGAGTGATGATAAGTGAGGAACTATTTATTTCTCCTATGAATGTTTCTTCTTCCTCTTCTCTACCCTCACTCCCCGCTAGCTCTCTCCACCTTCAAAGATGTTTGAAGCCTTGGGAGTGAGGCTTGGGATAGTTCATGCTTTCTACAAAGTTTATGTTATGTTTGTGATGCATGAAGCTTTCCATATTCATTGTATCACCTAGGTCACAAGGAACACAAAGATTGTATTGTGGCAAGTCTCTCTTGATGGGAGAAACTGTAATACAAATGCCTATTGGAGGGGGGACGGGCTCCGTATGAATCCGGTCCTCAACTATTGTCATGCATTAGGAAAAGTTTGGACTCAAAAAAGGACTTTTTGGCGTTAGAGAGAGAATGTTGTTCGACCAATAGAGTTTGAGTCACCACAACGGTAGCTCCAATTTATTTGATTTTTATCTTAAATCTATGCATTTTCAAAAAAGAGTTTTTTCTGTTAAAAAGATCTCAATAAGAAGATATGACGCGATTTGTGCAAATTATTCTCCTACCATGGACGATGAATGCCGAATGTGCCATAACTCACATTCAATGAGGCACGTCTTTTGATGAACACTTTTCAAGCTACTACTTGTGTAAACTAGTGAGCCTCTTTTTTATCGTTTTTGCGTAGTGTCACTTCACAGCTAATAGAAGCAGAGATGGAAGGAGGATGACCACGACGACCATCCGCCTCTGTTAAATCTGCGGAACTATTCAACAGCTTTGACTTAGACCATGGTCGCTCGATGTCTACCACAGTCACCATTGGTAGTTGGGTTCTGCTTCAAACAAGAAGAAGAAAACGGATGTCAAATGAATTCATCAACAACTACAAAGGACGTGTGAAAGATTTTCGCTTGTCTCAAACGGGAAAGACAGTGTAAGAGGTGCTCATTGAGCATGCATATATGCACTCCAAACTACGACTACAACAGTCACCTTTGGGGTTTCCTGCTCATAGACCAAATTGTGTGACTACTATATTGCTAAAATGTTTTTAAAGATCTTTCAAGTTATTTTGTTGACTATTTCTTGTGACCATTCTCTTATCTTTTGTTTTTGCAGATATTTATCCTTCTAACAAAGAAGACTGGCAACCAGTTGAGTGCATAATTGGTATTTTTGATGCTTTTCATGCTTCGGTGGGAGAACTTATGTACAGAACTAGTGCAAGAAGAGCTCTCGCAGAGAGGGGAGTTTTCTTTTACGACTAGTTTTACAATGCCCCTTGCTCTGTCCATGGATTTGGCACTTTGAAACCTTTCCCTCTTCCCCAACAAGATTCCCCAAAGTGGCCAGTTCCAACTTCAGAAACCTCTGAGTGTTTTAAACTCAAGCTTCATCAAGAAATTTTGAAGTGTTTGCGACCAAACATTGCAAGCAGGCAAGTACGAGTCAGTCTATTTATGCCATTACATGTCTTTATAGATTGCTTCCACGATAAGGAGGTTAGAAAAATAGAAACCATGTTCATCTACAAATCCCAAACTTGCCTTGATTTTTTGGATGATAATTGGGATGTGAGTGATTCTGAAGGCATTTTGTGCAAAGTTGACAAGCGCTCGGTTGTGTGCAAGTGTATGATAGCATCACAGAATTTTATAGTTTCTTTCTACTACATGAGGTGGCATCGAGTGAATGGTCAGTTGGTAGCTATGGATCAAGATTTAAGTGACGATGCTTTTAATCCCTTGATGTCCATCGAGATATGGTTTTCAAATTATTTTCTTACAGTTGTTGTGGTTAGATCAAATGTCACTTTAACACTAGGTTGGTAATGGGACACTTTTATGTCCTGTTAAGTGACCATTTTCCTTGAATTATGTCAAGAGTTTCAAAATGGATTTTGAGGTGCTATCTATCTAGAAAGTTATCTCATGAGCTGAAAAAAACTCGACATTTTTTTGGAATATCAATTCCATCTTTAACCTTGTCCTTGCACAACAATTCACAACCTAAACTGTGTGAAAAAACGGGTCCTGTTTTTGGCTTTTTTCAACTTTTTGCAACTATACCACTCTAGAATTCATGTTTGTGAGGTCTATAATGATACAAAACTATCTTTAGTAGTCCTCAACATGTCCTGATGCTTCTAGGGAGAAATAAATGTTAAAGTTGTAAGTTATGACCAAATTACAAAAATTGTCAAATCCTGTTTTTTAGCCAATTTTAGATCTTCTATGATTTTTTTGGTGGCTTTCATGATATCCAAATGCAGTTTTGATTTTCTATGTCGCATATTGTAACATAAAGCTAATATTCCTTGAGTTTTGGGGCACCTAATACCATATTTTGCATAGTAGACAACGATGGTTGATTTTTTCAATTATAGAATAAAACGAAACATTCTAGTATATCAAGTATAGATTTTTCAATATTGTTAGTTTCTTGTGACAACTACATGCATTTTGTAGGTAGTAACCATATCTAGTCATAAGGATCAAATTTGACTAGATATTGAATAGTTTCTATGGGATTCTACAACTCATAATATTGAACCCAGTTTTTTCATGTTTGCTGTATTTAGCACTTCATCTTTGTCCCCAAGATTCCCCTTGGTAAGAGATGTATTATTCTTTTGACATGCTCCATGGCTCCTTATGAACCTAAAGGACAATAGGGAACTAATAAAACATGCATATATTATTTTTATTGAGCGTGGCTATAGAAACTTTGATGATAGGTTTGCAGAATGGTAAAAATTCAACTTTTTTGTACCTATTTCTTTTGGCAAAACAAAAAATAGTGAGTGAGAAGCAATCATATATTCTGATTACCAACCCATTGAAGTTAACTAGGGAATTTATCTCAAGTCCTACAAACATCCCTAATCGTATTGTTATGCAACAAAACGTAAGAAATGACTGTTTTGATGAAAATGTACTGGTCCATCAACTTTGGAGGCTTGGTGTGACCAAAAGATAAGAAATTTTACACGTTTCTTATTTTTTCAATGTGTAGTAGGCCTTGAACTATAACCTCATGAAAGGATTTTACAAAATGAGTGGATCTACTATGGTTTTGGAGGTTTTTTTCAAAACCCTGAAAGGACGCTTTTATGTCCTGTTAGGTTACCAACCTAGTGTTAAGACAGGTTCGAGAGGATCTGTTAAATGAGTCCGATCTCAATTTACCTTCAAAAATTGTTTTCAAGTGTAACATGCGAAAGGTACTAAGATACATGTATTACTTTTATACGTTGATGTCTCTATCGTGCTCATGTATCCCAATGTCTTATCGCGTACGTTGCATTGTAGGTACCTCACAAACAAGAAAAAACGACTCTTTGTGCACAGATTACCAGCGACAGACTTGAAATAGTGAACTAACTTTACACAATGATTCAAATACTATTCTCAAAGATTACTCGACAAAGGCAGCTCTCTACATTACCAACCACCATTGGATCCTCACTCTCTCATTTTTTTGGAAAACTGTACTTAACATTTTGTAAACTTTGAACCATAATCAAAGCAAAAGTCAAATTTTGATCCACTACTTGTAATCAATTTGTCAAAAGTACATTTCATAATCTCTTTCTAATCTTGTGCGTGCGGTGATGTGGGGGCTGTTGGTTGAGGTTGAGGAGAGGTGGTGGCTTGGGGGTTTGGAGGCTTTGGAGCTGCTTCATGAGTAGGAGAGCTGCTTGGTGGGGGGTTTGGGGGCTCTGGAGCTGCTTCATGAGCAGGAGAGGTGCTGGGTGGGGGGTTTGAGGGTTCTGGAGTTGTTTCTTCAGGACGAGAGCTGGTAGGAGCTTGGGTTGGGGAGGCATCTGGGGAGATATTGATATGTGCTTGTGTTGGTGTGGCAGACACAGGGTATCTTGTCGGTGGAGGCCTAGGCTCGGGCCTTGGTGCTGGTGGGATAAAAGCATCACGTGCTCCGTCTGGATGCATGGTCGCGCAATTGATCAAGTTTTCAATCATTCTGTTTCTAAACGAAGAAACATTAGCCTTTGAATAATCTGCCAAATGAGTGTCAAATGCTTACACTTCTACGACTTCCATCAAGCATGACCCCTAACAAAATTTCTGCATTGAATAAGACCCTCCATCCACAAGAGTAGGCATCGTCTTGCTTAGGGACTTTGCAACTAATAATCGTAAGATTCTCATATATCTGCTCTTGCGTTAAAGCTTCAAGAGCAGACACAAGCTTCCGAACAGATCTGCGGAAAATACAATTAAATTTCATAAACGACTTTTAACAAAATTCTATGCGATGTCGAATAAAATACAAAACCTCTTACCTACGTACTTCACCATGAAATCCATGGGATGAATTAGCAAGGTAGCACCGGTTTCGTTGAAGGTGTAAGAGAACAAGACTCCAATGAGATCTGTTACAAATAAACATAAGAAAAACATATGTCATCACAATAAATTAGAGTTCAAGATAAAATAATTTCACTATTGAAAACATTACGTACCCTTCATGATAAGCCAGAACAAAAAATTTTGCCGTATCCATGTTCACTGATTGGAACCAATCAACTACTTCCACTAAAGATGTATCCTCGGATGTCAAAATGACCGAGAGGTTCGAGTCAAGGACGGCGACATCATCTTGCATATTCCAGGGAAAATTTGAAACTACAAAACTGTAAAGAAATTTGTGTCATAAAAAATTGAATATATTAAAAGAATTTATTGTGAAAAAAATAATAGCACGCACCAAAGCAAGCAATTGATGATTGAGTCTGTGAGTTCCCTCGTCCGGTTCTGTGAAATTGCAATCTCCTGGGGGTGATAAGGAAAATACAGAATGCGTCCCCACATAGGAAGGCCAACATGGAAGTAGGAAAACAGCAATGACAAATCATCAGTGTTGGCGTTGCTGATGGCATCTGCCATTTGTTCCTCCATCATCTCAAGGCATAACTGCTCCAATCTCTCACTATCGTCTTCTATTGTGTCCCGCTCGGTGTGGAGACGGGTGCTGTATCGATGCATTTGTGTAGACACTTCATGAACTTTGACCTTGTCAATAGGTGGTATTCTGAGAATAGTGTCCATCTTTCGGTCTGAAATACCGGTAGGCGGTATTGTTTTGTCATACTTGAACCTGAGAAGGCAAAGTGTGTTGATGTCTCGCGGCATCAATGTTGTCCTATGGGCGTGGGCCGAGAGAATGTAGCCGTCTTGGAAAAGCTCTACAAAAAAATCCAAGTGAATGCACCCCATTGCACTTCGAGACCACCGGAAATTCAGGTTGTTTTGCTTGCAAATCTCGCGAACTACTCTCTGGAATGAAAGTTTAGGTATTGCCAATGAAATGTGCTTTTGGAGCTTACGAAGTTCGAGTAGAACGCTCCTATTCTGCTCGTATCTTCTTCTTCGCATTGTTGCGCGTAACTGCGGCATGGTCTTGCCCGGAATCACATGCGATGTTGACAGTTGCACTGTAGATGAGCTAGCCTGGCCCTGAGGAACAGACTGGCCAGGATAAACCTTCCTTACTATTTGCTTTGTGCGGGCCATGACCTGAACGAGAAGCATTCGAGGAAATATGGAAATCTGGATGTGGGTAAAAAGGCAGAGTGACTAGAGACACTTCGGAAAAAAACAGTGAGAAAAAAATCGGGGGGGGGGGGGGAGGGGGGGTTGTTTATATTAGCGGAATAAGTATAATGAGAAGAGGCAGCTGCATTAATCATGACATCGCGAGGTATGACGGGAAGCGTGCGAGCATAATGATTACGCGCCACGTGGCACATCAGGACAAAAGCGCCCCAACGGGTTGCCCTAGAAACAATGGTATGTCACGACACAACGCGAGGAGGCGGACCAGAATCCTCTGCATTGGTCGTATCGTGTTATGACGCGACAACTGGCTGTCGCGCCAGAACGCGATCGCGGTGCTTTTGTATAGTGGCGGCACCCATTTTGCGTTGTCGTGCGACCGTTCCCCGGCGTCTGACACATGGCATAATCATCGCATGATGCACGTGTGGCGCGACAAAAAAGGCTTCGCGGCACAACGCGAGGAGGCGGACCGTAGTACTCTTGACTGGCCGTATCGCGTTATGACGCGACAACAAGTTGTCGCGCCAAAACGCGATAGTGGTGTTTTTTTTGTGTGGCGGCATCAATTTCGCGTTGTGGCGCGACCGTTCAACGGCGGCTGACACGTGGCGTAATCATCACGGTGACTGCATGATGCACGTCGGTCCCATGATGCACGTCAATCGATGTCATCATTGTCCTCGGGAGTCCTATAAATATGACTTGCTCCCCCTTTGTTTGGATGTTGTGCTCTCTCGTCTATCTTCGCTTTTGAATTTCCGTTATGGACCCCTTCAATGTTGAAGCAGAGGAGGAAGTGCCTTGCTTTGAGTATGCCCCCCAAGACAAACTATCTCATTTTCTATACCGCATTGGGCTTCAGCAGCGCGAGACAGAGATCAGGCCGATGTTGAATCCAGATTTTTCTTTGCATGAGTGGATTGTCTCCGCGCAACATTACCTATTAGGTTTTGAGAAGACCTACCAACAGCAAATGTCTGGTGGCATTGTCGAGATACAAGGAGTTCGTTTTGTTCACATGAAGGATATCAATTCGGACTCCTCCAAGAAACACATATTTTCTAGGAGTTGCCTTAAGCTGCCAGTGCACTTGCGGATAACAGACCACAAGTGTACACTTCATAACCGCAAGTGTCGAGTGGCTGAATATTATGCAGGTTTTATTTTATATTTTCATTTAATTTTAGATGAGCATGCTGATGCTGCAGAGGCCTCGCTAGAGGATCAGACTGGGGAGGGTCAAGAGCCCAAGTCTCGGGGAAGCCTTGCCTTGCAGGTTTCAGAGGGAGTGCAGCTTCCGAAGGGTGCTTTGCCTACTAGTGTTCTACCTACCATACCTATTGGTGATTTACAGTATGTCTTGCTTAACGACATTATAGAGATTTTTGACCTTCGAGAGGACTATTGCCTTGCCATTGTGACACAGAGTCTCGAAGAGGATGATGCTGTCATTGACCCTGAGCACGACAAGTATTCTGTTATAGATTCCCATGTAAATGACGATGAGTTCGTTGACCCCGCAAGTGCACTTGTGATGATTTACAATGATGTTGCTAGGTATGAGCGCTCGCTTCCAACAGAAAAGGAGTTCATGGAAGTGCAAAAAAAGCTAGGGATTGAAGAAATGGGTAAGGCAAGCACTTCTTCATCATCTTTGGCCTCAACCTCCAATGAGACCACTGGAGGTCAGGGCGGCATCAACCTATGGAATGAGGACTTACTTGAGGAAGATGAAAACCAGAAGTTAATATTTTTTTATTTGCCTTACCTTTTTGATTTCTACTTATCTCATTTCATAACTTTAATTTGTTGCAGTTGGTGGTCTATGATGATACCTTCATTCCTCGCCCTCGTGGACGAGGCATGGGAGATTTAGGGAAGAATTCCTCTCTCGGCCAATACTTAAAGAATCTTAAGTATCCGAGTTTTTTGGTCTTCCATTCGTCCTTCTCCAATGACAACGCGGAGCTACCCTTGATGACGTTGAAGACACTTTCAAGATAGTTAGGAGGGTCCGTCATCAGGTGGAATGCAGATAAAATAATGCTTTTAGAAAAAAAGGTCGCATTGTATATATTTGGCCAAGGGCCAGGAATGTATGGTTTGCGTAGTCGCTATTTTTTGACCCACGCAGCATATGGTTTGGCATGTGGAATCACTGACCCTGCGCAATTACTAGAGTATGACAAGCATGCTATGTTTTGCAATAAACAACCAATTGCGTGTTAGGAAATAAGACGTAGCTAAATAGATAATTGAGTAGATTACTTAATGGATAGAGATAGATTTATATACACGAGATTATAGAGTAGAGAGAGAGAGAGTACACACGATATATGTGGTTCACCCAATGTGGGCTACGTCCACGGGAAAGCAGCCACTCAATGGCTTTAGTACTTCAAAACAAGAAGTAGTTTACAAAGGGATTATACCCTTAATGGAGCTCCCGCCTTGCTTCACTCTCACCACCTCACACTCACCTTGTTGCATCAACTTCACACTATGAAATGTGTGTAGAAATGGCCTCCTTTTATAGGCCAAAAGGGCTGCCCTCTCTTATGAGAGACAACCATGTGTAGCCGCCCTTGTGCGAATAAGTCCAAATCGGACCCTCCAATCCGCCCATGTGTGGCCGCCCTTGAGAAGACAAGTCCGCTTTTGAATTCGGCCACCGGCCATTGAATTTGGCCACTTGCCACCGGCCATTGACTTCCGACCACCGGCCATCGGCCATTGACTACCGGCCACCGGCCAACCGACCGGTTGTTTTTCGACCACTTTCCGACCGCCGTCCGGCCATAATATTCCGGCGAAAAAAAAAGTCTCGGGGGCCTCTGCCTCCGAGGCCTTTAAAGTTGCCCCTGATTCTTGTCCGTGAAAATTTTGTTTTCCGGTGAGTGATTTTCCTTCACGCACGATGGCTTCTCCTCATAATGGGGGCCTTACAAATGTACGCTTTTACCACAGAAAATTACAAGGGTAAATCAGGCTCCATACTTAACAATCTCCCACTTGGAGACTGATCTCCAAACCAAACCTGTGACTGCTTTCCATTCTGGCTTCTTATCCTTGAATGCCGATTGAAGATGAGCAAAAGCTCAACTTCTCCTTGTTGACCACCTTTGTAAACATGTGTGCAGGATTTTCACTTGTATGCACCTTTTCTAGATTTAGTTGTCCCTCTTCCAAAAGAGTGCGTATGAAGTGATATCTCACCTCAATGTGCTTTGTCCTTGAATGAAAGGCTGAGTTCTTTGCAAGATAGATAGCGCTTTGGCTATCACTGTACAAGACACAATTGTCTTGTTTGAATCCAAGCTCTTCTAAGAATCTGTGAAGCCACAGAATTTATTTGCTTGCCTCCGTCATTGCTACATACTCTGCTTCCGTGGTAGAAAGTGAAACCACTTTCTGCAGCTTTGAAGCCCAACTTACTGTTGTGCCTCCAACCGTGAACACATAGCCAGTAGTGCTCCTTCGAGTATCTTTGTCACCTGCCATATCTGCATCAGCATACCCTTCTAGAAAAATATCAGTTCCTCCAAAATACAAAGCATTTGTTGTTGTCCCTTTTAGATACCTAAGTATCCACTTCACAGCTTGCCAATGCTCTTTACCTGGGTTGTCCATGAATCTACTCACAACTCCCACTACATGTGCAATGTCTGGACTTGTCCAGACCATAGCATACATTAGAGAACCTACCGCTACAGCATATGGAACTTTAGACATATAGGCTATCTCCTCTTGTGTCTTTGGACACATATCCTTCGTTAGCTTAAAATGACCAGCCAAAGGTTGTTGAGCCAGCAGAGCCAGCAGAGGATCACACCCACATTTTTGCTCACACTCATCATTTTTGTAACCATTGATTGTAATAAATGTCTTTCCGACATTGATTTTGATTGGAGCCATTCATTAAGTAACGGGACTCAATTGAGTTTCCAGCTTGTAATTCCAAAGTAACTTCACTCGCTGATGTAAGTAGTTAGAGATGATCTCACCTCCAAGGCTGAGGTATATAAGCCAAATTTTTTGTAACCTAAGGGATTCAGATTATTAATCAAGGTGAGTTTTTTGGAGCGCTGTGACTGTGTCTGAGAGAGAGAGAGAGAGAGAGAGAGAGAGAGAGAGAGAGAGAGAGAGAGAGAGAGAGAGAGTCTTATCTACTTGCTACGCGAGCTACGGAGCTGCCATTGGAGAAGCGACACCGCCATTGTGTTAGCAACGGCGAGAGCTACGCACAGATACCAAGAGTGCGCGCTATCGGCTTCTATGTGTGGTAAGTTCCTACGAGCTTCGGTGTGAGTTTTCTTCCAACTCGTGTGTCGGAATGGAGCGTGCAGCATATCTATAGAATCACAACGAGTAGAGCTACGCATTAGTACCATCGGGGTCAAGTTTCGGTCACTTGTATTTTTCGGCCTTTCTTCATACGCGTTTACCGCACGGAGTGGTTATAGGTTGATTTTGCAGTTCAAGTCTTTAGGGTGTTATTCTTACCTAGTGTATAGACTTCCCCTTGAGTTTGAGATCGATTCAATGATTCTAGATCCTGTTTCGTATAGCATTCGTTCGTAGTAAGGATTTCAGTCACTTGCGTATTTTAGAACTTAGATTTGATTTCCTTAGTAGTGATTGTCATTAGAAGGTCGAGTAGGTGATTTGACACCCACCTAGTTGTTTCCATGCGCCTGCGGGTCAAGCTCCGTCCTCGTCTGACAAATTCTGTTGTTAGTTGAGTTCTCGCTATTTAGCTTCCGCTAGCGGCGTAACCGCCTTAACATTTGGCGCCGTTGCCGGGGACGAGAGCCCTAAGTAGGTGACCTTAGACTAATCCTACGAGGTGAGTCGTATAAACTACTTTGTATACTTTAGTTAGAAAAGATCTAGGAGTGGTGGACTCCGAAGATCTCGAGAGATACTAGGAAGTGGGGTATTTCTGGGTCTTCCGTGTTGACAATATTTTTAGATTAGCTTAGATTTGTTTGTTGTTTTGTTGGTGTTGAGTAGTTGTTGATAGAAGAAGAATTTGCTAGTCCGTGAGTGGCAGTGGATCTCTTTAAAATCACAATTACCAAACCCATTTTATGATTAGGAATAGCTTAGATAGGACTTCATTTGATCCTGATCTAGAGCTAGCAATCGTTGGAGTATTTGCTTGATATGGTTGATGCATGTTAGATCACTAAACCGTCGAGTTAGTAGTGAAACTTGCAATAAACAAAAGTCAGAGAAATTTTCTGTGTATCTGGGAGTTGTTGAGCACTAGAGAAATCTTTAGGAAGGATTCTGTGCCAAAAAACTGGAAATCTGCAACTTTAGACATCATACGCGTATGGTGTCTAAATGACCAAACAGAGACCAAAACAAAAATTTTGACTTTACCAGAGTGTTCAAAAGGGGGGTTATACCCTAATTTCAACTTAAAACAAGAGCATTAACACTCAAAGGAACCCAAAAAGACAAGTCGGAGTCCAAGAAACGCAAAGACCAGAAAGTTTTGGATTCAGATCTTGTTTTTACATTCAAACCTGACAAAAACACTTGAAACTCAATTGTAAACCTTGGAGAAGGCTTAAAACCAAGAATAGTCAAAATCTGTGAAAAAAGACATCATACGCGTATAATGTCTTTTGGCACATCCACTGCTTATTTTTGATATCTGACCTGACAAGATTGTTACAAGCACTGTAGGAAGCATAAATATCAAGTTTTGACCCAAATTGATGAAAAAGACATCATACGCGTATAATGTCTTTTACCTAATTTTGGACATATTTTGATACTTTGCCAACACAGATCCATTGTAATAGCTGTCTAGAGGTTATATTTCAAGTTTCATCCCATTTGGATCACAATTGACCCAAAACAAGTCAAAAGCGGAAAATTGCCAAGAAAAGCCTAAATTAGCCATAACTTGCTCAAACAGAGTTCAAACTGAATTTTGTGAGTGGACAGAGCATAAGGGGGCTACTGAGAGTGAGCATAACCAAAATAGTCTAAATCTGTGAAAAAAGACATCATACGCGTATAATGTCTTTTTCAGCATAACTGCAACAAAATTCTCTCTTGATGAAATAGAAGTTGTCCAACTGACAAGATTAAACAATTGACCAAGTATCAATCAGTTTGGATCAATTCTGACCACAAAAACTTGGGAAAACAAATTGCCGAGACGGAAAAGTTAAAGTCCTTTAGGGGAATTGATGAATTTGAGATCGGGCAGGAACCTCCAGAATAACCAACCAAAACAAGGGGAACAAGCAAGTGTCATATCAACCGAGGGAAGTGTAAACCAAAGTTGGGTGCAACCATTAAAGCCGATCTTTGAAGGAAGTGTCTCTGATACTTCTTCGGAGAGATCTTACGAGATTTTCACCGAACACTTGGAACACTTGAACCTGAACAACAGAGAAAATATGGTAGCAGGATCATCAAACCCTTCCGCCACAATGAAGCTATTGTTCATAAAATACCAGTACGACAATGAGCAAGGTGCCAAGATCTACAAGGATGGAATGGACCGCTATTGTGTGAAGATAGAAGATAGACCTAGTGAGTTCAAGGACTTAGTGCCTGTGAGCTATAGCGGAGATAGATATTTAGATGACGAGGGTACCATGTACTTGGTACTCCTAAACCCTAACATTGTGGACAAGTGGGGATTGATGGGCACCAAAGCCAAAGTAGATGAAGAACTCGAGGAGAAAGCACCAATAATGAACTTCCCTGATGCGAGGTTAAGAAGAGAGAATGAAACTACAAGGATCAACACTGATAACATCTATGTGGGGCTATACAAATATAATAATGGGGAGCAGGATCTCTATTATAGATGTGAAGAACCCTACACTGGAGAGTTGACAGACCAAAAAAGACTTTATGTCTTTACCTACACAGAGGGATCGGAAGTGAAAATTGCCGCTTACGACAAGTATGGGAGGCAATACTCAACAATGGGCAAGAAAGAATTAGAAGGATATACATACTTTGGTGGACCACTACATCAGTATTATGTTACTTCTAGCTCACAAAGACCAGCACCAACAAATGGAGTGCAAAACCCAATGACGACAGGAGGACAAAGAACTCAGGCTGCTGACTCTTTCAGTCAACCTCAGTACTCGAAGCCCGGACCAATGGGATCATTACATTCCAGAGAGTCAATGGATATGAATCGAGGTAGTGCAGTTCCAATCCCCACATATACCACTCCAGGTCCAAGGTTCGAAGCGGAACCATCACATTTACCTCCTAGTACTAGATTCAGGGCAGGGGAACCGACAAGGGTAACCCATGAAGTCCATGATGCTAGAGAAAGCTTTAGTCGGGACACAGGAGCAATGAGATTGGTAGTAGACCATAGACGTATGAGACCATCTCAAGTAGCGAAGTGTATGCCAAAGAAGTATGGTGGTTCAGGAGATCCGTATGCCCATGTGTCACTCTTTAAGCAAGTCTTAAGAGCTGAGCAGATAACAGATTTCCATACACAATATGAGGGATTTGGTCTTACTCTAGAAGGTACGGCATTGACATGGTTTCAACCACTGAACATAGGGGGATTCCAGGACATTGACCATTTGCTAAGAGAGTTTGCTGAGGAATTCTCAAAACGAGGGATTAAGCACAATACGGTCTCACAAATATATGCTTTTAAACAGAGAGAACACGAAAAAGTGAAGGAAGCTTCACTTCGCTTCAAACAATACATTGAGAGATGTCCAGTACGTGAACGACCACAAGATGACAGACTATCTGTTCTCTTTATTGAGGGACTGAGAAACGACACTCTCAAGAAGGACTTGCACTTGAAAGCTTGTACAAGTTTCGAGCAAGTAACGAGAGAGGCATTGTACTTAGTGGATAACTGTACGGTTTATGGAGAGGTGTCAGCGGATACAGATTTTGCATCCAGTAGCTCCTCCTCCGTAGCGAGCGAGACTACCACTAAAAAGAATGTTCAAACAACAACCATGCCAAATGTAGAGCAAATGATAGAAGATGCTCTAAAAAGGATGGCACCATACCAAAAACCATTGCCAAAAACACTGAAATGGTGTGCTATTGAACAAAAATGGACAAACCATCCAATAGAGGAGTGCTATTACAACAAAGGGTATGTAAGGGAGCGTCAGTATGAACCTCCTGCTCAATTAGCACCACCTCAAGTACATCCAGTACCTCGATACCCAACGGGAAATGTACCAGGACCTATGGGGATAGAAAGACCACAACCGGTATTGGGACAACAACCACCTTTACCAGGAGCAAGACCAGTGGGCATTAGATATGCACCAACCTTAGAGAATCAGGAAGAACAAGCCTTAGTGCCTGTTCAAGCCTATTATGAAGAATCTGGTGCACACATGTCTCCAACTGTGTATTACCCACCAGAAGAACCCAAACAACCAGAACCATGGGGCATGATTGGGAATGTTGGAACACCAACAGTTACAAGTGCTTCTGATGAAGAGAGATACAATTTGGACGCAAGAACATTGATGTTCATAGCTCATGGAGGGTTAACAGGACAAAGACCATCCTATCCACAAAGGACGAATCAAGTGGGACCAAGACCAGCACTAGGACCCTGTTACAAGTGTGGAGGTGACCATCTGATGAATGTTTTTCCACATACGGAAATCATTAGAATTAACGCTTATTTCACTGAGTGTGGGGTTACTCACTTCATTGAAGATTGTTCAAAGAATCCAAACAAAGTGCAAAAGACGACATTGAATATGCTAGAAACTATTCCTACCAGCAGTGGGTCTGAAAATGAAACTCTGATACCAACGCAAGTTGTTACTAGAGCTCAAGCTAAGAAAACCACTAGAGAACCTGAGAATGGAAAGTTAGCGACTGAAGTGGTTAGTCAAGGACCGCGGAGTCAGAGAAACACATGGAAAGCTAGAAAAGCACGCATGAAGTTGAGAAAGGAACGTGAAGACGCTATTCTAGCTGAGGAACTAAAGCGAACGAAAGATAGATTAGAAAAACTTGAGAGTCAAAACGGGAAATGAGAGATGAGCCCGGAAAGAATGAAACAAAAGAGTATCAAAGAAACAACGAGCTTAAGCTCAGGGGGATCAGTGCTAGTCGACAAAGTACACGAACCATTGGACGCACTGATGAGAGCTTACGAAGCTAGGTTAAAGAACAACCAAACACAAGAACAGAGGTGGAGGACATACTCAAACGCGGAATTGGAAAAGCAGAGACTTGAAATGTGCCAGAGAATGATCGAGACTGCACAAGCCTTATTAGAACCACCAAAAGAAACAATGAATTGTGGAATGGAAAACCCAATTCAGCAAGAGACTATTGTTTCACGGGTAGCTGAAAAGACTCTCAGTGCGCAAAAGCCTGAAAATACACACAAGGATGACCGCATAGTATTGAACACAACCAATCAGGAGATAGAGAGTTTTCATCCAGTCATACAGAGGTCTTATGGAAGATATGAGGATTACAATGAATTTTGGAAACAAGTGAGAGAGGCAAACTTTGCAAACGAGCTAAGTTGCCAAGCTAATCAGAAAAATTGGGAAAAGGACATTAGGAATCCTCCCATAGTGGAATTTGAGGCAGGATATCAAGTGGACTTGGATCTGCAATCTTACTGGGGAGATGGGGGCTCTGTTAGAACAATGGAGAGCAAACCTCACTCACTAAAAAGCTTACCTTCATACTTAGGAGAGTATGAAGAAAAATCCGAGATTAGAGCGCTTCCCTCACGAAGAATCTCATCAGAAAAAGTCATGGACTTGCAAGGATTGATAGAGATCTTGTCAACACCAGTGACATGCACTATCACTCTAGCTGAGCTTTTGAGGCTAAGACCACATATGTGGACCACTGTAGGAAAATGCTTGGAGAAATTTGGGATAAAAGACCCAACATCGAGACTGCAAGAGGGTATACAAGAGCTGAGTAAACCACAAAAGAACGCTAAGCCTGTACCCTTAAACAAGGTCGGAGAGTATTGCGAAGGTGAAGAGGGGAATACAACCTTACCAGTTGAATTCCAAGGAGTGAACACGATGGCAATACTAGACAGCGGAGCTGGGGTAGCCATTGCTACAAAAGAAATCTGGAAAAAATGGGGGAAACCAGCAATAAGGAAGACTAGGTTGAAACTCCAATTAGCAGATGGACACATGGAGAAACCTATGGGGTTATTAGAGAAAGTCGTAGTGACTTCTTGCGGCATTGAATACGAACATACTTTTGCTATTGTCGATTTTGGCAAGGAGAATAACTATGATATCATATTGGGAAGACCATTCATGAGACAGTTGAAAATGGTCCAAGATTGGGGCTACGATCACATATACCTGAGAAATATGGAAACCACTACACGTGTGAACCTGAAGACCATAGCTACAAAGATGTGAACCGAACACCGGTAGAGGAGTTTGATTCAGCTACTTTGGCGGGATCCGAATTTCCAGCTTGGTTAGGTAAGCCCAAGGAGTTATGGATGTGTGGAGCCTCGAAATGTGGAAGTCTGAGGCGAGAAGAATATGTTTTAGAAAGGGCTATCGAAGACGAAACTTATATAGGAGAACCCTTTCCAGAGGACACGCTTGAACCATTAGAATGGACACACATTCTAGCAACCCTAGATGTTTGTGCAATTCCAGATGGTCCCACAACGAAATTTTGCGACAAGGACGGGTACGACGTGGTTCCGTACTTCATGTTGAGAACAATACTCGAAAAAGAAACTGAAAAGAACGATACAGTGGAAAAGGAAGATGAAGGAGAGGTGTTTCACGACATTCCCGATCATCCAGAGTGGGAAAATGAAGCAGACAACGAGTCAACGGACAATTCAAGCGGAAACGAAGAAACTATAACGGATGTCAGATTTTATGATTTTTCGAACCAAACTAAACAACGCCAGAAACGCTATAGAGCAAAGAGAAAAACAAAGGGGGTTAGAACCAATCCGATGCCTAGAATAAGAGGAAAAAATCAATTCCTAATGCTAGTAAAGGCGGAAGATTGTGTTAAGGAAAAGATTTCTGGAAGAATGAGAGGCAATGATCTAAAGAGCTTACAAAAAGACAAAAGAGGCTCAAGAAATCAAGTTCAAAGGAATGGAACGAAAACTGAAACAGAAAAATCAGAAAAGAACAAGCGCAACAGAGAATACACGGAGTCCAAGCTAGAACGTAGAAACAAGTACAGAGAGCTCAAGAAAACTCTGAAAGAAGTTTGGACGACAGAATTTGAGAGTGGAGAGGACGAAAACGCCAAAATCAAGGAAAACATGGATGTTCCCTCTCACTATAGGAAATTCACAATAGAGGATAGGAAGGTGGTATTAACCCAACCTATTCGAGAGAGAAGGGAGAACGAATCTTATGACGGACCGGAGGATGCAAAAAAAGTTGATTTAGCAGCTCCAGGTGAGCCACCTAGACCGATGTACATAGCCACAGATTTGTCTCCAGGCGAGGAAGAGAGACTTTTGAGTCTTCTCAGAGAGTATAGGGATGTGTTTGCATGGTCTTATAAGGACTTAAAGGGAGTTGACCCATCGATATGCCAACACACAATCCCACTAAAACAAGACGCAAAGCCTAGCAGACAGAGACCATACACATATAATGATACATTTGCTAAGCGAATCAAAGAAGAGATAGATAAGCTAATGGAAGCTGAATTCATATATGAGATTGAACACACCGATTGGGTATCTCCGATTGTGGTAGTACCCAAGAAGAACGGAAAACTCCGAGTGTGTGTCAACTTAAAGAAAGTGAATGCTGCAACAATCAGGGACAATTATCCCCTGCCAATAACTGATCATGTTCTAGAGCGTGTATCAGGGAAAACAGCATACTCTTTTCTTGATGGTTTTTCAGGATATAACCAGCTAGCCATAGCACTGGAAGATCAACACAAAACAACTTTTGCAACGGAGTGGGGAATTTATGCTTATCGGGTTATGCCTTTTGGTCTAACCAATGCTCCCGCAACCTTCCAGAGGCTGATGACGCATGCTTTCAAAGAATACTTAAGGTTGTTTCTAGAAATATACATGGATGACTTATGTGTACATTCTCTTCTGAGAGATGAGCATCTAGAACACCTAAGAAAAGTATTTGAGAAATGTAGGACATATCGCATTTGTCTCAATCCTGAGAAATGTGTGTTTATGGTCCGACAGGGCAGAATTCTGGGACATATTGTCTCACAAAACGGAATATCCACGGATTTAGAGAAGATAAAAGTTATAGTGGATATGCCTAGACCAACCAATGCGAAACAAGTACAGAGCTTTATGGGACATTGCGGATATTATAGACGATTCATTTACATGTACGCTATAATAGGCCAACCACTTTACAGGCTAATAGTGAACTTTGAATGGACAGAGGAGTGTGAGGAATCGTTCAAGAAATTGAAAGAGGCACTCATTACTGCTCCAGTCTTGAAATCACCAGATTGGGAGAAGATATTCCATGTGCATATAGATGCTTCGGCATATGCAATAGGATGCATTCTGGCTCAGCCAGAAGAAGGAAACATGGATTTTCCTATCTGTTACGCCAGTCGACAGCTCAACAATGCAGAGAAGAATTACACCACAACAGAGCGAGAAGGATTAGGAATGATATATGCTGTGAAGAAATTTCGGCATTATCTTCTAGCCAACAAGTTTGTGTTTTTTACGGATCACCAAGCCTTGCTCTACCTAGTGAATAAACCATGCAATACCGGGAGAATAGTGAGATGGTTCATTATCTTACTGGAATTCGACTTCACGGTAGTAGTAAAGAAAGGAAAAACACATCTTAGAGCTGATCATCTTTCGCGATTGACGAATGGAGAAGACCCTATAGGAGTAGATGACGACATGCCAGACGCGTACTTGTTCAACATAGAAATGATACCGAAGTGGTCTCAAAATGTCGTTAACCTATTAACCTATGGAGGAGAGTTCGATAGAAGAGAATACAACCAGAAACATATTGCTATTCAGCAATCCAAGAATCTTCAATTGGTTGCAGGAAGGTTGTATCAATTGGAAATGATCATGTTTTACGACTATGCATCAATCCTGAGGAATATAATATATATCTGCGCGAAGCACATGTTCAGGAATGTGCATTTCATTGTTCAAGAAGGAACACATATAGGAATTTGTTACAATTGGGAGTCTATTGGCCAGGAATGAAAGAAAGCGTACATGAATATGTCACTGTATGTATTGTATGTTCATCAAAACCGCCAGCAGAGTATTCGACATTATATCAGATAATGATCGCTCCAGAATGGAGTCAGTATATTGTTGAATATCTCACAAATAGAACTTTCCCAGAAGGAACGTCAAAAGCTCGTCAGAAATCTGTAGAGACAGAAGCTAGAGATTACGCTTTAATAGGAGATCAACTCTATAAGAGAGGTAAAGACAACCAGCTTAGGATTTGCGCATCAGAGTCTGAGTATGTGATAATCCTAGAGCAAGCTCATGGAGGAGTAGGTGGAGGCCATTTCTCAGGTGATAAGACAGCAAAACTTGTCTTAGCCGCAGGAATATGGTGGCCAACATTACATATGGACGCTGAGGAATACGTTAAACGGTGTGATGACTGTCAGCGGACCAAAGTACCACTTAAAAGAGATGATATGCCGCTTAGACCAATGATGGGGGCAAGAGCTTTTGCAAAATGGGGGATTGATTATGTCGGACCCATTTCACCTCCTGCATATAAGACTCATGCACAATACATCGTTGTGGCTACAGACTATCTAACAAAGTGGGTCGAAGCAAAGGCAACTCAAAAAGCAATGCCAGGACCACGGCACAATTTCTATATGAATACGTCTTTGTACGATATGGATTGCCAATAGAAATTGTGAGTGATCGAGGCACACATTTTATAAATGAAGTGATAGAGATCCTTCTAGATGAATTCATGGTAATCCATAGGAAATCAGCCCCGTATCATCCACAAGCAAACGGACAAGCTGAAGCAACAAACAAAACCATATGCACGGTCCTTACGAAGATTGTATCTGAGTCGAGAACTGACTGGGACCAGAAGTTGCATTCAACATTATGGGCATATAGGGTAGCATATAAAACATCAATAGGAACGACCCCATATAACATGGTTTTTGGGCTAAATGCTATCTTACCAATAGAATTCTTGATTTCAACCTTAAGGGTGGCTAAGGATCTAGAGTGGACAGGGCACGAGCTTTCTGATAGAATAGATGACCTGGAAAAGCTAGATGAGCTTCGCCTAAAAGCAGTAGCTTCTATCTACGCTCAAAAAAGGCGACAAAAAGAATTTTTTGATAAGCATGTGCGGACTAAAGAGTTTAAGGTTGGGGACTATGTCCTAGTTTACACTCTGAAACAGCATGCTAAGAAGCTTAAAAAGCGAGGGATGGGACCTCTGGTGATTAAAGATCTATCACCAAGTGGAGCCGTCAAGCTTGCTACATTAGACGGAGAAGAAATGCCCAATTGGATTAGTGGATGCAGAGTGAAAAAGTATCTTTTGCCGCTAACCCAAGACATGCTTCTCAAAATACATCAAGAAAAGCTGCGTGTCCAGAAAAAGAAAATGATTGTGGAGGAAGCGCAAGCCGAGGCGAAGGAAAAATGGAGAAAAGAAGACTACTGCGTCAGAAACAGCGCAATGAAGGAGCAATACGAATAAACGCAGTCAGTATAACAGAAATGGATAATGACAAAGAAGAACCCATCATTGAATGCAAAGTAGGAACCAACCAAATCAAAGCCAGAGCACTATTGGATTCAGGAGCTCAAGCTAACCTACTTTCACTCAGTTTGTATAGACAATTGACAAATGACACTAAACTACAAACTGCCAAGCAAGAGTTAAAGAGTTACTCTGAGAATTCAATCAAAACTGTCGGATGCACAGTTTTACATATACAGATTAACCAATATGTGTATCCTCATATGTTTTACGTGGTTGAAGACCAAGCTACACAACATCCATTATTGCTAGGACAACCATGACAGAAGCAATACAATGCAATGATTAACTGGAGTTCTAAATCGGTGCTTATCAAATACGAAGGTGAAAGTCAATCAGTTAAGTTCACCAAAGGAGAAGAGCCAACTCCAAAGGAAGAATCCAAGCACAAAGGTAAAAAACAACCAGAGAAAAAGAAGAAGCGATGGCAACCAAAAGTTTCTATACAACTGGATTGCTCTTCGACGAGGAACTCTCAACAGTGGATAAGGAAGACAAGCAATAATATAACAGCTCAACCTTGGGAAAAAACGGAGTCAAAGTTGGTATGGAGACCAAAAAAGGTTGTGCCACAGAACACAAAGGTAGAAAACAGAGTCTTCAATACCAGACAACAGAGTAATTCCAGACAATCAAGGACAGTGAAACAGATCTGGATTCCAAAGAAGTTCATGACGGCACAAAGCTATAGCAAGCAAATTTGGATCCCAAAGATTTGTAAACAGGAACTCCCTTCAGTACAATCAACAGAAACTCCTAGGTATTTCAAGGCGAGGAAATCAACACAAAGGACAAAGCAGGTTTGGGTCGCAAAGAGTTTGTGGCAAGCACAAGCGAAGCGGAAGCAGATTTGGATTGTGCAAAAGAACAACAAGGTAAAGATGAATCCATCTACTGATTCTACTACCGAAGTATCACCAACCCAAAACCCGACCACCAATCCTTCAATCAAACAAAGAGCAGCTTTATTGGAAAGACTGTTGTATCATCGCTCTGCAATTGCATTGGGAACTTATGACCAAAACAACTACAATGCTTCGCCCACAGACACTTCATAGTCGTCCGGGAGGACTCAGACTAGGAGGGGGGGAGGTATACAGGTATACAGGAGTTACAAAGCAGCTATAAGCGCCAAAAACAAAGAAAAACAAAAATTATATTACAAGGGCAGTGTCTTACATGATTTTGCAATTTTTATGTTTGATTGCGGATATTGATAATATTTATGCCCTTATATACCTTGTTTTGCAACAAGAAGAGATCAAATGATGAATTTGGGTCTCTAGAGGTGTAAATATCACTAAATAAGAGTGTTTTTGGAGCTAAAAAGTGGTAATCCAAGTCCAGAAATCACAAATAATTGTATATTCATATACACAGAGTTACCAGCTATTTATTGTGCATGTTTGGAATTTTTTGGCTTCAATTTTCTATTTTCCTTTATTTTTTATGATTTTCTTGATAAAAGTAAAAGAAAAATAAAAAAGCAGGTGAAATGAGATCGGAAAAAAGTAAAGAATAGACGGTGATGGTCCTAATGACAAGGGCAACCCATGGTAAAAATTGGGTACAATTCTGAAAAAGTTGCGGAAAGCCCGAAATGACAGAATTTTGGCAAAGTGGACAGATTTCTCAGAAACAGGTCAAACGGAGTCCAAATTAAGAAATTTCAAATCCTAAAGTGCATTTCACGACGAGATAGGAGCACATGTCAAATTTGGTAACAAGTGATCCGGGAAGTCCGAAGTTAAGTATTTTTCACTTCACTTTCAAGCTCATTTCCACTATTACCTTCTTGGAGAGAGCAAAGAGCACACAGGAGCATCCGACCTTCTACCGTCTTCTACGACTGCTACGAGAGCTCAGAGGACACCAGACATGAGAGGTAGAATCGTTGCCATAAGCTTTTGATGCTTATCGTTAACTTTTGTCGTGAAAACTGACCAAAAACAAGAAACAAGAGCAGACGGGGAATGGGGAAGAACGCTAGGTAGGGGCACAACCGCCTAACCAAACCTTGCAAGAACTTAGAGGTGGGTTACCCTAGCATAGAAGATGGGTTTCTAACACTCAAAGCTCGAGAAAGAACGACTTGAAAAACCCTAGGTCAACAGAGCCTGCAAGAGGCAAACAGGAAAAAGTTGTCGAAACGACACAAAACTTCTCAGGAAGCTTAACAACATCGAGGACAATGCAACCATGGAGTATCTCCCGGTTTGGACCACCAAAAGTGGGTCAAAACAACCGATTCGACGACAGACACACAAAGCGTCATTTTGGCATAACGGCTGAAATTGACGACCGAATGAAATGAAACTTCACAAGCAGCTAGAAATATACATGGATGACTTATGTTTGCAAGCAAAAACCAAAAGAAAGCTGATTTCACTTACCGATGGTGAAAAAGACGCTTTCGGGCAACCAAATGGAGAAAGATGGAGAACGGGGAGCCAAAGTCAAGTCCAACCAAATAGGTGGCTTCACAACATATCCAATGAGTTGGAAATGCAACTCTCGAGAAGAAAAATTGAAGAAATTCAACTCCAAGGCAAAAAGACGACTTCGGAGACTGAAATGCCTATAAGGGGGCTTTTTAGCTAAACTGATGACGTTTTAAGTTGAAAACTAGTTAGCAGGGCTTAGGGCACTAGCACAAAGCATTCTTTGCACAAAAAGACCAACATTTCAAGAAAAGACATCATACGCGTATGATGTCTCACAGCATGATTTTCACATCCATTTCAACATTTGAGTGCGTAGCCTCATTCCACATGTTAATCACATCCTATGAACCAAGTATCATGAGAATTGGAGTTAGAAAACCCAAGGAAAACCAAAAAGACGCAAAGTAGGCCATAAAATTGATTTTTGGTCCTAATTTTGTCAAAATAGCTCCAAACTCATTGAAACTTTGTAGGATTGTTGATTAACACATCTACAAGCTATCTGGAACCAAAAAGCACCATTTTGACACAAAAGACATCATACGCGTATGATGTCTATTTGCACTTATAGAGCCAAAACTGCTCATTTGACATCATACATCCATTATATATATCTAATACATGCTACATATAAAGTTTGGAACCATTTGGTCAAGTGGATCACCCCATTAGCCCAATTGAGGGAAAATCCTTCATCCAAAGCCTATTTTAGCCCAAATTCAATATACTCAAGTCCAAACCAAGATTTGAGTAGGGACAGTCCTTCACTAGTACATGGGGAGTCCACAGAACCAATCCCATGAAAAATTGATGAAAAAGACATCATACGCGTATGATGTCTCCAGAGCCATTTTTAGCCCAAAATCTATCCAAAATTCATAAATCCACTGAATAAGCCTATCTAAATCCATATCCAAGCTTATAGAGAAATTTGGTCCAAAAATACACTAAAAGACATTATACGCGTATGATGTATCACTATGTGATTTTGGCACCTCAGGGCTTCAACCACCAAACAGAAGTGATCTACATGCCATTTGAAGGTGAACCACCAAGTTTTATCCAATTTGGATCATAAAATCCAATTCCCTTTCAAAATTTTGCCAAGAGCCTGAACTGGACTAAACTGGCCAAAACTTGACCAAATGGGATCCAAACTCAAATCCAAGCATATGATACTCATGTATACACTATCAGCTACAAGCACAACCAATATGAAGTCATTTTGACACAAAAGACATCATACGCGTATGATGTCTCCAGCATGATTTTGAGCCCAGTTTGCATATTTTTTCACCTACCCTGCATCCTTAGGCCCTGAATAGCTCATGTTTCAATTTTCAAGTCATTTGAATAGTTAAAAGCTTCATTTCGGCTTTTAGTACTAAAAAGACGCTAACTTCTGAAATTGGAGTTACAGGATCCATGGATTCCACCAAGTCATCAGCAACAAAGAGAAAAAGACCGACAATCAAAGATGCTCTTGCAGAAGCAGAACCCTTTGACATTCCAGCAGAAACCCTCAAGCCAACCAAAACTTGGGTGGAGGAAGCAGTACTGGAACAAGAGGGAATAAAGATCTACCAGGGGACTTTCAGAGATCCTCAAGGGCAAGCGGTGGATATACCGATGATCCCACAAGAATTGGTGGATTATAGCAGGTCAGAGAACATCAGCAGGTACCTGGAAAGGGCAGACTTGCACAGATTCTTCACCTCGAGACCATCAGGTGTAGATACAAGAAGAGTGTATGAGTTGGCAACCTCCATTCAGAAGGATGGGAAAGCCACATTGACAGCAATAGATGGAGAGAAAGTAGAGGTACAGATCACTCCACAGCTCGTTGCAGATGCATTGAAGCTGCACAACAAAGGAAGCTCTGTCAGGGAAAGAAGGGAGGCTATAGAGGTTTATGGGTCCAAGAAACAGAATGCAACCTATGGAGATATGGCAGACCAAAGAGCGGCAACCCTTTGCCGACTGTACAACCAGTTTCTCCATATTTGCAGTAATAGACCGCAAAAGTATACGACACCACCCCATGCCATTGCAACTACCATCACATGGGCTTTGAGGAGCAATATGCCAAAAGAGGTGAATTACGCTCAACACATCCACGAGCAAGTAATTGCCATGCACAACGAGAAGCCAAAGTATATAGGAGGAGCTGAAGTTCTGACAAGAATAGCTTATGAAGCTATTGGAGCCAGATTTCAATGGCCAAAGGTTCCCTCCCAGAATGAGTGGCTTAGAGAAGCCGATGAGAAGGAAGAACAGCCTGAAGTATCCAAGAGGGCGTCCACAAGAGCACGCAGGAAACTAGAAATAGTTTCAGAACCTGAAGAGGATGTGGATGAGCCGCTTATGAAGAAAGCAAAGAAGAAGGTTGCTCCCAAGCAAACCAAAAGTCAGAAAGCGGCAAGAATGGAAAGACTGGTGGAGCAGTTTAGAGCGGAAAGAGCTCTAAAGGGGGACTTTGAAGAAAAGTGGGTTCCAGACCCCACTAAAGTCGGAACTAGCTCAGCCAGGCCACATGTTGATCAATATGATCAATATATTAGAGCTTATGAGGAGTCAGAGGCTATACTGGAGCAGCAACCTGTCGAGCCATACACTGAAGAGGAAGTACAGCTTTTAAAAGCTGAGTTGAAAAAGGACGACAAGGGGAAGAAGAAAGTAGATGAGTCTACTGAACCTCAAGAGAAAGACGGGCAAGCAAGCAAAGGGAAAGCCAAGATGACTGAGGACAATCAGCCCTCCTTTACTGATGTACCAAGCCCGAAGAAGACAGAAATCATTGTGGAAGAGACCACAGTAGAGATGGACACGGCTGGTACGGAAAAGCCGGAGGTCGGGACCAAGGAAAAGGAGATAGATCCAGTTCAGCAAAAGAAAAACGATTATGAGGATCTGGTAGCGATAGGGTACACTGAAGCAGAGGCCCTTGAGGTAGTTTATGGGATCACCCTACAAAAACAAGATGATCGGAGAGGGACGGAGGAAAAAACAAGGAGTACAAAAGAAAGTGAAGAGAAATTGGACGAATAGAACGTACTAGAAGAGTCGAAGCCAGTGGAGGTGGTGGCAGAAAAAGCTTTAGAGTTGACAGATGAAGATGAAAAAGACATGCACATGGTGCATGAACTGCTCAGCAAGATCAAGGAAAGATCCAAGGGAAGTGGAGATTGAGACAGCCAAACAACAGAGGAGAGTGCCAAGGCGGAAATGGAATGGGAGAGGAGACTCCTAATCTCCATTAGACTTCAGGGACTAGACACAAAAGTGCTCCATGAAGAGTGGATGCAACCCAGCCTGCCTTTCCCTTTGATGAAGTTTGAAGTGATAAAAACGAAAAAGAGAATAGAGGAGGAGCAGTATGTCGCTCTTTACGAAGGCGACATCACAAAAGAGGAACAATCAAAGAAGATTGTAGATTTGCATCCTAGATGGAGGAAAGGTTGGCTGAACAAATACCCAGCCTACCTCATCTACTTGGTAGAGGCACCAAAGGAGATTCGGGAGGATGCAACCTTCTGCCCGGTGCCAAGAGTCAGAAGCTGGAAAGAGCATGGCAGGATTGCAAAAAAGAAGCCAAATTGGCTTAATTACCCCAGGATGCCAGGACCAAAGGCAGGAGAGAGAATAGGTAAAGCCTACATGGTGAAAACCCTAACGGGCACCATCAAGCTCTTTACTGGCTCTCCTGACCTTTCGTGTCAGATGCTCAAGAAAATTTGCAGGACTCTCTTAGCTTGCATTGAAGTGTTCGCACCAAATAAAGCCACGACCTCGAGTCTACTATCGACGGCCGACACAGTGACTGATATGATGTATGATCTTTCATTGCAGCCTTCTCCAAAAGTGTTGCACCTCCTATACCAGAGGATTATGTTTTTGCCTAGCTTCCACATGCAAACATTCGAAGAGGCTTTCTACACCGGCTTTTTCACCCACGAAAGTAAAATATTCGGCCCAACCTTGACCATCGGCAACCTACGATACGAATCACATTTGCAGATGCTCAAGACAACAGGACTTTATTGACCAAGCATAAAAGTCATGTCAGGGACGACATGAACGCGGAGGGGGGGAGTGTTGAGCCAGCAGAGCCAGCAGAGGATCACACCCACATTTTTGCTCACACTCATCATTTTTGTAACCATTGATTGTAATAAATGTCTTTCCGACATTGATTTTGATTGGAGCCATTCATTAAGTAACGGGACTCAATTGAGTTTCCAGCTTGTAATTTCGAAGTAACTTCACTCGTTGATGTAATTAGTTAGAGATGATCTCACCTCCAAGGCTGAGATATATAAGCCAAAGTTTTTGTAACCTAAGGGATTCAGATTATTAATCAAGGTGAGTTTTTTGGAGCGCTGTGACTGTGTCTGAGAGAGAGAGAGAGAGAGAGAGAGAGAGAGAGAGAGAGAGAGAGAGAGAGAGAGAGAGAGAGAGAGAGAGAGAGAGAGAGAGAGAGTCTTATCTACTTGCTACGCGAGCTACGGAGCCGCCATTGGAGAAGCGACACCGCCATTGTGTTAGCAACGGCGAGAGCTACGCACAGATACCAAGAGTGCGCGCTATCGGCTTCTATGTGTGGTAAGTTCCTATGAGCTTCGGTGTGAGTTTTCTTCCAACTCGTGTGTCGGAATGGAGCGTGCAGCATATCTATAGAACCACAACGAGTAGAGCTACGCATTAGTACCATCGGGGTCAAGTTTCGGTCACCTGTATTTTTCGGCCTGTCTTCATACGCGTTTACCGCACGGAGTGGTTATAGGTTGATTTTGCAGTTCAAGTCTTTAGGGTGTTGTTCTTACCTAGTGTATAGACTTCCCCTTGAGTTTGAGATCGATTCAATGATTCTAGATCCTGTTTCGTATAGCATTCGTTCGTAGTAAGGATTTCAGTCACTTGCGTATTTTAGAACTTAGATTTGATTTCCTTAGTAGTGATTGTCATTAGAAGGTTGAGTAGGTGATTTGACATCCACCTAGTTGTTTCCATGCGCCTGCGGGTCAAGCTCCGTGCTTGTCTGACAAATTCTGTTGTTGGTTGAGTTCTCGCTATTTAGCTTCCGCTAGCGGCGTAACCGCCTTAACAAAGGTGTAGAAACTGGTTTTGCATTTTGCATTGCAAACCTTTTTAGTACCTTCTTGATGTAATCTTCTTGAGATAGCTTTATTGTCTTCTTCGTCCTGTCCCTTGATATTTTTATACCAAGTATCCTCTTTGCTGCACCTAAATCTTTCATTGAAAAAGATTTGGACAGCTCCTCTTTTAGGTCTTTGATGTCCTGCATGTTAGCACTTGCAATCAACATGTCATCAACATACAACATTAGGATGATGAATTTCCCATCTCCCAAATTCTCCGTGTAGACGCAGTGATCCGAGTTGCATCTTGTGAATCCATGATCCAACATCCATTGATCAAACTTCAAGTACCATTGTCTTGATGCTTGCTTTAAACCATACAAGCTCTTCTTTATTCTGCAAACCATTTTCTCCTTACCTTTTACTTCATACCCCTTTGGTTGAAGCATGTAGATTTCCTCCTCTAAGTCACCGTGAGGGAATGCCGTATTTACATCCATTTGCTCGAGATTTAGATCATGAGCAGCCACAAGGCTTAAGACAAGCCTAATTGAGTTCATTTTTACAACAGGAGAAAATATTTCATTGAAGTCAATACCTTTCTTTTGAGAAAAACCTTTTACCACAAGCCTAGACTTGTACCTTTTCTTCCCACCTTCTTCTTCCTTTAGCTTGTACACCCATTTGTTTTGAAGTGCCCGCTTACCTTTAGGCAACTCAACCAACTCCCATGTTTGGTTGCGATGTAGTGAGTCCATCTCCACTTGCATGCTCTTCGTCCATTCTTCTTTGGATTCATGTTGCATAGCTTCTTCATATGATTCCGGCTCTCCACAATCTGAGATCAAGAGATGGTTGAAGGAAGGAACAAACCTTTCTGGAGGTCTACTTGCTCTTGTAGATCTTCGGGGAATAGGTTGAGGCTCCTCATTTGGTTGACGTTGTTGCACATTGTCACCGTTTGCAGTCCTTGAGTCTTCACCATCCTCAAGCTCCATGTACTCATCACCTGTTTCTTTTGTTTGTTTTCTTTCCAAGTAATCTTTGTACATATTTTATTCGTTAAAAATTACATCCCTACTCCTTAAGATTTTACCATCTTCAGGATTCCATAGGCGATACCCAAAGTCTCCTTCTCCATAGCCAATGAAGAAACACTTTTTGGACTTTGCATCTAACTTTGATCTTAGGATTCTATCTATGTGCATGAAAGCCTCACACCCAAACACTTTGAGAAATGCATAATTCACCGGTTTACCTGTCCATGCCTCTTCTGGAACTCCCCCATCCAATGCCGTTGAGGGTGACCGATTGATTAAGAACACAGACGTACTTACAGCTTCCGCCCAAAGCTCAAGCTGTAGGCCTGCATGTAGCCACATGCTTCGTGCTCGTTCCATGATTGTCCTGTTCATACTTTCCGAAATCCCATTTTGTTGAGGTGTCCTTGGGGTTGTCCTTTGCCTCCGAATGCCATTGCTAGCACAAAAGCTTTCAAAAGCTTGGCTGCAATATTCGCCTCCATTGTCGGATCTGAGGCATTTAACCTTGGTACCTGTTTCATTCTCCACAAACACTTTCCACCTTTGAAATATGGAAAATACATCGGATTTATTCTTCATGACATAAACCCATGTTTTTCTAGTCGCATCGTCTACGAATGTTACATAGTACAATGAGCCACCAAGTGATGGTGTACTTGCAGGACCCCAAACATCAGAATGAACCAACTCAAGTTTTTTATTTTTTTCTTTCATTTCCTGATTTTTGAAATTTTACCCTCTTTTTTTTTACCATAAACACAATCTTCACAGAACTCTAAGTCCACTTCTTTCAAACCTGGTAGAAGCTTCTTTGTTTGAAGGATTTGCATTCCTTTGGCACTCATATGCCCAAGTCCGTAGTGCCACACCGCACTGTCAACTTCTGTAGTTGCTGCACAAGCTGAAGGTTGCGTGCTAACAGTACACAAGTAAAGTGTACCGACTTTTTCACCCTTGGCAACCACCAAAGATCCCTTTGAGATCTTCCACCGTTTGTTTCTGAATGCAATGTTGTGACCTTCATCGTCCAATTGTCCTATAGAGATCAAATTTTTGCGAAGAGAAGGAACATGCCTAACATCTTTAAGATTCCATTCATTTCCGTTAGCAGTTTTGACAGAAACTGTACCTTTGCCGACAATCTCACAAGCTTCATCATCTCCCAAGTATACATACCCAAAATTACCTTTGGTGTAGTCTTGGAAATGTTGCTTGTGTGGTGTCGCATGGAATGAAGCCCCGGAATCTACTATCCAGGAATTAGACACATTGTCTAATGAGAGAATTAGAGCATCTTGCTCTACTTTACCTGCCACATTGGCCTCCGATGTTGGCTTGTTGTCTTGAGACTCTGTCTCCTTCTTCTTCTTGGACCAGCAATCCTTCTTGACGTGGCCCTTCTTGCCGCAGTTCCAACATTCAAGAACTGACTTTGTGCGTGACTTTCTCCTTGAGCGATCACGACGCTTTTGGTTTTTGAACCTCTCCTTAAGCCTTCCTCTTGTTTCCACTGATAGTGCAGCACTTGATGATTCTCCTGTGCTTCTCCTTCGCATTTCCTCGCTTAGGAGAACACCCACAACATCATCAAACTTAAGAGTATTTGTGCCAGAGATAGAATTACTTACAGCCATCACAAGGCTGTCCCAACTATCCGGTAGAGATGATAGTATAAGGAGAGCTCGCACTTCTTCATCGAAACTGATTTTCAATGATCGAAGTTGACTTATGTTTGTGTTAAAGTCATTTAGGTGTTCTGCAACTGAACCATTCTCTGCCATCTTTAGATTGAACAAGCGCTTCATAAGAAATACCTTATTGGATGCCGATGGTTTCTCGTAGAAGTCGTCAAGTGACTTCATCAAGTCCTCCGTGGTCTTCATCTCCGAAACATTGAAGGCCACCGTTGACGCCAAGCTTAACCGGATTGTTCCCAGTGCCTTTCGATCAAGGACAATCCATGCTTCATCTGCCATTGTTGCGGGCTTCTTCGTAAGACCGCCTAGTGGCAAATAGAGGTCCTTCTGGTAGAGATAGTCTTCCATCTGCATCTTCCAATGTTGGTAGTTTTTGCCGTTGAACTTCTCAATCTTGAGCTTCCCTTCCTCCGCCATAACTCCCACTCAATTCAAGGAATCCTTTCCTTGAGATAATTTAGCTACGAGCAAACCTTGCTCTGATACCAGTTGTTAAGAAATAAGACGTAGCTAAATAGATAATTGAGTAGATTACTTAATGGAGAGAGACCGATTTATATACACGAGATTATAGAGTAGAGAGAGAGAGAGAGAGTACACACGATATACGTGGTTCACCCAATGTGGGCTACGTCCACGGGAAAGCAGCCACTCAATGTCTTTAGTACTTCAAAACAAGAAGTAGTTTACAAAGGGATTATACCCTTAATGGAGCTCCCGCCTTGCTTCACTCTCACCACCTCACACTCACCTTGTTGCATCAACTTCACACTATGAAATGTGTGTAGAAATGGCCTCCTTTTATAGGCCAAAAGGGCTGCCCTCTCTTATGAGAGACAGCCATGTGTAGCCGCCCTTGTGCGAATAAGTCCAAATCGGACCCTCCAATCCGCCCATGTGTGGCCGCCCTTGAGAAGACAAGTCCGCTTTTGAATTCGTCCACCGGCCACCGGCCATTGACTTCCGACCACCGGCCATTGACTATCGACCACCGGCCAACCGACCGTTGTTTTCCGACCACTTTGCGGCCGCCGTCCGGCCATAATATTCCAGCGAAAAAGAATATTCCGGCCACCGGCCATTGAATTTGGCCACCTGCCACCGGCCATCGGCTATTGACTACCGGCCACCCGCCAACCGACCGGTTGTTTTCCGACCACTTTCCGGCCGCCGTTCGGCCATAATATTCCGGCAAAGAAAAAAGTCTCAGGGGCCTCCGCCTCCGAGGCCTTTAAAGTTGCCCCTGATTCTTGTCCGTGAAAATTTTGGTTTCCGGTGAGTGATTTTCCTTCACGCACGATGGCTTCTCCTCATAATGGGGGCCTTACAAATGTGCGCTTTTACCATAGAAAATTACAAGGGTAAATGAGGCTCCATACTTAACATTGTGCATCTGCCTACTGAAGAAATGTCTCTTGTGGCTGTGGAGGTGGAGGCAAATGTACTGTCGACAAACGAACCTGCAGGACTAGGTTGCAAAAAACCAAGGCAAGAAGAAGACGATAACACACAGCAGGCAAAAAGGCCAGAATATTTTGTAACTTTTCCTGATGAAGATGAAGAATAGAGAAGCTCCAATGTCTATTGTCGATGCCAAAAAATTGTACATTTTCTATCAAAACAATGAGTACATTATGTTTCTCACTTTTGTGACTGGTTGTCTTCTCTTGGCACAAAAAATTATATTGTGTTACAATGCGCTATATTTAGGAAGTCTCAAACAACTTGGGTCGGAGTTGTCCAAGTTTTTCCAGTGCATTCTTTTCGAAGTCGCCACTCTGCATGTCACGATGCCGCAGAAGATGCCTCCCATATCTCCTTCTTCCGTCGTTTTCTTACTAATCTCATTGCTTGGCCAATCTGACTGTCTTTGACACATTCCTTTCGATGTGTTCTATGCATAATTTTTCGATAAGTCCATTGATGTAGTTCCTCCAAACTGTTGGCTTTGTTTGCACCACCTCCGTGACGAGTGTGGCTGAAATAGCCAGTACGGGCTTGGTAGTGAGTTTTCTCCATACCTTGTGTAGACCATATAGCCAAGCTACCATACTGCCTACCAAACCAAGGCATGTGGTTACATATGATATGCTGCAAAAAAAAACCAGCCTATTGTTTATATATAAATATATAATCACAATTTTATCAAATAAATTAATATACCATGTAATGAGTTATGTGTTGATTTGTCCATGCAGCTATGAAAGACCTATGGAAGGTCTCTAGAGCATCTTGAAACAATGTATAGTCAGTATCTCTCCAAGTATTGAGCTCACAAAACTTGAATATGGAATCCAAACTTTTCCACACGTTCGCTTTGCGAGTCCTTGCTGCACCATTGTCTGCGTGGTCAACCACTACATTGTGCACGTTTCTCCACCGGTTGTATCTCAATGTCAACCTTTCCTGAGCAATTTGGCTTTTGCGTTGTCTGCCACTTGTTGGCATCGACAAGAAGAGACGGGATTTCACACCGCCAATAGACAACTTCTTTGGCACATCTCGACCATTCTTAGACCTCTTCTCGTCCTGCTATATTTTCACATGTCCTCCATGCAATCCCATATCTGAGAAAACTGTTTCCAATGATAATATAGCCCTTTGTTTTGCTGATGCTGGCCGAGTGGTCCAAGCAAAACAAATGTACAGAAACATAAGTTTCTCAATGATTCTACAGAGTGCATGCCTCGTGCAAATATGTACTCTGGATAGTGGAATATCCAACACTGGGCGGAAGTTAAGGTCCTGCAAGTGCCTGTCCGGTGCTCTCCTCCAATTTATTTTTTCAAGAACAATGACTCCTCCCATGCAATACAAACAAGGGCTTTTACTTGTTGCTCCTTTTGAGATGTTGTACATACACTTTAGGGTTTTGAGATCTCCAGCCATATGCCACTCTACTGTGTATGAACCCATGCCTAATACATCGAGTGTCTTTCCATTTCTCTGTTCTCTTATGACTTCAGGAATACTTGTTTGATGGAAAACCCAGTTAAGAATATCAAAATTCTCTCCAGGCACTTGAAATGGGAAAACCAAACCAATCAAATGAAACATGTTTAACCATTTTTTAAAGCAAAAACTTGTTGATATCAAACCTTGAATGTGGATAATAAGAAAATATTGTTTTCGGATTGCACGCTAAAGTTTCTAGGGTCGTCTGAAGCAATGCTTTCATCTAATGCTCTATTCATAAGTGTTATTGTGACACACTCAACCTTTGTCTCTTTCACTAGCTCGCACTCATCCAGTTTAAGCACAAACTTCAAGACTCCATTGCATTCCTCTTGAGAAACCTTGAACAATTGAACAATATATGTCTGCAAAGCTACTAAATCATAAAATATATTATTGTATTTGTCATAGACCACTTTCTCTGCTGATGGCGATCTGTACATTGCTTCAATGTGAAAAGGAGTGCCCAATGTCCGAAGCACTTCCTGGTTGACCTCCAGTCTTGTCTTTCGAATGGAGAAAGGATTTGGCAGCAACGTGTGCTTGAGATTGAACTTCTTACTTTGTTGCTGCATAGTTGTGTAAACAGAAAATTAAGTAAATGGACTATTTTCAAGTTTTCAAATGCTACACATATCCAATCCAATATACCTAAAAATTGCAAACATTTGATTTGACAGGTGAAGACAATTGATTCAAACACCAGACATACCTAAAAATTGCAGAATAACCTTTTTGGATATTCCGGCTTCATCCAAAATTGATTGAACATCACGTGCTTGGAGTTGATTCTGTTTCAAAAGAGTGTCAAGTTGCTTAGCAACAATCTTGCAGTAGCGCTTATCGTCCAAAAGTCCGGTGACATCTTTGCGTTTTAGTATGAGACCATAAGGAATTGAAGAAGTTGGTGTGTTTCTGTCAATATTTGACTGAGGATGTAACAACGATCTAAGCATAAATATGAAAAATAAGATATAAAACTACAAATGCAAAGATGAATTAAACCTGCTTGAATGATAATCTTACTTGATTTCTTTAACCCTCTTCTTCAAACCCCCAGAACCAACCTTCAATTGTTCAATGTCTCGTAAGCGTCATTTTCTTAACCGAGGACCCAAGACAGTGTTTTTTTCTCTGAGATCCTGCGTGATGCTTTTTTCCTTGCCTTTCAGTTATTGAGTGCACTCTGTCACAGTTTGCTTCAAGCAAAAGTTTTCTGTGTGTGCAAGGTCTCTCTCAAGCTTAAGAATATCACTTTTGGCCGCCAAATGCTTGGTGTAGCCATATAAACCAGAATAACCGTCTCCTACAAAGTTCAGCAATGACGTTATGTTTCTGAACGGTGGATTTGAGTTGGTGATAGGATGCTCAGGATATATCCTGCCATCCACCCAAAGATCGACGCTTTTTTAACCTTGAAATCTGAAGTTCTCTTTTGAAGCTTCGGAAAGGATGCCTCGATTATTCTTCTTGTGGAGGGGCTCATATTCTCTGGACAGTTCGATATGCATATGATACACATCGTTTTGGCTCCTCGTCTGATAACTATGTGAAGATGATAATGACATTGAGATGACTTGGTGAATGAGAAAGCTCAAAACAAAGGAGAGCGCAAGAGTGAAGCAAATGAAAGAGAGATCAAAGGAGGAGACTACGCGCAGGCGGAAAGCAAGAGAGACGCGAAAATGAAAAGAAGAATAACATTCAATGCACCTCGTTGAGCGCCAAATCTTAGTTTTGAAAAATCCAAAAGATTGAGACAATCGGCGTTCAATTCGGAGCCGTCGTATGTTATCATTGTCTGAACACTTTTTGAGAGTTTTAATAAACGTACCCCCCAAATCTGATATTCGAGTTTTTTTTAAAATGAATATCAAAAATGAAATTAGGGACTTTTTATTATCTCTCTCTAAGCTGACCTGGAATTTCTTACAAGGCCCATTTTTGAGTCCAAACTTTTCCTAATGTTCTCTAAACTCTGTCTCTTGCAAAAGTATTGTTCGTGCCAAGTTAACTAAGTACCATGTTTATGTTGCTACCATCAATTAAGTTCACCCGCTACGCTCACAAAGTACTCACAAAAGTGCTTCATCTAATTTCCTAATTCCGCTACTCTCAAAGTTCGTAGGTCATTTCCATTACATTGGTATGAGAGCATTTTGTTTCTCTTTTCTTGCTTAAGAAGAGAGGTCCTTAAGTATCCTATTAATGCTCGATTTTATTAATTATATTAGTGTTAGTGGGACTAGGATCTATTATCAGTTTTGTTGAGCCCACTATGTGGGATATGGTGCACACCTCGAGAGCTTTGGTCTTAATAATGGAGTCTTTTTAGACTTGCTTACGGATTTACCATTATTGAGCCATAAGAAGTCCGAAAGCAGCTATCCCTCAACAACTTTTCTATGTTATACCCATTCCACTACTCTCTATAATTAACCAATTTGAGTCATGGGTGTAGATACTCAAGTGCCTACTTTCAAAGGCTAAGGGGAGTAGCAACTAAGGTTTTGAATTTCAAAAGCATACACTAAGTAAGCACATAAGTTTAATTAACATGGCTGACAATAACAAAGAGAGTAGAATGAACATTGGTAACTTTGATTTTGCACATGAAGGAGCTAATGATGATGCCCCCATGTTTGTTAATTATCTTGTTACTAGGTTGCAGCAAGCTATGGGCAACCCTGCTTTGCAAGCCAAAGTTACTCAACAACTTCGTGCTTAGGGATTTCCTTTCCTCTCCAAGAGGAGAGAGAGAGAGCTTAGGAGGCCTCTTGATGAGACCCCCAAAAGAAGACTCTCTCCCATACGAGAGGAGGAATCCAAAGATCAAGAAAGTAATGAATCCCTTTTTCCTCCAAAGATGTGGCTCCACGAACAAGGCGGACTAAATGATTGACAACTCCTCCCAAGAGGAAACAATTAACCCATAATCCTTCTCCTCATCACCCCAAAAGGGAAGACAGGAAACAAAGTAAGAAAAGGGCAAGAAAGAGGTCACCCTCTTCTCCTTCTTCTTCGCCTTCCTCCTCTACCGATGAAAGCTATGGCTATTCTCCTAGAGAATACAAGAGGGGAGGACATCGCAAATCTTACCCTGCATGGCGAAGGTCACAAAAGCTAAAGAAGTTCAAAGAGGGAGGAAGGAGCATCTCTTTTCTCACCTACGATGGCACCTTTGGTGCTACCGACAAAGTATTGGCCTTCATCCAAAAATTTGATGCGGCCTTTGGAGACGAGGGCTCCACAGAGTCCTCCAAGCTACGCCATGTAGCTATGCACATCCAAAAATTGGCTCATCAATGGTGGGCTATCCTTCGTGGCAATGGAGAAGTCCCCCAAGACATTGAAAACTCTATGAGTTTCCATCATGAAGCAATCCCTTGCAAACGATGCAAAGGACAAAGTGTTTATCAAATGGCAGAGTTAGAGGCTTCTCTCTCATGAGTCTATCCACAAATAAGTGGACAAGTTTTGGGATTTATATCTCAAGGCTACTGTCTTTCAAAAGATAGACTTCGCCGAGCAAAAGCAACAATTATGTGTGGGATTACCCAAAGAGATGGCCGAGTATGTCAACTCTCAATGGCCTGGTTCTATCACCAAAGTAATCCACCACACCATGGTTGCTTCACGCATCAATTTTCAACAGCGAGCTAGATGGAATGTCAATCCCATGGAAAATAAAGACAAAAGTGATGCCAAGGGGAAAACCAATGCCCCAAATTATTACCAAGGCCATTTCAGGAAAACCAATGCCCAAAATGAGACTTCTAGAGCCTCTATGTTTGAAGCTCCAAAAGAGGATACTCATTGCCAAGGATTTCTCCTTTCCTACGCTTGGGGAAAGATGCAAGAGCATGATGCCTTTATTTTGTTTGAAGGCTAGTTCAACTCACAACTTCATATCCACGGAGTTGACCACTAAGCTAGGCATACAAGCCCACGATATGGGAGATGCATTGAAAGCCAATAGAGCTATTAAGGGACAAGACATCTGAGTTACTTCCTTAGTTGGAAAATTAAGGCTTCATGTCCAAATCTATGTGGACAAAAAGGATTTCTTCATCTCCCCTCTCAAACATGAGAATGTTATCGTTGTGGCACCATGGTTTAACCGCATGGCTTCCAACATGAAGTCCCTTGAAAGGAGAATCTACTTCACCTACAGGGAAGAGAGCATGTACATAGATGCTAATGAGTTGGGGAACACCATATCCTTCCAATAGAGGGAATCAAGAGGAATTAGAGTTTTCTAATTTCCTAAATGGATCCCAAGAATTTTTCATTGATGACATCCCTAGTGAGCTACCTCTAAAATGAGGGATGATGACCATGCAATTGAGCTCCTACCACGAAGCTCACTGCAGCCTCCTTATTGATTTTCACAAGCTCAACAAGAGGAGATCATGAGGCAAGTGCATGAATTGGTGGAAAAAGGGATGGTGAGGTCTAGCGCCTCTCCATTTTGTTCACAATTGCTTTTAGTGCAAAATAAAGACGACGCATATCACATGTGTGTTGACTATAGAGCACTAAATAAGATCACTATCAAAAATAGATTTCCCATGCCGCAGATAAAAGATCTATTTAATAATTTACAAGTTTTGGCCTAACATATGCTCCAAACACATTCAAACTCATGATGGACAAAAATCTTCAAGCCATTCAAATTCTCTTGACGAGTACAAGGGACACCTCCAAGTAATCTTTCAAGTTGTGAGAGAGAATACTATTTTCATTAATCACAAGAAAAGTGAATTTTTCCTCCAAGAGATTCAATACTTAGGTCACATTATGGCACCCGTATGCAACAAAGTTAGAGGTAATAAAAAGATGGCCTAATCCAAGGAATATATAGGAGGTATGAATCTTTGCAGGTATGTGTGCCCGTTACATGACTTAACAAAAAAGGATGTTATGTATTCATGGACTGCAAAATAGCAAGAAGCTTATTTCTCAATGTGTGCTCACACTACTAGATCTCTCAAAGCCATTTGAGGTCCAATGTGACACTTGTGGTGATTGCCTTGGAGTTATTTTGCTTCAAGAAGGGCATGCCATAGGATATGAGAGTGAAAGACTTAACTCCAATAAGTGAGTATTGGGAAAATACAAAAAAGAGCTACTAGCTATTCTATATACCCTAAACACGTGGAAAAACTATCTCTTGGGGACTCCATTTATCTTACAAATGGATCACAAAGCCTCAAGAACTTCATGACGCAAAGAAAGCTCTCCAACAAACAAATCAGATGGGAATTTTGTTTTTGCAATTTAAATTTCATATGGCTCACATTGGTGGCAAGCATTGAATCAAGTGGTCGATGCACTTTCACAACGACCAAGGGTAAATGTGGTGTCTATAGCAACTCACAATGATCTATCTTTTATGATATATGAGTATGCTACTTACCAAGACTTTAAGTACATAATTACAGCCTTTGCAATAGGGAAGAAAAAAGAACCATTCACCTTAAAGGATGGTTATCTTCCAAATAGCAAAATAGGCTATGTGTTACTCACCCATACAATAAGAAAGTCATGTATGAATCCCATACTTCTCCTTATGCGGGGCAAAGAGGGAATCCATAATCTACTCTTCAAGAAGTAGAAATGTATTTTTTTTGGTCTACCATGAAAAGTAAACATACAAGAGTATTTTCAAAATGCGTGGTACACCAAAAGTTGAAATTTGATCGAGGGAAGACACTTGGATTGTTTCAGTCGACAGGCTTGACAACAAAACACACTCTATGCCTGTCAAAAAGACTATTAAGGCACATCAAATGGCAACCCTATTCAGATCTCAAACTTTCAAGCATCATGGCTTTCCAACATCCATAGTGTCGGACAAAGATCCTAGAATGACCAGCAATTTTTAGAAGGGTCTCTTTGAGAATCTAGGAAATATATTAAATTTCTCTTTCGGCCTATCTTCCACAAACGGATGACCAAAGTGAAATAACTAATCTAACGATTCTTGAATCTACTAAAAGCATATGTCATGGAAGTAGATCAACATTCTCAATGATAGAAGTACCTACCTCTTATAGAGTATGTGTACAATGACATTGTACATACTTCTATGGGGAAAGCACCTTTCAAGGTTAAAGAGGGAAGATCCAAAAGTCCCTTACTACTTAAAGTACATGGGAAGATCTTCACCTACTAATGAATATAGCCGAGACTCACAAGAATCTTTTCCAAAGATCAAAGAGGTTATATCCATCTCAAAGCAAAGGCAAAAAGGGCTGCTGCTAATAAGCATAGAAGAGCCTTAGCCTTTAAGGAAAATGATTGGGGCTTGCTAAAATTTCTCAAGGCTCATCTAAGGCATACTACGGGCAAGAATCCTTTGGGCCATTAATAGTATTATGCTAAACTAGCAAAAAGATACTATGGTCCTTTTTAAATTCGTAAGCCAATCAATGAGATGGCTTATCAATTAAAGTTGTCCCAACCATTGGCTCATGCACCATGTTTTCCATGAGAGCCTATATAAGCCTTACAAAGGAGTGCCATCAAAAGAAGCAATAGTCGTAGACTCTCCAAAAATTGGAGATCAAGTACTTCAATTTGAGTCCATCCTATGACATGAAGACAAGGTATTAAGAAATGGTAAAATTATCTAATGATATCGTATTAAGTTAAAGAATTATCCTTTTAAAGATGCTAAATGGATGAAAGGAACCTAGCTTAAGGATAATATAAACCTTGTCAATGCTTAGAATGTTGCACTAGAGTAAGCATATGAAAATGCATTTTAAATGAACAATGTTTTTGTCTTATAAGACTAGTTCTCTTTTTATTGTGCACAAATTTAAGTAGTATGCATACTAAGAATCATGTTTGTGATGACGACGTCTCTCAAACACCATGTAGAATTTGTCACTCTACTTGGGAGGATGAAATGGACTAAAGAGCAGACATGCTTGCGGCAGCTATGTCTCCCAAGCACCAAATGGATTAGTCATCCATCTTGGAATGATGTCGTAGGGTAAAAAGGGAATCTCTACCCGCTAAGACAAATTGACTAATGACTATGGCTTTATCTCTTTTACCTTATAGTCAAGGACGACTATGATTTCAAGAGAGAGGTAATGTCATAAAATCTTATATCTAGCTAACCCAAATGATTTTCTCATCACTACAAGAGGTTGTGTGCTCTTGTGACGCTGTTAGCGACGGAAATACACTGGGTTTTTATAACCCCCGGCGTCGCTAAAACCGTCGCTACGAGAGCGTCGCTATATGCGTCGCTATATAGAGACGCTCATAGCAACGGTCGTAGCGACGGTTATAGCGACGTTTACACAGAAGTCTATAGCGACACTCATAGCGACGCTACAGAGCCATAAATAGCGATGGTTATAGCGACGCCCGAGAGAATTTTTTTTGGTGACAGGGCATTGAATGCCCTGCCACCCATCAACCATATTGTACTTGATTCACTTTTTAAAAAAAGTGCAAGGGTAGATAATAGACCCAAAATAGTCACCCACAAGACGCATTGTTTGCAAAATTGACAAGCGTAAAATTGACAATTGTACACATCATAGGCAAAATGAATTGATTGGCAAATGTAATAAGGACAATTGTACAACATCATAGGCATAAAGAATTGATTGGCAAAATGAACTACGGTGACAAATGTAATAATATACATGGTTCAAAAAGACGTATAAAATCCGTCTCATGATATATAAGCTATGAGAAACCCTAAACTAATGCTATCTAGCTATGGCTAAACTGATGTCGTCTAGTCAGACGTCTCATCGCGTCCAAGCGGCGTATCTGTCGGATTCTGCAAAAAAAGACAATAAGACAGTTTTCAGTAAGTATAAACATATAACGACATTTATAAAACAATACAAAAAATAGAAAAGAGTAAACCCTAATACTAACCATGCCGCCGCGAGAACTGAGAATTTCCATCAGGGCGTTTAAGCCCTTCCTGCCTGCGTACTCGCGCTCGTACGGTGTGGGATCACGTCCTGTCATCGACCACTATCAAAACATACAAAGAATTCATTATGTTAGAATTAAAAAACTCATAAACCCTAAACTATCGAACATAAAGAGCAATGCGAAAACACTTACAAAATTGGTCTCAAATGATGCCCATCCACCGCTCCCCAAGTGGTGCGAGCTCCCTGCCTCTACTCGCGCTCTGGCTGCATCCTTTTGTTGCTTCCACTTGTCGGGATTCTCGCGCGCTGCTTTCTTCGCATTCTTCCAATCTTCTTTGGCCAGCCAATCTGGCCTGTTCCACCCATGCTTGATTGCTTTTTGCACTTCGGAACGCTTGTGTTTGCAGTATTCGCGCATTCGAATCTTCATCAGGTCTTCATTGAAGCGCTGATCCCGTGTTGGAACGGGAAACTCATCATGAAGTATGCTGATGACTCTGTTTTTTAAATCACTTGGTACTGCACTCCATTTGTTTAGTATGTAGTGTCTAAACAGCTGAGAGCAAAGACCACGCATGCGTGAGATCACCTTCTTGCCGTCATCATCCATGATGATGCCGTCACTGAAGTCGACGGAGTAAGGCAAGCCCTCTGGCCGATGACGCGTGAACCTGGGTGTCCCGGCAGGGGTCTCTAGCGGCGTGTCGATGGGGGTACGGACGTCAGGTGTCTCCACCGGCGTCTGGGCCTTGAAGAGAGGAGTGTCGAGTGGGGTGGCCCCTGGCGGAGTAGGTAGAGGTGTGTAGCTGCTAGGAACAGTCAGCCGTGCAAAACCTGGCGTAGATGGCAATGCTGTGGCTGGTGTGGGGGCGGGCAAAGAAGGGGAGGGTAAAGAGCCTTGTCGAACACGAGGCGGTGTGGAGGCATCAGTGGCGGAATCCCCACAACAACCGCCACCGCCACCACTAGAGCGCCGGTGTCTAGACGAGTGTGAATCTCGTCTCGTCGATGCCGAAGCTTCGGAGCGCGCCGAATGCTCCGAAATAGAGGGAGATGCGGATGGAGTAGGAACGCGCGATGATGCGCCAGAGCGATGACGCTCTACGTACCACTGTCTCTGCTGCGGTGACAAAGAAGAAAGAAACTCCTCATCATCCATACCTGCATTAAACACACGAATATTTAAACTTAATATTGAATGAATAGAGTAGACAATGACGCAAAGACCATTAAATACAATGACGTAATGACGCATATAAATACAATGACGCAATGAATTGAGTGATATAAGAGGCAAGTCGAAAACTCAGAATTTTCAATCAAAAGATGTGAGCGCCATGGAAGGTACTTAGAGAGCGAGAGCTTTTACAACCCGGAGCAAAATTGTTCAAATCCAATATTTGTGGCTTTAAGAGATCTCTCTCTCATCCTCGCATAACTCAGCATAACTTCCTATATCTATATAGAGCTCTCCGTTTAAACACATATCCTCTGTTTCATTTTGTAGCTCCTCTGCATGCACCCCATATAGAGTAGTAGCATCTTGATGCTCGTCTGGCACCACCGCAGCGGCTTCTGATTGAGCATCTTCTCTGATCTCCTCCATTGATGCCGTTGTGATTGGCACATGGTAGCCTTCATACGTCCTTGCACTACGAGGGGCTACCTCTATGACGTACCACCAGTTTAATGTAGACTTTGTAGGATGAAATATTACATACCAGAGCCACATAACTTACATGAGAGCTTTCAAGCACATAACTTGTAAAAGGGGGATGTTAACTATTTACATACTTACTTGTTCACAATGCTCTGGTAGTACGAAAGTGTCTCTTAGGTCAGTCCATTTCTTAGTAGAATCCACCTCAAGAAAACCAGACTCTCCTCTACGCACAGTAGCGTTGCGACCCTCCATGATTATCTTGAACCATTGCACGTCGAACAAGTCGACAAAAAATCCTCTGTAATCGATCCTCAAAATCTCTTGCAGTGTGCCGAAGTAAGTGAGTTCCGCCACCACAGGATTTGCATCAGAGAAACGTCGTCGACTAGACTGTTCAAATTTTGCCATGATTCCACAATCTTGAGTAAAACGCTTTTTGTCGATTCGTTCCACCCTAAAATGTCGACCTTTACACCATGCTGCTGTGTATTACTTATACTACAACGAACAAAGATTATGAGTGGCCGTTCAAACGTTTAGAAATAAAGTCACTAGCATGTCGTACATTGCAAACTTACCTTGGTCGCGCAACCCCGAGAGTACTCCCACTCTTCCCCAGTCACTTCGTCACCGCATTGTTGTGCGCTTTTCAATTGGTTAGCATGGTAGTAGGAAAATGTTTCTCAAACATGCACACAAGCTCCGCAGCATTTAGTTTGGCGAATGGTATGGAGTCTACGTTGATCTTCTTTTGTGAGATCCATTGCACCAGCTTTGCAAGTTTGTAGATTGTGTTACGGATGTCGAGAGACAAACATCCCTCAATGGCAACCGGTAAAATAAACTGTAAAGTATGTGCAACAATGATATTAAAGTCCACATTTTATGCAATGATATTAAAGTCCACTATGAACGTACCTGACACATTTTATGCCAATCGTGTGACTTCAAACCGGTAAGCTTTCCTTCTTTAGTAAAACACGTTCGGAGCGAGTGCATTACGCCAGTGGGGGTCCGCAAAGATCGAATGGTCTCTTTTACTTTGTGTTCTTGGGCTCCTGTGAAAATCCATGGTGCTTTAGGGAGTTTTATCGATCCATCAGACGCTGTTTGCGGCCAATATTGCTCCATACGATCCACATTTCTAAGGTCAACTCTGGCTCCCAAAGTATCTTTCTTGCCGGTCAGATGGTCCCATAGTAGATTACCCACATTCTTGAATATGTGCATTGGATCAAGCAAGTGATTGATCATGAGTCGGGGCCAGTATGGTAACTCGTACCATAGAGATAGTCTCTTCATCCCTGGAGGCAATCCGTCATCACACATCTCCTTCTGCTCTAACCATGCTTGTGCAGACATCCTTGGTGGCTCTCTTCCCAAAAAGCCGTCGCGTAACACATGATTCTCTGAAAGATACGCTTGATGACCTTCGTGGCGCGATCTACACCAAGACGGCCACATATCAGACTACATTGTCAAATACCGGCGACTCATGCTCCAACTCCCATTGATGCACACATTAGACAGGCTACATGGTTTCTTGTACGGCCTTAAGCACTGGGCCCGCCGAGAGGTAGAGAAACAGAATCCCAACACCTGGGAAGTGGCCGCCAACATGGCAGAAAAGCTCCGTGACACAAACACCACACCAGGTTTGCCTCCAAATAACCCTCGCCCCAACAATTTTGCACCCAACCACTGGCCTAACCCACCCGTCGGGCAAGGCCGCGGATTTGTACATAATAACAGAAGCAATGTTACTCGCCCCCCACCACCCAACTCCAACCCGGGACTAGGCTGCAAAAATGGCGCCTTAGTCCCACACAGCGTTTTTGCAAGCAACTCCTACAACCCCACACCCAACAGTTTTGCCTCCTAGAATTACAACGGCAATAATAACAACCTGCACCTTGACCGCGTCTGGTGCAGCGACTGCAGGAGGGCTCATGGCCCCTACTACGCTTGTGTACGCAAGCGCAATTATGCCTCAACATCATCTAGCAGAGCCAACACCATCCAAATCGAAGAACCACCCTCCCCCCCCCCAATGAAGAATAGAAGAAACGGTTGACCCTAGTGCTGACCAACAACTTCGGATTGGAGCAGTATCCCTCCACCCTCAATGCATGGCAGCAGCTATCACGGACATTCAGAACTTGTATGTCCAGACAACAATTGGGACCCAGCAACAATGGATCATGGTAGACTCAGGCGCTACACACAACTTTCTATCCCCGCAGTGCGCCGCTCGCCTGGGCCTACGCCTCACCACTGTCAGTGAAACTACAGTCAAGTTTGCCCAAGGAAAGGATAGCAACGTAAAGGCAGCCCGTCAAGTCAGGGTCGAGATGGGTGAATTCACATGTCGCCTTGACTTCATAGTGGTCCCAATGGATGACTTTGAGGCCATCATTGGTCTGTCCTTCAACGAAAAGTACCTCATTGCACTCCTCGGCATGAAGGTGGATCAATTACTGCTGAATAATCAAGGCAAAGGAGTGACAGTACAAGGCGCCAGACTCACAACGCAGCAGGCATTCACCCGTCAGGCGCATCTGCAAACCAAAGCCCCCCCCATCAACCGCCAAGACCCTGCGCAGTTAGCAGCGATGAAAGGAAAACAGAAACTCCCAGAATACTCGTCCCCCAAACTCAACCTCATGAGTGCAAAGCAAGCAGAGAGGGCTCTCAAGAAAGGAGCTCACGTTTACCTCTGCATCATGCAAGCAAAGGAGCAGCCCACAACAAGGCTCAACTCCATCAGCATCGAGCAGGACAAAGTGGGTGACCCCTACCTTACCCCCATCCTTCAGAAGTACAAGGATGTCATGCCTCCAGAACTTCCCCCCGGCCTACCCCCTCCCCGTCAAATTCAACATGAAATTGACCTCATCCCAGGAAGCACACCCCCGGCGAAGGCCCCCTACCGCATGAACGACACCGAGCTCAAAGAGCTCAAGAAGCAACTCCAGGAATTGGAGGATCAAGGTTTCATTTGGCCCAGCAGATCTCCTTTTGGGGCCCCAGTTCTGTTCGTCAAGAAGAAAGATGGCTCGATGCGGCTCTGTGTGGATTATCGGGCCCTCAACAAAATAACTATCAAAAACAAGTACCCAGTCCCCCTCATGGAAGACCTCCTGGATAGATTACAGGGTGCCAAATACTTCACGCGCATCGATCTCCGCTCAGGCTATCACCAAGTCCGCATTGCTCTTAAAGACATTGCGAAGACCGCCTTCCGCACACGCTACGGCTCCTGGGAATGGCTTGTCCTGGGTTTCGGTTTCACCGGCGGTCCTGGCACCTTTTGCAGAATAATCCACGACAGTTTCCGGGACATGATTGACGACTTTCTCATCACTTACATCGATGATCTGCTCATTTATAGCAAGACCTTAGAAGAGCACCAGCAGCATGTCGCAGCAGTACTCCAGCGCCTCCGGGAACACCAACTTTATGCAAAGCTGGAGAAATGTGAGTTCGCTATCCAGAAAATCGAGTTCTTGGTCTTCATCGTCACGTCCGAAGGCATTATGGTGGACCCTAAGAAAGTCGACGCCGTCATCTAGTGGGCCCCACCGACCTCCATCAAAGAAGTCCGAGAATTCGTGGGTTTCTGTCAGTACACCCGCCGATTCATCCGCGACTTCAGCAAGATTGCGGCCCCACTTACAGAGATCACCAAAGGCCACAAACCTTTTCAGTGGACACCCAGAGAAGAAGAAGCTTTTGAGAACCTGAAGATTGCCATGTGTAGTACCCCTGTCCTCCGACTACCCGACTTCACCAAACCATTTGAAGTACATACAGATGCTTCCGATGGTGCCATTGGTGGAGTCCTCTTGCAAGAGAAGCAGCCCATCGCCTACGAATCTCACAAGTTCGCCGATGTAGAAACAAGATGGACTACACATGAGAAGGAAATGCTCGCTGTCGTCCACTGCCTCCGAAAGTGGCGACACTATGTCCAAGACAAGCACACAAAGGTCTACACAGATAATATCTCCCTCAAGTACTTCCAGAACCAACCAAAAATCACCCCCAAGCAAGCCAGGTGGCAAGATACACTGGCAGAATATGACATCGAGATCATCCACAAACCGGGCTCCACAAATGTCATGCCCGATGCACTCAGTCGAATGCCTACCCTCAATGCTATCTCCTCAGAAACCAGCATGCTACGCCAACGCATCCTCGACGCTCAGAAAGCTGACCCTGCTGTCCTCCGCATGCTCAACGACCACATCTCTGGTAAAGCGGCAGTGGGTCTCTTTGAAGTCAGAGACGAAGGTCATCAAGCTACGCTTGGTGTAGATCGATCATTTCATCAATCTCGGGCTCAAACATTGCCTCATTGGGAATGTGCTCTACATGATCATCCCCCGAGCTGTCAGAGGCTACATCTTGTGGCCTCACATATGCTGCTTGACCAAAGCGCCTGCGAACACGTCTATTGGGCTGCAAGATTGCTGCTTGTTGGCCAGCGTCAGAGTCCGACGAGTTATAATTGGCAACAACTCGATCTATAATAGATGGATCAAACTCGCCAAATTCGCGAACGTGCTACAAAGAAACACGTCTTGTCCGTCGCACAGCATGCTTGCATTGATTACAAGGACATAAGACCCTCGTTGAGAGATAGGTGTTTCGGTTGGACGGTCCCACATCCTCGTCACTACTCATAAAGAGGATAAAAATCTTATAACCTGGACAACAAATTTAATATTCTATTGGCATTCTTCGTCTTATCTCTCTCTCTCTCTCTCTCTCTCTCTCTCTCTCTCTCTCTCTCTCTCTCTCTCTCTCTCTCTCTCTCTCTCTCTCTCTCTTTACCTCACATTCTCTAGTCATGTCCAATCCCCGCACACCTCGGTCTAGAGGTGCACGGAGATCAGAACCACCGGGTTATAATCTCGTCTTTATTGGTCAATACCTATATTTGTGGGTACAAGAAATCTACAGACCCACGTCTACATGATACTGCATGTAGTGGACAAAACCCCTTTGCCTCTTCTCTAGCTGTAGCACTTCACAACATCTTAACATCTTTTCACAGTAGATCTTTTCACTGTTCGTCTAACTCTAAACCCTAAACCGTAAGTAATTCTTGCGTGGACTCGATCTAACGTAAATAAGCGTAAATCTAAATAAATGTAGATCTAACTAAAAATAAACCTAAATCTAATTTAACGTAAGTCTATATCTAACCTAATCTTTAACGTCTTTTGGGATAGTTTCCTACGACGTTAAAACTCTCTTCTTCTTGTGTGTGTGTGTGTGTGTGTGTGTGTGTGGGTAAACCTAAATAAACCTAAGTCTAATCTAATATAAAATAAATCTAAATCTAACGTAAATTATGTTATATTAAAAACAAAGAACTAAACTAACAGGGATTATAAGAACCTTAAAACTGATTTAACACATAATTTTTCACATAACTCGGCAAGAGTTGGCATTCTCATCACTAAAGATGTGAGAGTTAACTTTCGGCGGTGACGCTGCCTCATCTCCATCCACATCTGACGACAGCAATTGGCCCTTTAGACCGTTCTTGCTCTTGTTACTAACTTTGAAGTTGCTGTTGAATGACTAGAGGTTGTCTAGATGGTCATTGTGTCGGGGATGTAGTGACTCTTGCCGCCTTGAAGATCCACTTTCTTCCCTATCTTCTGAAGACATTTCACCAGTACTTTTGGATCGACGGAGCCCACCATGAGTGAAGGCAGCAATACCCTATATTCCATTGAGGGCTTTCTTCACCCGCTTCATGCAGGCATCACAGTCTATGGAGACCTAAATCTAATCTAATATAACGTAAATCTAAATCTAGCGTAAATAAACGTAAATCTAATTAAAAATAAACCTAAATCTAATCTAATTTAACTTAAATAAACCTAAATCTAATTTAACGTAAGTCTACATCTAACCTAATCTTTAACGTCTTTTAGGATAGTTTCCTACGACGTTATAACTCTCTTCTTCTTGTGTGTGTGCGCGTGTGTGGATGTGTGTGCCAATAAAAAGAGATAAATGGTATAACCTTTCTATCACCCATGCCAAGTATGATAGATTGGTTATGCCATTTCCCTCTTGAATAATAGGTCTTGAGTTCAACTCCTCGTCGGCTAGATCTTTAGGTCTTTTAATTTTAATTAGTTTCCTACGACGTTAAATTAGTTTCTCTCTCTTTCTCTCTCAATGTGTGCGTTTTTTTGGATCGTATGCATGTTTTCTCTCTCTTTTCCTCTCTCAATGTGTGCGTTTTTTGTTTATGCATGTTCTCTCTCTCTTTTCCTCTCTCAATGCGTGCGTTTTTTGTTTATGCATGCTCTCTCTCTCTTTTCTGAAGTCGCGGAGCGGAGCGTGGGTCGACTCTCTCTCTCACACACACACACAGTGAGCTTACATAGTACACAGTACGCAGAGATCTGTTAGAAGGGTTATCTCCCAAATCCTTAGTATTCACAAAGAATATGTTAGTATATACAAAGAGTTAGAGGTAAGTGAGTTAGGCGGGCGGCCGGCCATATCTGCATAAGAGGCCACTTGGGCTTTAATCCCAACAACCTCCCACTTAAAGTCCAATGTGGCACTTTAAGTAACTGTAAATCTATGAACATAAATGTACAAAGATTTACATGGCTGCCATCTATCCAATGCCCAATAACTCACGACAATGCACAAAGCCCTCTCCTGGAAGTCCCTTTGTGAGTAGATCAGCAGGATTGTCCTTGGTGTGGATCTTCAGCAGTTGTATCTGCTTGTCTTCAAGTACTTCCCTAATGAAGTGATACTTCACATCAATATGCTTAGTCTTCGAATGGAACACTGGATTCTTTGCCAATTGTATAGCACTTTGACTATCACAATATAACTCTGGCATATCTGCATTGATTCCCAAGTCTGCAACCAATCTACCAAGCCAAATATCTTCTTTGCATGCCTCATTTGCTGCAACATACTCAGCTTCTGTAGTAGACTGCGTAACACAATCTTGTAATCGAGATCGCCATGATATGGCACCTCCAGCCAATGTAAAGACATAGCCTGATGTAGATCTCCTCTTATCCAAGTCTCCTGCATAATCTGAGTCAGTGTATCCTCTGACACTCAAATCCTGACTACCATAGCATATGCGCATACTCTTTGTATGTTTTAAGTATCTCATGATACCTTTCACTGCCTCCCAATGTTTCTTGCCGGGATTTGACATATATCTGCTAACCACTCCCACTGCAAATGCAATATCCGGACGTGTAGCAATCATTGCATACATCAAACTACCCACTGCAGACGCATATGGAATCTTATCCATTTCAGCCTTTTCTTCCTCAGACACAGGACAATCTTGTTTGCTAAGTTTCACATATGGTGGCAATGGAACACTCAATGCCTTTCCCTTCTCCATATTGAAACGTTGCAAAACCTTGTCAATATACTCTGTTTGAGATAACCAAATCAACTTCTTTGATCTGTCTCTCTCAATGCGCATACCAAGTATATGACTTGCCTCACCCATGTCTTTCATGTCAAACGATTTTGCCATCTTTGACTTCAAAGCTGAAATTTCTTCCAAGTGTTTGCCAGCAATCAACATGTCATCCACATACAAAATAAGGATCAGCCAACTGCCATCCTTAGCCTTCTTTGTATATAGACAGTGATCGAACTCACTACGTTTGTAGCCTTGAGAAAGCATAAACTGGTGGAACTTATGGTACCATGCCCTCGGTGATTGTTTTAAGCCATAAAGACTCTTTAACAACTGGCATACCAAATGTTCCATGCCTTTCTCAACAAACCCTTCTGGCTGCTGCATGTAAATTTCCACATCTAAATCACCATGCAAGAACACTGTCTTGACATCCATTTGGTGCAACACCAAATCCAATATAGCAACCAATGCAAGAAAGCATCTCAATGTAGTCATCTTGACCACTGGAGAAAAGACTTCATCAAAGTCAATGCCTTGTTCTTGCTTAAAGCCCTTGGCAACAAGCCTTGCTTTGTACTTTGGCTGACTATCATGAGCGGTGATCTTATACCTGTAAACCCATTTACAAGGTAGAGCCTTTTTGCCCTGTGGTAATTTAACCAACTTCCATGTCTGGTTTTTATGCAGAGCTGTCATCTCTGACTGCATGGCCAACTGCCATTTTTTCGAGTCAACCACTTGTAATGCTTCCTTGTAACAAGATGGTTCTCCGCAATCTGTGAGCATGACATAATTTAGAGATGGCACATAACGATCAGGTGGTTTGGAGACACGCTCAGAACGTCTCACCACAATTGATTCTGCCTCTCTAGCCACTATAGGCTGTTCCTGAGCCTGACCATGCTGTCTTGATGTGCTAGCACTAGGTCCATCTTCCCTGAAGACAACTCTTCTGATCTCCGCTGTCTTCTCTGGCTTAGCATGAAACTTGGCTTCATTGAAATGCACATCATTGCTACGAATAAGCTTTCTGGACTCAGGATCCCAAAGCCGGTAACCCATCTCGCCCGATTCTCCGTAGCCAAGAAATATACACTTCTTGCTCTTTGGTTCTAACTTATTTCTGAACTCCTTAGGAATATGGCTATAAGCTTCACAACCAAAGACTCTGAGATGCTTATACGAAGGTGCCTTGCCTGTCCATAGCATCTCGGCCACTGCACTCTTATCCAGAACCCTACTAGGAGACCTGTTGATCAAATGGACTGCTGTAGCCACTGCTTCCGCCCAAAATCCATCAGGCAACTCAGCATTTGACAACATGCTTCTGACCTTCTCTTGTATGGTCCTATTCATACGTTCTGCAACCCCATTCTGTGAAGGATTATATGGTGCAGTAAGTTCCCGCTTAATCCCTTTTGCTTCACAAAAGTCTTGAAAAGCTTTGGAAACGTACTCTCCACCATTGTCAGTTCTCAAGCACTTCAGCTTCTGACCACTCTGATTCTCCACCAGCTGCAAGAATGTCTTAAAGACCTTGAGCACCTCATCCTTGTGCTTCAAGAAGTAAACCCATACTTTGCGAGAATAGTCATCGATGAATGTACAAAAGTACGCTGCTCCCCCTAGTGACAAACTAGGCATTGGTCCGCATAGGTCACTGTGTACAAGAGCTAACCGTTCGTCCCTACGATTCCTCTTTGATCTGTGCGGTTCCTGTGTTTGCTTACCATAAACACAATGCTCACAAAACTTGAAATCTTGAAATGAAAAGCCAGGCAAATAACCATAATGAGAAAGTATTTCCATTCCTCTTTTTGACATATGTCCCAACCTACGATGCCACAGTGACACACTTGGCTGCTCAATCACATTAATTACATGGTTTTTAACCTCTGAAACATGTAAAGTGTACAGAGTTCCTGACTTGCTGCCATGTGCTACAGTCATCGAACCTTTGGAGATCTTCCAAGCGCTGTTCCCAAAAACTGTCACATAACCCGCATCATCCAACTTCCCTGTACTAATCAAGCTCTTTCGGATTACTGGAACATGTCTGACATTCTTGAGCCATAAAGAAGAGCCATTCTGAAACTTCAACTGCACATCTCCCACTCCAAGTATGTCACAAACCTGCTCATTGCCAAGTCTGACATAATCTTTAGTAGCCACATATGATGTAAACCACTCTTTGTGCGGAGAAACATGTAAAGATGCCCCTGAGTCGATAATCCAATCACTCATAGCATGTCCATCCTCTGCAGTCAAGAAAACAGAATCAAGATTGCTTGTAAGGAAGATGTCACCACCTGCTATACCAGAATCACTGTCTGAACCAGATCCTGTGACATTCACCTCTTCAATCTTCACTGAACTCTTCTTTTCATCTTGCTCATAACTCTTTGTTTTGCCTTTTTCTTGTTTCCACTTCGTACAGTCTCGCTTCATGTGACCCTTCTTGCCACAATGGTAGCATTCTATGTCATCCTTTGACTTCGAATCACGAGACTTACTTCGGTTTTGTGCCTTCTTACCCTTCTTCTCTTTAAACTGTTGTCTCCCTCGAACGACCAAAGCACTATTGCCTTTGCCTTTGTCAATGTTCTTCCTGTTCACTTCCTCTGTGAGCAAGCTGCCTTCTACATTGGCACTTGTAAGACCTTCTGGCACGACAGAATTACTTAACACTGTACGAAAAGTATCCCAACTGTCTGGCAAAGTGATTAAGAGAAACATAGCCTTCACTGAATCTGGAAAGACTATCTCCTGTGCTGTTAACTGGCTGAAAATTGAGTGAAATTCATTCAGATGATTTGACATGGCTGTCCCTTCCTTCATCTTCAAATCCACCAATTTCTTGAGCCAGTAAATCTGAGAAGCAGCACTTTGTTTCTCGTACATATCACATAGCTTTTGCCATACGCCATACGCTGTAGTCTCTTCTGCTACGTTGAAGTAAACATTTTCTGCCAGTGTCAGCATGATTGTGGAACAAGCTAACTCGTCAAGCTCTTCCCACTCATCTTGAGCCATAAATTCTGGTCTCCTCCCCTTTGAGCTTCAGTGGCTTCACTTGTTTTTTTTCTGCACCAAAACCTGCCAAATCTGCTTCTTCCAGAATGGAAAGTTTGTGCCATCCAGCTTCTTTATGTTGTAAAGAGTCTCACTGTGAGAAGATGCCATATCTGCCAAACTGTTTACTCCTGAGAAAAATCCGGCAGAGTTTCCCCTGTAAACTGGCCTCTGTACACAGTAAACAAGCTGTAATCAACAAGCTGAACACCTCTCCTCAGGAACTGTCAGTATATTTGAAAATTTTTGACAGAGTCTCCCCTGTAAACTGAGCTCTGGGAACCAAAAGATAGCTCAAGAAACAATCATAAATAGCTGACCAATGACAAATCTAAAAAATCCCTGTAATATGCTGTCCTGTAAGCATACACTGTCTCCTCTCTGGGCGATGACAGAACCTGTATCTGTCTCAAGACTGAACCCTGAACAATGCCTCAACGGCCTGACGCATAAGATGCAATCCAGTGTCTACACAAAGTCATACATCCTAAGGGATAAAAGTCGCCGAAGAGGATGCGTGTAGAGGGGAACTCCAGCAACCTAATCCACCTCACACTGGGTAACCCAGCCCCCAGTGCTTGGCTTCAAAAAACCTCACACACGACCCTCTCAGATGGCTCAGCAAACTGCCCAGAACTAGCATACATCCTATAATAGACCAATCACTGTCCTATGACCGCTGCGGCGGTCTGTCTGCTAGCGTGACTCACAACTAGCAGACCCACAATCACAGTACATCAATCTGCAATACATGCCAGTGGTGTCAAGCCGTCGTATGGCCACACCTCCCCTGGAACCTGGCAAGCACAAGAAGTAGCAATGCAGACTGCAATGTATATATCTGATGATATATATGTGTACCTGGTCTATAGATGATGCTCTGAAGACGAATAAGTGATGTATGTCGATGTCGATATTGATGTCGACCACCTCCTGCTTGCCAATCTACACAAGACGGATTTCTTTGCGGCTGAAATCTATCTTCTGCTGTAGTGCTCAGAACGAAATTCTGAGGGCATAAACGGCTTCGAAAGGGGGGTAAAACCCCAGGTCGCCTGCTGGAAACGCTCCCGGAACGCCGAGTGTGAATTTTCGAACTCCGGATCCAGAATCTGCCGGAAAAGTGCGCGCGCGCGCGATTGCGCAAATCCGCACTGAACCAAGGCTCTGATACCAATTGAAGTCGCGGAGCGGAGCGTGGGTCGACTCTCTCTCTCACACACACACACAGTGAGCTTACACAGTACAGTACGCAGAGAGATGTTAGAAGGGTTATCTCCCAAATCCTTAGTATTCACAAAGAATATGTTAGTATATACAAAGAGTTAGAGGTAAGTGAGTTAGGCGGGCGGCCGGCCATATCTGCATAAGAGGCCACTTGGGCTTTAATCCCAACATTTTCCTCTCTCAATGTGTGTGTGTGCATTCTTTGTTTATGTATGTGTGTGTGCGTTTTTGTTTATGTTTGTACTCTCTCTCTCTCTCTCTCTCTCTCTCTCTCTCTCAAAAACACTATGTGTGTGTGTGTATGTGTGTGTGAGAGAGAGAGAGAGGGAGAGAGAAAGAGGGGAAGGGAACATGAGAGTGAGGAGAGGGAAGGAGCATACCTGGCTCTCCTTCCTCTCCTCGTGTGTGTGTGTGTGTGTGTGTGTGGAGAAGAAAAAGAGAGAGAGAGAGAGAGAGAGAGAGAGAGAGAGAGAGGGAGAGCGTTACCTGCTCCTTGCTTGAGGGCGCCGAAAAACTCAGATCTGAGATCTGAGTTTTTGGGCGCGCTCTGTTATTTTTTTAGCCCAGTCGGCGTCGCTATGAGCGTCGCAAATTTACAAAGAAATTTGCGACGCTCATAGCGACGCCGGGAAAATTGCTTTTGAGCGTCGCTGTGTGAGCGTCGCTAATATGAATAGCCTCTTGTAGTGCATATTAAACTGGTCATTTAATGTGGAGAATAAATGGGAACAAGAGTTAGACTAGAGACACGTGCTTCTACACCTATCTCAATAGGGGACCAAAAGGAGAGATGGTTGCATCTCAATAGGGGTCCAAAAGGAGACGGTCTACCAAAGAGCAATGTGCAATAAGTGCTTCTAGAATGATCTCAACAGGGGACCAAGAGGAGAGATGGTTACATCTCAATACGGGTACAAAAGGAGGTAGTCTATCAAAGAGCAACGTGCATCTAATGGAGCTTAAAATACCTTAGGGTTATCTTCATTAAAGACCTCCAATAGCTAATGTTAAAATTCCTTTGACCTTAGGCAAGCTAGGGCTGAGCTTGAGGTAGGAACTCGACCTCATCTTGAGGTGCTTGTCATGCTTGCTGACTAAGGTGCTTGAGGTGCTTGTCGTACTTGATGACTAAGGTGCTTGAGGTCTTGATGACTAAGGTGCTTGAGAGGCTTGTCATGCTTGATGAGGAAGGTGCTTGAGAAGCGTCCTATTCATGGGGGGTAAGGTGCTTGAGTCAAAAAGAGACCCTACAAATGAGGGGGAAAGCCCCAAAGTTAGGGGAATCTTTGACTTAACCTCCCACTCACCCAAAGGGCACCCCTTTTTCTCAAGGGGCACGTGGGACACATGTCAGACTCTCCCTATTCTTAGCCACATGGTGTGCTTGAATGCTATTGGCTGGGCTAAAGAGGGGTCCAATGAGCTTCTAGCTCCATCCAACAAATATCTAGATATTTTCAAGCTCTCTCTCTCTAAGGGGTAAGGAGGACACTTGTCCAAAGACTAGCCATGTACTTGAATGCATGCTGCATGTGATTGGCTAGGGGGAGACGGCGGGTCCAATGAGCTTGAAGCATGTGGAAAGGCTAGAACTCACCCCAAGCAAGCAAGGGGGTTGCTGGGGGGGTATACACCACACACGCACTCATTTTGTGGATTCATTCTCACTTGGTGAAAGTAGAGGAACTCCACCTCCTTCTCCAAGCTTGTGAGAAGTGAGAGCCTACACCAACACTCTTGGCTATGGAATGCAAATCGAACCAAGAGCCATGCTTCAATGCTTGAGCTTGCCATCTTCTCCATCTTCATTACTATGCTATTATGTATGCTAGCAAGAAGAGTGATGATAAGTGAGGAACTATTTCTTTCTCCTCTGGAATGTTTCTTCTTCCTCTTCCCTACCCTCATTCCCTGCTAGCTCTCTCCACCTTCGAAGGTGCTTGAAGCCTTGGGACTGAGGCTTGGGATACTTAGTGCTTTCTACAAAGTATATGTTATGTTTGTGACGCATGAAGCTTTCCATATTCATTGCATCACCTAGGTCACAAGGAACACAAAGATTGTATTGTACCAAGTCTCTCTTGATGGGAGAAACTATAATACAAATGTCTATTGGAGGGAGGACCGGCTCCGTATGAATCCGGTCCTCAACTATTGTCATGTTCTCTAAACTCTCTCTCTTGCAAAAGTATTGTTCATGCCAAGTTAACTAAGTACCATGCTACCATCAATTAAGTTCACCCACTATGCTCACAAAGTAATCTCACAAAAGTGCTTTATCTAATTTCCTAATTCCATTACTTTCAAAGTTCATAGGCCATTTCCATTACACTTTATTCTTGCTGCATGAATTTTGGATCGTTGCCTCCTGTATCACTATTTTGGGCTACACATTTCTCACATCACTACTTTTTTGTGTAATCAATTGTTTCCAATATAGAATACGTACAACTTGCAAATATGATGTCCAATTTCCAGAATCAATTGATTTGTATACATGCCTAATTATTAATGCACTACAATATGCTCCCAAAATTAAAATAAGATCCTTGAGTGGAAGAAAATTTTATTGATAAAAAACTAGGTACATTACAAACTACCCAACTTAGGGATCAAAGATATCCTCATCTCGAGAAGGAGGGTAGTCCTTCTAGAAGGTGGCTTCACCTTCCCATGTTGCATCTTCATTAAAATAGTCACTAAACAAGGTGTTCTTTAAGAATTATATTCGAAAGAATTTCTTTCAAGATTCTAAAATTCTAGAGGTGGGGCTCCAAGATGTTTTGGGCTAGCATGAAAATAGTCATCATTTGGAATATAGGGTTTCAATAAGCTTACATGGAATTTGAAATGATCTCAAAACTTCAACTTGTAATCTTGAGTACCTCTGTAAGTGATAGGATCTTCAAAAGAAGAGAAAACTTCATCAACAATATTGTCATCATAAACATGATAGGAAACATGTTTGAAATCAATCGGCAGATCAACAGAAATGTCGACATCATCATTGGTAACATTCAAATTTGATAGGAGAGATTTTTTTTAGAAATAGATTCATCATAGACAAGAAATGGAAAATCCTAAGGAAACAATTTAGTATCATCAATGTCATCCATGGACCATGAGCCTCCCATAAGTTATTCATTAAAAGTAGTATCACAATTCAAGAATAATTTCTTAAAGGAAGGGTCATATAATTTATATATTTTGAAAGTGTTATAATAGTTTATTTAAATGACTTTAAGACCAGGAGCATCAATCTTTATTCATGTTTCCTTGGGAACATGAATATAAGCAATGCATCCAAAGGTTCCAAAATGAGAAATGAAATATGTTGTGATGGGTATCTTACTGGAAGGGCAATAAGAGAAAAATGATTTTGAACAAATACTATTGTGAAAGTAGCTTCAACCCACAAAACACGAGCTAACCCAAAATGAAGGAGCATATGAGGATAGTGCAATTCTTTTGTTCAACAACACTGTTCTGTTGAGGCAAATATGGAATACAAGGGAACCGCATACACATACTCTATTTCTTCACCATGAGTTGAATCATCGCATGATCATCACCGCTCTGATACCATGTTGAGATGTAGAGAGAAAGAGAGAGAGAGAGAGAAAGGGAAAGAGACGATACAAGAGACACACCATGTATACTCCAAAAGATTGATCCATATTGAGGACAAGATACATATATATAGAGGAGATCAAGTTTAGTAGAGTGAGCCACATATAGCTCAAGCATATACAACCCAACACTCCACAAATCACAACTTTCATCCTTCATAGGTTTCCAGTTACAACTAAACGCTCTCGATATCCTAGCCTATGTTGTTAAGAGGACCAAATACAACTATACTTTCACTAGAACACAACTTGTATTGTCTAAAGTATCTCAAGGAAAATCAAAACCCAGTATCAAAATTAGAATTAAAAAAAGTCATCGACAATATCAAGACAAGGCCAAACAGGTTCAAACAAGATTTGATCTACTTCAAAAAATCCCCAAACAATATAGGGACCCTTGGAAATCTTGCAGCACCTTGCGCTTGAAAGAAAGCAAGGCCCAATGGTCTGGAGTTGGCCATTCTGCACTCTCCAATGAGGGTGTCTCAACGGCTTCTAACCTACCATAGCTTTGGCTTGACTTTGGCACCACGTACTTGTGGGAGTACATGAATATTCGCTACTCGGTAAGTTTTTTCGATGAGACATTAGGAAACATAAGCTCTCCAATGTGAGCACGCACAACCATGAACGTGCCTGAGAGGCACTCAAGCGGCTGCTCCTCAAATAAGCTGGATGGAAAAACATCTTTACAAATGCCCTTAGTCAAACATAATGATCGCATAAACGTAAACATGAAATATGCATGGGATAGCAAAACCATGAAGACTTACAATGAGGTGCAAATTGAGTTGAAGCTCTCTTGAGGTGGATCTCAGTTGCACTGTACACGTGTTTCACGACGGCCACCATTCTGGACTTGGTTTCTTTGAATGCCAATAGTCGGCCCTTCCAATGACGTTCCAATACGCCTCGACATCGTACGCGATGAGGTCCAGCACATGACGGTTGCATGTAGACCCATGCACCCTTCTTAAATACCTGTGGGATCCATACCCCCTCTGAATTTTTTGTGTCATTAGGGCCAAAAACGACTCAAAAAGGGCTGTTTGTTAATCTAAGGATTAAGGAATAGTCCAATAGTTATTTGACACGTATACAAAAGTATGGCACTCTTGTCTCCTCTATTGTGGGTTTGGTGGTCCTATTTTGACGGAGAACCGCTAAATGTCTTGATCACAAGGCTGAACCTGCTATATTTGGGTGCTTTCAGCGAGAGAGCTCATTAAATTTGCGGCTCAAAGCAATGAAGTCTTGTCTTTTATTCTATTTTATATTTCACAAAAGCGTTGTCAAAAGATACGAAATCTATGTCAAAAGGCTCTCAAAACAAGAGCATTAATGAAAAATCACCTACTTTTTTCAAACGTATACCTTTCTTGCTCTCTAGTTTGTGAGAGGTTTTAAGTCTTTCCGTCTATACTTTCTTTCTTCTCTAATCTCTGAGTTTCCATGGCATATTTTGCACGTCGCCCTTCACATAACATAACTTCTTTTGACTTTCATAACGTTAGAGAGGATTGTCTTTGGAAGTCCATATCTTTTCGTGTGAATGACTAGGTAACAATGCTACTTTCATGCAAAGGTGTATACAGAGTGAAGAGAACTAAACGCGATAAAGTAAAAAACCATTGGAAAGGTCGTGTTCTTGCTTTCAAAGTGACCGACAATGGCTGGCTAGCTAAGGTTCAACATGTGTACATGGCCAAGGATATGGTGTTAGACTGGGAAGAACATCCCACACTGCATTCTTACTGTAAGTACAAAAAAAACTATTTGATACAGTGAATTTTTTTCATTATCCCATTGTTTTTCTCATTTTTTGATTCCATTCCAGATATATTTCCTTCAACAGCTGTGGAATGGCAGCCTGTGGAGAGTCTAAGTGGGACGTTCAAAGAAATGCATAAAGGGATTGCAGATGCTATGTATGCTGACAAGCCACCTTCCTTTTACAAAACAATGGATTTGTTTGTCTATTTTGCAGAATACAAAGTTCCATCACGAGAAGGTGCATATGGAGAACTACATCAGTTACCCGTTCCCACCATAAGTTTACTTGACTGGGAAGCTCCTGATGCAATTACTATATCAAGCTTCAAATCCAAGATCAAAGAAGACATCCTTAAAGCTATGTCTTCGGGCAGGATATCAAGAAGGATTAAAGTTCAATGGTTCTTGCCTATACATGTCTTTGTGGCATGTTTCAAAAAAATGGATTTGCAGAGGACAAAGATGATGTGGCTTAATAGAAGACTTTCTATGACTGAACTGGATAACTTTCTTGGAGACAGATGGAGCACCAAAGAAACTTTCCATATTGGTGACAATATTAGTTGTAGAGTAAGCCCAAATTCTATGTCTATCTCATATCAACTAAGTCGTCAATCATTAGTTCTGGGCTACGACTATAGGAGATGGAGAAGCAAATTAGGTAGCTGGGTTCCTCTGGACTCTGAGGAAAATTGTCCAGAGTTTGAACTAAAGGTCACAGTCCATCCACACAACGAGTATAGAAGACTGATACTAACAACAAATTGGAGACTAAATGATGTTAGAGAATCTCTTGAGTTTCTTGATGAAACATCTCCCGAGTATAGATTCGAAGTGGATGAAATTGTGGTGAGCACAAGGATGGAGAATTCAACCTCTTGCATCACATTCCTTCCCCCAAAAAGAGTTGCATTTGAGCCACTTGCAAGGACTTGAAAAAACAAGTTCAACATTGTAATCATTTTGCAAATATATTTATCTTTTCTCTACTTATGTTGTTTTAAACTTACATGACATCATGATACACATTTAAGAATCGACAGTTGGTATTAAGTATTTTGTTTTTTAGGGCAAAACTACTCCCCTGTTCATACTCACGAGCACGACACAGACAACATACTTATCATCCGATGACACGACTAACCCGTAGGTGCACGTAGGCAATCTCGTTAGCTTGTCAAGCTGAGACCAATCTACACATACGCACTTTTATGATGCATCAATCACTAACCGTGGTAGACTGCAACCCACTCTATCCCTTAACGCTCACAACACAGTTCACACGTCCAATGAACTCGGAATCGCATCAAACTTACTAGGCACCATCCTCTCACTAGGACATATTTACCTATAAGTCTAATCTCACCAGATTTGAACCCTAGCTCTCTCGAATGCTGTCGCGATAGACCAACAGGTCATAATCCAAAAGTGGGAAAAACTTAAGTTTATCAGTATCTATGTGTAGCTAATATCTTTTTGTCATTCCATGAAGCACTTGATTATTGAAAACAGACACCGTTTGTGCTACTTACAAGCAAAACAAGCTCGAGGAAGAATCGACCGCGATCAACTCGAAATGGCGAATGTGTGGCGTGGGCGCGTAGCTCTCAGAGAGACTACCGCGATGGTGTGGTCGCGTCGTGAATCCGGTGAGGGAGAAGAGCGTAGCGAAGAGGATAAGACACACTCACTCTCTCTCTCTCTCACTCTCTCAGACTCCTACGACATAGGATTAATTCAAATGTTTTTCAAAAAATGGTTCTAAGGTGACTTTTATACTTTAGTCACCTTAGCTCAAAAATGTACATGGGGTTCTCTTGCTCATGATTACAAAGTGGGAATAAATCTGAGTCTTGACTAACTGACTAATATTTACATAATCCAGACGAATGGATCAAAATGATAAGACGTCATTGATATAAAAAAATGGAATTTGATATGCTTTACAAGATGGGCTCATTACAACAGTTGTACCAATGGGCTCCAACACTCCCCCCCTCCTAATTCATGTCTACCACGACATGATCGTCTTTGTCTTCATTGTCGTTGTCGTTGTTCTTTGTTGATTCGATGTAGAAACGCATCATAGCGCATAGACTCACTTTCCATTGATGGGCCAAAATTTTTTGACTTGTACATGAAGAAGCCCGTGTAAAATGCTTCTTCAAAGGTTTGGAGATGGTAGCTTGGCAGAAACATCAGTCGTTTGAAATAGGCATACAATACTGGCTCTGTCGGTGGCCCACTTAGATTGTATGAGAACTCTGAAATACTTCTTTCAGTATTCATATACTCTGATGTCCAGCTTTCTGAGAAGACTGTGAGACAGGCCAAAAATGTTTGAGCTATATTACATAGCATCTTGCAGGAGGTCAGGAGAGCCTCCGAATTCTGCTATGGCGCCCTGCAGGGTTTTCACCATGTAAGAACCGGATATTCTCTCTCCCTCTGCTGGCCCTGGCATTACTGGATAATTTAGCCATGTCGGATTTCTGCTCTGTAGTGCTTTATGTTGGCTGTAGGTGTATGTTCGGGGAGTTGGGAAAAACGTTCTGTCATTCCTCAACTCAGGCGGTGCGTTGACTAAGTGGATCAGGTTATTAGGATGATCCACTAGCCATTGACGCCTCCACTTTGGCTGGTTGTCCACTATTCTATTTTGCTGTTCCCTATCTTGTACTTCTCCTTCAAATACTGGCACTTGTTTTTCTTTTTCGAGCTGCCGTTGATGTGTTAGAGTCTCATACTTCAGCAGAGCATAGGGTAACATAGGTGCATTCCATTCTTGCCGTAGCTTTGCTGCTATTTTGCTCGCTTTGGAAAGCCCTTGTAGCAACTCCTTTTCGAGTTGCATAGCCTTGTACCGTATCATTTCTGTTTGTTTTTCCATATGCTCGGCCAACCTCTGCTCTTCCAATTTTGTGACTGAATCTTCTTCTATCTCTTGGTCTTTGGAGCCGGTTTGATCAGTCTGCGTATGTGCCTCCTGTTCATCTGAATCTTCTTCGTACTCATCTTGACCCCCATAAACTTCGGCGAGTCCAGCCAAATTCGTTGTTACTGGCTCCATGTGCACTCGTACCTGTCCTTGGTGCTGCCCTGCACTTTGTAGACTTGCGATTTGTGTGGCCATTGTTATGCTATTGATTTGTAGAGCTTGAAATTCCATGTCTTTTTTAGCGGCCGACTCCTCTAACTGTTTTATCCTGATGTGCAGGTTTTCATTTTCTTCCCTGAGTGATTTGGAAACAATGCTTTCCATTTCACTATCAGGAGCTAGTCCTTGTTGTTGTTCACTTTGCAAGTCTGAGATTTGTCTTTGTAGTTCACCTTCTGCTCTAAGCGCACTTTTAGCAATCATTAAACATTGTTTTCTTTCCAACTCCAGCTCCCTCTTCAATGCAGCCACTTCTTCTTCTGGGTGGACTACCGGTGTTGTTGGTAGCGACGTTTTTTGCTTCTTAGCGCGTTCGATTTCTCTTTCTTGGATATTTGTTACTGCTCTCAAATCTTTGACTTCAATTTGTAAGTCATCGATGACAACTTGAAAACTCTTGATTGTATCCAACGCATCTTGCTTTTCCTTTTCCAACTTCTGGATGTGTTCATCTCTGTCACTGACATCTTCAACGAACACGTTTATTGTATCTTCACATATGGCATTGAAGTCTTCCGACTCCTGTAAATTGTCCTTGAGAAGATTTATTGTGCCTTGGAGTCCCAACATTGCAGCATCTCTGATGCTAATTAGCTTTAAAGTGTCCTCCCTTTGCTATTGCAGTCTCAGAACTTCCTCATCAATTTTTTGTAGCTTCATTTTGTTGGACCGGTTTTGATCAGCTAACCATTGACTGTGCAGTCTTGTTTGGTTTAGTATTGTCGCCATTGACTGCAAATCTTCATCTATAGTAGCTTCCAGCTCAATTTCTTGAGAGGAGGAAGCTTTATCTTTAGACTGATCCACCACCTTTTGCTTGCCTTTATCACTTTGTGATATTGCTCCAGTGTTTGGGTGTCTATCTGTTTCTTCTTATTCCTCTTCTTCTTGTTCACTGGGCGGTGTGTGAACTCTGTCATCACGATGTGAGCTTTGGGCTAGATTTCCTTTCACTTGTATCTAGCCTTGGAGATGGCGGCGGTGTTTCCTGATCACGTGAAGTTGGCCTCAGCTGATCTCTCAAAGTTTGGAGATCCTCCTCTTCTAGTAGCAAATCTGGTTCATCCCTTGCATTTCTTTCTTGGATGTATTTCTCGAACCAGTCCAACTCAAAAGCTGGGTTGTTTCTATTCTTCGTTCTCAGTTTGAAAGTGCTACTAGAAGGTTTCCAAGTGGCACCTACATCGCCTCGTAGAGATCTTTCTAGAGCAAACCCTTCTAGCATCCTTTCCATCTTTGCTATCTTCTGCAACCTGGTGTTGTTTTCCATTTTCGCTTTCCGCTTCTTTAGTCCGGCATCTTCCTCTTCAGTTCTTTTTTCTTCTTCCATCTTTTCTTGTGTACTTCTAGTCACTCTTTCCAGCTTGCGTCCTCCAATGGTATTAATAGATGCCGGTACTTTGTTTTATGATTTGTCTTCGATATTTTTCCTTAATACCAGCCAGTCGTTCTGATGAGGGGCAGGTGGCAACTGATCTGTCGCGCCTATGGCATGGTATATTACTCTGGTTAGGACTTCTCCTCCTACAATGTAATTGGGTCTGTCCTGCCTTAGCTTTGTCATTTCTTCAATGTAGAACTCACGGGTCATTCCCATGGCCCATGTCAATGTGGTTGAGATGCTCCCGTGCGGTGTAGTGTATCTTGGCGGACTTTTACTGTAGCTCAACAAACACTGACTGTAGATCTGTGTCAGTTCTCTTACTTCCGGGTTTGCTATGAGTTCGAAAGAAGGTAGTTTGGACTTTTGCAAGTAAACTGTGAGGTTTTTCCTTCTTTCTCTCATGTTTGCTCCTTGATCTGACAATTTCAATGCCTCTTTGATGATCTCTTTGGTGATCTGGATCTCCATCACTTCGTTATCCATGCCTGCCACTCTGCAAGTTCCATCTTCTTGGATAGTCTCTATTAGATGCTGTACCCTCTTGAAATCTATCCCAACTACTAGTGGTATTGATACGAAGTTCCACAAGCCGACTTTTTTGAGCCATGACCTTTGCGGTGATCTTTTCAAGTAATTCTCTGCCTCCTTGGGAATCATCACTGTATCCACTAAGTTTCTTTTGTCATCCACATATGAACCTTGATATATCTGAAAGGCAGCTAGCTGCCTGTTGCACATCTGCAGGTATCCAGGTGGCTGCTGCTTTAAAGAATTTGGTAGAAGTGCATAGGGTACTGCACCTTCCATTGCCAGGTTCTTGCCTTTTCTTTTTCCAGGAGAAGCCTCCATAGATCCTGTCATCACAATTATCAATTAATGCACAAACAAAGTACTACTCTGCTAAATTGATTACCACTTAATCATGCATCTAGATGAGCCTTCTTAATCCCAAGATTAGTTAAGGTAAAATGTTAGCAGATAGACAAGCTCTTTCATTGTGCGACTTTGGCGACTTCAAATTGATGTTGTTGGTGAAGGAGAACAAGTTCAAATGCCTTGAAATTTTGTGTGGTGTATGCTCTCATGGCATCTAAGGTCATTCCATAAGCCAAAGCTCAAAATTTTCCCATTTGCTCCTTTTTCTCAGTCTATCGCGATAGAGTGGCATTTTTTTGATCTGGGTCCTTTTTTGCAGTTGTGACTCCACCAATTGGTTTCCCATACCTTGCACATGATCTGACCCCATTTCTAACTCAAATGAATGTCAAGTGACCCCCATTTGGATCAACTCCCAATTTTCCAGATTCCCTTCAGAGAGATGTTGGTCTATCTCCTTCATTTTGTGTTGTTTTGGGCTCAAACTTAATGGGTGGTTATCTTGCATCATGTTGAAGACAACTGCTAATTCAAATTTTTTATAAGATGGTCCAGTATCCCTCTGCTTGGTCTATCGCGATAGACTGGGACTTAGTGCCAGTTTGTCATTTTTTGGCTTTGTGACCATCTGTCTGCCTTCTCCCAGTTGATGCAAGGCTTCTTGACCCCTCACATGTAAATTTTACCTGTCTGCCCTTGAGATGTCCAGTTCTGACTCTGAGTTGTCTGCATGTCTTTCTGAGCTTGCCATGTGAGTCCCTCTTGGCACTAAATTTGGTGTACTGCCTTCATTTGCTTCCCCAAGTCTAGCTTGTAAAAATTTGAAAAGTCTTTTCCCCCAAAAATTGTTGTAGCAAGTCTATCGTGATAGACTGAGCTTTTTGGCCAAAATAGATTTTTCTGGCACTTTGCCTTGATATTGTGGTTAACATTACTTGTTAGCACCCCTCATGAAGCCAAAGTCAAAGTTTCCCTTGTCTAAGTGCAAGTTCAAGTCTATCGCGATAGACTGGGCACTTTGTCATTTTTTCCAATTTTTTGATGTTAGTTGACATTCATGGTGTTAATAGGCCCTCCTAGACACACATATCAAGTTTTAACCAATTTAGCAGAATGTACTCCTTGTTTGCAGCACTTAGCTGGTCCTGAAGTCGAAGTAGATCACTTAGGTGATGGTCGCGGTTCCTTTTGGTCTTTGTATGATTCCGGCTATCTTTTACTTCCTTTTGACCTTCCATCCAAGCAGTCAGTTGTTGTTTTGGTGTTTGAAACACCAAGAACAACCATTTGGACGTCTTTCTGGCCTGTTGCCGGCATTTGCCCTAGTGAAAGAACTTTTTTATTTCTGAGTGGACACATTCCATCCCGTAGTTGACCTCCTTTGGATGTTCCTTGTTGAATTTGGTGTAATTTTGTCACTTGGTCGGCCCGTTAGAGTATCATGACGCTTTGTGCGGTTTTTGTCAGATAGGGACTTTAGGCTCCGTTTTGACGAACTTTTTCATAGTCTAACCCTTCAGTCGGTTTGTCGAGGTCATTGGCTTGCTGTCTATGACTTTTGGCTCATTTTCGATCACCTTGGTTTTGTCGCCCTTTTGCAGGTCCTGCTAAATTAGGGTTTTCTGAGCGGCTTCCTTCACGCTTTTCGAGGTCATAGGCTCGATCCCTAAGCTATAGGCATTGTGCCTTTCACTTTTGGTCCCATTTGGTGGCCTCTAGGTCTCCCTAACAACCATTCTACCGTATGTGTGCACAGGTTGTGATTGTGATGCCGGCGAGGTTTTGCAACTAACTGAAGTAAACAACACTTAGAGTCAGTGTTGACGAGCATACCTCTCATATCTGATGTCGATCTGGCGACCGTGCGCGATGGATGAGCTCCTGGAAGTCTCAACTATTGTAGGGAGCTCTCTCTCTCACACTATGGAAAATGACTCAAATGAGGGATTTCTAGCCAAGCCTCTCTATATGTAATTGAGACTCCGACACCAAATTTTCCCATCTTTTACCTGTGGCCATAACTTTTTGCGAGATGCGGATTAGGCTCGCAAATTTCCTGATTTGGACTTCTGTTGCTACAGTTTTACCAGTTTTGTAGATTTCCCCTGTTGGAGGTCCCTTCATGACGGTGGTCATTTTGCTCTATCACCTTTGCAGTCCTTATTTTTTCTGTGTCTTCTTTACCTTGCTCTGATCAGGAGTCTCTTCTTTTGTGTTTCCATCCGGATTACGGATTTTTTTCTATAATTTTTGCTAGAAAATGGCTAAAATAAAGCAAATAAATCCCAAAATAACCCGAAAATAGAAATTCTAACCTAAAAAATACCAATGAGAAACAAAACACTTTGTAGCTCACTTTTCTCTCGTCTATGTACAATCTCGCTCATTATCGTCAACCTTGGTCTATTTTTTGCTGTTTTTAGACAGTTTTTGGCCAGATTTGACTCTCTTTATAGTCTATACACATCCCTAGGGGCTCATGAATGATGATTTGGTCCCCAATTCTAATTAATTATGAGGGAATATTCTTTTTCCCAAAATCACACAATAAAACGCAAAAATGGTTGAAAAATTGCTCACAAACATTGCCCTCTAGTATATGACATGACGAGTCCGCATTTGGAATGCCTCTCCCCCTCCTAATTGGAGTCCTCCCGGACGACAGGGTATCGTCAAGGGTATGTGTTGTGCATGGGTTTGAACTCCTGCTAATGCAGGCCTTGTAATGTAGCCCTATATGCATGTACGGTCAATGCATGTAGAAAGAATTTATGCAGTGCAAGAGGAAGGTATAAGCGATTCGCTTATTGGCATTTGTGGTTGAGGCTTCCTGTGGTAGCTTGAGTTGGCTAGAAGATTTTCTTTGCAAGTAGTAGTTGTAACTCCGCCGCCCTTTGTTTGATTGTTTTCCACTGGTTTTGAATTGGCATATGTGGTTCCTTTGAAGTCAATATTGTCGTATCTGGTGGAACATTCTCTCTTTCTGCTTTGATGACTTGGGTCTTAGACATCCTTGTAGTTTTTGTTGTTGATTCTGTTTGTTTCCTCGTGCTGTTTGTATGATGTTGCTTGAACTTGACAGTTGTAGATAGCTGCACGATTGTCATCTTTGTCCACCCTTCTTGTGTTGTTGGCTCGTTTTGAATTGGCACTTTTGGCCTCCATACCAATATAGTCCGTTGCATATTTGACAAATTTACTATGTTTCTTTGAAGTTTTGTTGGCTTTCGGTGTTTTGTCTGTTCTTCGAACTCCTTTTTTATAGGAATTAGGCGGTCGCACCTTATCCACACTTTGTATTGCCGCTTTTGATGTAATTGTGCCTTGGTCAGCTCTATACGCCGTACCCAAACTTGCCTGGTTCCCTGCATGGTTGCTGATTTTTGATAAGACATTGCTGGACTTGTAAACTTTGTTTGTTGTTGGGCAGATTTTTGTATTGAATTTTGTTTCCTCCTTGACATGAATTGGTTATATGATAAGAAGGGTTCTGAAAAGTTTTCCTTTCTAAACAGTGCCTCATTCGTATCCAAATCAATGAATACCCTGTTAGCTTTCATCCATGACACTGCTAAGATACATAGAGTTGCTGACCTACTTGGTGGCAGTACATGGAATTTTGTAGTGTACGGGTGTGCCTGCACTGTGATTGGTATTATAATAGACCACATCGTGTTCACCTCATCACCCGATGCTACTTTCAACCTGTGTGTCTCTGGAATCGTCTTCATTGGTCCAAGTTTCTGAAAGAGCTCAAAGCTGATGACACTCATTTTTGCTCCAGTGTCAAGCAATGCATAGATTTCAACTTGTTTTGTGCCTGCATAAGCTTTTATGTAAGGACTGCACCATGTATCTTCCCAGTCATTGATGATGCTATCTTCTTGAGCCCTAAGGTTTGTCATGGTCGTTTCTAATTCATCGCTTTGTATATCCGCTTCGATTGTTTGGGATGTTGAAAGGGGATATTCATCAGTCATCATTGGGGTGGCCATGTTTATTGTCCTGAGAAACTGCTTTCGTTTAGCAATCCGTTCTTTTGCTTCTTGTTGTGCCTGGTCTTGAATTCGTTGTTGTTCCTTTCTATATGTTTTTCCATTATGCAGTTGAAACAACATTTCCGGTGTTAAAGGGAGATGATATTTTTTTAAACGACACCCACTAATCCAGTTCGGCATTTCTTTTCCATCTAGTGTCGACAGTTTTACTGCTCCACTGGACGATATTTCTTGGATCACATAAGGCCCCATTCCCCTTTTCTTTAGCTTTATGGCATGCTGTTTAAGGGTGTATACTAAGACATAGTCGCCCGTTTTAAAGTCCTTGTTCTTGACATGTTTGTCAAAAAACTCTTTCTGTTGTCTTTTTTTTGCATAGATGGCCGCTACAGCATTGAGTCGTAACTCATCTAATTTTTCAAGGTCCTCTAACCGTTCTGAAAGTTCATGCCTCGTCCAGTCCAATTGTTTGGCTACCCTTAGTGTGGGGATCAAAAAGTCAATAGGCAATATTGCATTTAACCCATATACCATATTAAATGGTGTAGCATTAAGTGTTGTTTTATATGCAACTCGATAAGCCCACAATGTCGAATAGAGCATCTGATCCCAATCTGTTCTTGTTTCACTAACCAGTTTCGTAAGAACCGTGCACAATATTTTGTTGGTCGCTTCCGCTTGGCCATTGGCTTGTGGATGATAGGGTGCAGATTTGCGATGAATTACCATAAACTCATTTAAGAGATGTTGGATAACTTTCATTTACAAAGTGTCTCCATCTATCACTCACCAGCTCGATTGGAAGGCCATAACATGTAAACACATATTCATATAAGAATTGTATCGTGGTTCTAGCGTCTACTTTCGTTGTGGCTTTTGCTTCCACCCATTTGGTCATGTAGTCTGTGGCCACTATGATATATTGTGCTTGTGAACGATACGCTGGTGGAGTGATAGGACCAACGAAGTCCAATCCCCATTTAGCGAATGCTCGAGCACTCATCATTGGTCTTAAAGGCATTTCGTCTCTTTTAACTGGTACTTTAGTTCATTGACATTCATCACACCTTTTCACGAATTCTGCTGCATCTTGAATCATGGTCGGCCACCATATACCTGCAACCATAATGATTTTTACGGTTCTCTCTGCTGAAAAATGACCACCTGCTATGCCTGCATGAGCCTGTTCCAATAATGGAAAGTAGTCATTTTCATGAGGAACTAACCTCAGATGGTCATCAATTCCTCTTTTGTACAATTGGTCACTAATGAGGGTATACCTATTCGCTTCGATTTGTAAAGCCTTTTGTCTGGCTTTAGAACAATCTCCTGAAAGCTCCTTATTAGTCAAATAATCCACAATAGCATGACTCCATGAGGGTGCTACTGTCACTTGGTATAATGTGGCATAATCCACAGTGGTATTGGATGTGCAAAAGTCGCATTTCTTGATGTAATTTGCTACATCACCTGCCATTCCTGGCCAATACACTCCAAGTCTTCTTAATTGTGCATACATCATTTGATTTCCTCTATGCAATCCCCCTGTTTGTGTGTGTGCCTCCTCTAGATACGCTTCGTACTCCTCTGGGCCTATACACAACCTTAGAATCCCATCGTTTCCATGATGGTACATTCTTTCCGCAAGCATTGTGTAATTTTGTGCTTGTCTAATGTCTTCCACCGTGTGTTTGTCGTCAAGATTCATTCCATATGTCAGCAACGGAATAATTTGCTCTGACCATTTCGGTACCATCTCTATATTAAACAGGTATGCGTTTGGGAGATCATCATCTACCCCAGTAGCTTTTTCATCATGTAGTAATCGAGAAAGGTGGTCTGCGCTTTGATGAGATTTTCCTTTCTTAACCACTACCGTAAAATCAAACTCCAGCAACACAATGAACCATCTTATAATTCGTCCCTTGTTGCAAGGTTTGTTTACTAAGTACAAGAGTGTCTGATGATCCACAAAGAATGTAAATTTGTTCGCGAGTAAATAATGCCGAAATTTCTTTACAGCATATATCATACCCAATCCTTCTCTTTCAGTGGTAGTATAATTCTTTTCTGCACTGTTGAGTTGTCTACTAGCATAGCTGATTGGAAAATCCGTCTTCCCTCATCTGGTTGTGCCAATATACAGCCTATTGCAAATGCCGAAGCATCTACATGTACATGGAAGATCTTTGACCAATCTCGTGCTTTTAGAATTGGTGCAGATACCAATGCATCTTTTAGTTTCTGGAATGACTCCTCACATTCATTTTTCCAAATGAAGAGCGTGATTAGACTATACAAGGGTTTTGCTATTACAGCGTACATGTAGATAAAACGTTGATAGTATCCACAATGTCCCATAAATGATTGTACCTCTCGTACAGTGTTTGGTCTTGGCAATTCTATGATCACCTTCAGTTTGTCTTCATCAGTGGTAATTCCATTAGCCGACACTATGTGGCCTAAGATTTTACCTTGTCGTACCATGAATACGCATTTTTTCTGGGTTGAGGCAAATCCTATACGTTCTGCATTTTTCGAATACTTTTCTTAGATGATCTATATGGTCTTCTCTCAATAGAGAATAGACACACAAGTCGTCCATGTAAATATCCAAGAATTTTCGCAAGTATTCTTTAAAAGTGTGTGTCATTAATCTCTTAAATGTGGCTGGAGCATTGGTCAAGCCAAATGGCATTACCCTAAACGCATATATGCCCCATTCTGTTGCAAATGCTGTTTTGTATTGATCTTCTAGTTTGACCCCCAATTCGTTATAACCAAAGAATCCGTCCATAAAGATATAGGCTTGCTTGCCCACCACTCGTTCCAGGACGTGTTCAGTGATAGAAAGAGGGTAGTTATCTCATATTGTTGCTATGTTTACCTTCTTGAGATTTACACACACTCATAATTTCCCGTTTTTCTTAGGTACCACCACTATCGGGGACACCCAGTCCGTGTGTTCTATCTCATAAATAAATTCAGCCTCCATAATTTTTTCTATCTCCTCTTTTATCCTTTTGGCGAATGTCTCATTCTACGTGTATGGACGTTGTTTGCTTGGCTTTGCATCAGACTTCAAAGGGATTGAATGTTCACAAATGTTAGGATCCACTCCCTTCAAATCTTTGTACGACCATGCAAATACATCTCGAAATTCCTTAAGTGTTTTGATCAGTAAGTCCTCTTCTTATCGACCTAGATCTGTGGCAATGTAAGCAGGTCGAGGATTTTCTCCTGGCTCTGCTAAGTCTATTTTCTTGGCGTTCTCTAGCCCATCGTAGGACTCGTTTGATTTAGGCTCCCTCATTGGCTGCTGAACCACCAATCTTCTTTCTTGAATGGTGTACTTACAATAGTGAGGAGGTACATCTATCTTTTTACTCCCATCACTAGCGTTCGTTCCATCGCTACTTTCCATTTCAGTTGTCCATACATTTTTTATCTTTTGTTTCAACTATTGTATCTCGTTTTCCGTTCAATTTTCGTCATAATTGGACTACCACAGACATTCAGTTTTCCTTTTTTTGGTTTGCTAGTTTTTTTAGGTTTCAACAGTCTGGACTTAAATCCTGAGTCTTCAGCCACCTTAAGAAATCTTCCTGACACTTTATCCTTAGCACAATCAACTGCATGAATGTTCATAAGGAAATGTGTCTTACCCTCAAATTCCGGCATGGGTCTCAACCTGGTTGGTGTACTGATGTGGTGTCGTTTACTCTTGTATCTTTTTTGTCGTTTCTCACTTTGGTTTGGGAAATTGTAGAAGACGTCATTGTCTTGATCTTGATTGTCGTCTCCCTCTGTATTTTCCGACTTCTCGTCATCCGCGTTATCCTCGTTTTCACTTTGATCAGAAGAATCATAAAATTCTTCTCCTTCCTGCTTGATTTCTTTAGTGGGGATGTCCACATAGCCCACTATCTTAATCTCAAGTTTCGTTTCCGTTTTATGGATCCTCGTATTCTCAGTATCTACCTCGTCCTCCTCTTCCTCCACAATTTTGCTCAACATGTAGTATGGTATGATATCGTAGCCATTCTCATCACAAAATTTGGTGGGCGTGACTTCATTGACGCATACATCCAATGTAGCCAAAATTTGAGACCATTCTAGGGGTTCGAGCTTCTCTTCAGGAAAAGGTTCTCATATATAGGCATCGTCTTCCAAGACCCTCTCTAGTGTCCTTTCATCATGGTCAAATTCACTACATTGAGATGCCCCACACATCCATATCTCTTTTTACTTACAAAGCCACGCTGGGACTTCTGATCCACTAATGGTGGCTGAGTCAAATTCTTCCACAGGGGTTCTCGTGACATCATGGTAGCTATGATTTTTCATGTTTACGCGTGTAGTAGTTTCAACATGTCTTAGATACAAATAATCATACCCCCAGTCCTGTACCATTTTGAGTTGCCTCATGAACGGCCTACCAAGGATAATTTCATAGTTGTTCTTCTTGCCGAAATCCACTATGGCAAAGGGATGTTCGTATTCTATGCCACAAGAAGATACCACAATTGCCTCAAGCAATCCTATAGGCCTTTCTATGTGCCCATCCGCCAGTTGCAATTTCATTCTAGTTGTTCGTATTGCTGGTTTTCCCCATTTTTCCCATAGCAATTTGGTCGCAATGGCAATGCCAGCTCCACTATCAAGTATTGCCTTAGTCTCTATGCCATTATACTCAACTGGTAGGGTTGTGTTGTCGTCTTCACCCTCACAATACTCTCCTACCTTGTTGAGTGGCACTGGTCTAGTGTTGACTTTCTTCGGTTCTGTGTCATCAAGCTCGGTTTTGAAGAACTTAAGAGGCGCCCTTATGCCAAATTTTTCAAGAAATTTGCCCACTTCCGTCCACATGCTTGGCCTAATTTTCAACAATTCTGCCAATGTGATTGTACACTTGACCGGAGTGGTCAACAAGTCTGTCAGGATTTTAGTGTCCAATTGATTTGAACTGCCTATTCTTTGAGAAGGTACTCTTCGAATTTTTGATCTTGCCTCATAGTCCCCCATGTATGATGGCAAAGTTCTGAGAGATTGTGGTCTGCTATCTTCGGATGCAACTGAACCATTATCCCCTTGAAATGATTTAACGTCTAGATCCCATGGAGTTTTATTCAAGTTCAGCTCCGAGAAAGGCGCTGACTCGACTGTTATTGTCTCATATTTTTCTTGAGCTTTTCGCACCGTTTCCCATAGCTCTTCATGCCAATTTTCTTCCACAATAGGGGAATATGGTGGAAAATCTTTCAGTGATTCATTAGTGCTATTAGGTACGTCTTTTGAATCCTCTACATCCAGCAAGGATTTAATGTTTTCTATCTTGTCGGGTATCCTTTGTTCGGTTTTGTGAGGTGTTTCATTGTTTGGTGGTTTGATTACTCTATCTCCTGCTTCCATAGGTGGAGGCTCCAGTAAAGCTTGTGCAGTTTCAATCAGCTGTTTGCACATCTCTAGTCTCTGTTTTTCTATCTCTGGATATGGATATGTCATCCACCTTCGCTCTAGGGTCTGTCTGTTCTTCAATCTTGCTTCATATGCTTGCAAGATTGCATCTAAGGGTTCATTGATCTTATCTACCAATACCGATCCTCCTGAGCTTGCACTCTTTGGTCCTCCCGTTGATTTTAGAGAGTCGGACTCTCTTTGCTGTTTAAGTTTCTCTCGAGCTATCGTTAGCTCAGCTTCTACATATTTTTGTTTTCTCTCACGTCTAGCTTTCATTTTCGCTCTTCGTTCTTTCCAAGGATTATCACGACTGACGCTAGACTTGTCAGTCTTGATTTCTTCTTGATTTTCATCGTTACTCTTGGGCTGAATGTCATTTTTCCTTGCTTGGGCTCTCGTCAAGACCTTAACAAGAATCGGAGTTTCGTTTTCTGACCCTCCACTGGACGGTAGCGCTCCCAGTATATTCAAGGTAGTTTTTGCTCCTTTGCTCGGGTTTTTAGGGCAATCAGGGATCAAGTGAGTAATTCCACACTCCGTGCAATATGCGTTGACCCTAATGATTTCGTCATGAGGGCAGTCCCTCAGCCAATGATCTCCTCCACACTTGTAGCATGGTCCTTTAGGTTGTTGAGGTGCTCCTGGAGCTCCTCTTTGTTGGTGCGCAATTCTTTGCCCGCTCATGCCTCCATTGGCTATGAACAACAGTTTTCTTTCATCCAGGCTATATCGTCCTTCTCCCACTGCCTGTGCCGCAGTTGGTGGTCCTGTATTTCCTATCATGCTCCATGGTTTTGGTGTAGAGGGTTTGTCCGGTGGATAATAGATAGAGTTCGCCGCATATCCATTGGGCTCGTCGTAGTATGCACGCATAGGTATCAAAGCCTTCTCGTCCGACTCAGTTACTGTGGGTGTGTATCTTATGCCGACTGGTCGTAATCCTAGTAGGGGTGGTTGTTGTCCCAAGACTGGTTGTGGTCTTTCTGCACCTACTAGTCCTTGTAGGTTGCCAGTCTGATATCTAGGCATCGGTTGGACTTGAGGAGATGTTGCCTGAGCTTGTGGAGCATATGGTCGTTCTCTCACATATCCCTTGTTATAATAACACTCCTCCGTCCCATGGTTTGTCCATTTTTGTTCAATCGCACACCATTTTGGTTGTTTAGCTTGTGGTTTGGAATACAAGTTAATTTTTTTAAGCACTTCCTCTACCAGCTTCTCTTGGCTTACCGCTACTTCCCCTTTCAGTGTTGTCTTAGCAGACTTGCTCCCGCTTTGTTGCGAGGAAGAATCATCGTCAAGATCCTTGAACTCGCCCTCTTTGTAGACCGCACAATTGTCCACAAGGTATAGAGCTTCCTTGGTCAAATCATTCAACGTAGTGCTCCTTTTCATATGTAAGTCCTTTTGAAGATCTGCATTCCTTAGTCCTTGGATAAATATAAGCATAAGTCTGGACTGAGTTGGCAGTTCTTCCATGGGACATAACTTAACATATCTTTTTAATCGGAGGGCGGCCTTTCGCACGGACTCTCCATCTTTCAGTTTGAATTTATGGATTTGCGAGACTGTATTATGAACTATCCCCCTTTGTGAGAATTCCTCGATAAACTCGTCAAACACTTCCTTCATAGACTCAAAGTCTCTTCGCTCCACGGAGTCAAACCATGTAGCCGCATCATCCTCTAAGGTTAAACCACATCCTGCAAATTGGGTAGGAAAGTCTAGCACCTCCTCAACTCTAATTACACGCACAAAGGCTGCTACATGATCTCTCGGATCCCCGCTTCCCGTATATTTCTTGTTTACCCATTTTTGCACTTGAGAAGGTCTAATTCTACAATGGTCTCCAAATCTCATCATGGGATCTCCCCATCCTAGTCAATATACCTCCTCTGGTCTTCTGTAGTGGCCAGGTTCCTCTCCCAATGGTGCTCCTAATCCATAATTTCTAGCAGTTCTCGTGAGAGATGGTTCATCTCTCCGAACTCGTTCTCGAGGTGTTCTTCCAAGCTCAGTTGACCCCTGAGTCTTTGGCTTACTCTCTCCTTGATACTGTGCATAGAGTGGTGGTTCTTGTAAATCCCTTAACCCTTGTGCGGTTTGATAACCCTCTCGGGTTCGGTCTGGTTCTAATGTAGCACTCTGTCGAAGCCATGCCTGCAGTGATGGCTGAGTAGCTGGTTGGTCTTGGTAGTTGGACGTCGGTGGTCGGGTAGAATGTGAGGTAGCGTCATACTCTTTTGAAAAGGGATTAGTCGACTTGCTAGGGGTGTAGGTGTCTCTGGGTACCTCATCAGGGCCATAGGTTGATGCTCCCGGAACTGTTGCCTTTTCAACCTCTTCTAGGAGAATACGTTTGTATTCTCGCCCATATCTGTCAACGAAAACAATATCCTTCCCCATAGCAGTTTCATAAGAAAATAAGTAAAGAACCTTGTCCTTGCTTAATTCATTTGGGTAGGGTTCCTTGCATCGAAAGTAAGAGAATATTCCCTCGCTTTCATGCTTGTAAATCCCTACATTCTCATTATAGGTTGGGACCCTGGTTGTTTTCTTATCATACATAAAAAGCGCTCCAAGTCGATCAATGCTAGGAGGAGGTTCTTGGGTTTCTGAAACCATTTTCCCTTTTGCCATGTTATCCCCATATCTGTTGTAATCCTCAGGGTTACTCACTATCAGATAGTGGTTTCCCTTTTCGTCTCTGAATCTGTCTCCATCATCGTAAACTCGAATTATCTCTAGTCTCTGAGCCGGTCTTTCTTCAATACAAATACACTTGCATCCTCGCGCGATACTCAGAATAGACTAGGGCTCCCTTCGAGTTAGTTCCTTCCAAGAAGATTATAGTGAACTGGGTTTCGCGTAAAGGATGTAGGGAGGTGCTCCCTCCTGGCATTGGTCCTTCAACGATGAAACCTCCTGGCTGTTGACTCCCCATCATGAAGAAGGACTTTTCCGACCAAGTGTCAGTATCACTACCCTCTTCAATGATTGGTGCCAATGGGTCTAGTCTCGTCTGTGTTACACTCTCTTATGTGGACGTGGTGCTAATTTGACTTTTGACACTTTTAGTTCCCGACTTAACAAAGGCTCCTGACCTTAAATACATAAGAATGAAAGTTTTGTTGCAAACTTAAAGCTTACCTGGACTCCTTCTTCCTGTATAGCTTTGTGATGGCCTCCTTTTGGGATCTACACAAGGATGGTTAGTCTGTTCACAATTGCTTTTCACTGAATTACCAAAAAAATCTTTCAAGTATCTCCAGCAACCACTTAATCAGTCTTCTGGTGGTCCAATTTTAATTATGAAATGATGGCTAGGATCTATATAGAGAGTATGTTCTAGCAGTATAGTCACAAATTGCAAAAAGTTTCTGATTCACTACTTAGTCTATCGCGATAGACTGACAGTTCGCTCTGGCACAAGTCAATTCAAAATTGGGACTTTACCCTTGAGTTCTAGTTACCCTCTATAGCCTATCCCTCAAGTTTTGTGAAGTTTGGACACTTGGGTTGGGTTTTGGTCCCATTTTAGTGTTTCAGTCGGAGCTTGATTCTCTATCTAACCCTCAGCTTGACCTTCAGTGATCTAAATGCCTTGAATTTTGGTATGTCTGCTATTTAGGCCTTGATAAAGCTCTCCCGAGGGAAAATTTGAAAGAAAAGTTCCCCAAAAGAAAGTTCCTTGGTCTATCGCGATAGACTGAGCACTTTCTTCATTTTCAGCTTTTTTTCCAAAGTTTTCTCCATAGTTAGTTTAGTCTCCCCTTGTGTAGTGCATTGACCAATTTTGGCACTGTTTGGACATTTGGTCAAAGACTTCTTGCCCTTGTCTCTGAATTCAAACTCCACACACCAGTTTTGAAGTTTTGGGGTCAAAATTGGTGTTCAAATTCACTCAATTTTTGTGAGTACCCTTGTATTGATGTGTTAAGCTTGTGGTATGAGGGTTTTTTGCTTGTTGCTAGACAAACACCACCTTCACCAGTCTATCGCGATAGACCAGGAAGTGAGCAATGGGGACTTAATTTTTTGTCTATTTTTGCATAGTCTTGCTCCCTGAGTCCATATAAGTCTATCCCTCAAGTTTTGTGAAGTTTGGACTTATTTTGACCTCAAACTCAAGCACTTCACAAATTTCACTTTTCTCTGAAAATTCACAACTCCATTGCACTTGACGTGATGCAAATTTGATGACACTGCATCTTAAACTTGTGCACATCAATCATACCTCATGACACAATCAGTTTACCCTTGGCTAATGGTTATATCTCCTCTTGGCCTCTTTTAGGTTCACTTAGTGTTTCCTTATGACAATCATCTGTTTCTTTTTCTCTTTTGTTGGTTTTGGTCACCGTTTTTATGTTTTCTCGAGTGTTGGATCATAAATTTCAATGTCGACTCTTTTCACCCCTTTCAAAGGTATATGGGGTGGGTTTTGCTTTCAAGGCAAGCAAACAGCCTTGTTGTTCCTTCTTTTTGTTTGTTTTTTGCAGTTTTACAGCGTTTTTCTACTCTATTTCTTCACAAGTATCACAAGCACTCAACCAAAAACCATAACTCCTCTTTATCCTATTTAACTAAATCTAACTAGTCGCAGAACCTCGGCAAGACACATGCTTCTTGGCTATCCACTAGACCGCAGGATACTCTATCTTGGATATTGTTCTAAAAGTTTAAGCTCTCTCTAGTCAAAACTAAAGTAAGCTAACCATCACACGAGTGACGTAGATCTCCCTACTTAAGGTCTTCGATCCCCGGTAGCGGCGCCAATGTTTTTTTAGGGCAAAACTACTCCCCTGTTCATACTCACGAGCATGACACAGACAACATACTTATCATCCGATGACACGACTAACCCGTAGGTGCACGTAGGCAATCTCGTTAGCTTGTTAGGCTGAGACCAATCTACACATACGTACTTTTATGATGCATCAATCACTAACCCTGGTAGATTGCAACCCACTCTATCCCTTAATGCTCACAACACAGTTCACACGTCCAATGAACTCTGAATCGCATCAAACTTACTAGGCACCATCCTCTCACTAGGATATATTTACCTATAAGTCTAATCTCACCAGATTTGAACCCTAGCTATCTCGAATGTTGTCGCGATAGACCAACATGTCATAATCCAAAAGTGGGCAAAACTTAAGTTTATCAGTATCTATGTGTAGCTAATCTCTTTCTCATTCCATGAAGCACTTGATTATTGAAAACAGACACCGTTTGTGCTACTTACAAGCAAAGCAAGCTCTAGGCAGAATCGATCGCGATCAACTCGAAACGGCGAATGTGTGGCGTGGGCGCGTAGCTCTCGGAGAGACTACCGCGATGGTGTGGTCGCGTCGTGAATTCGGTGAGGGAGAAGCGCGTAGCGAAGAGGATAAGACACACTCACTCTCTCTCTCTCTCTCTCTCTCTCTCTCTCTCTCTCTCTCTCTCTCTCTCTCTCTCTCTCTCTCTCTCTCTCTCTCTCTCTCTCTCTCTCAGACTCCTACGACACAGGATTAATTCAAATGTTTTTCAAAAAATGGTCCTAAGGTGACTTTTATACTTTAGTCACCTTAGCTCAAAAATGTACATGGGGTTCTCTTGCTCATGATTACAAAGTGGGAATAAATCTGAGTCTTGACTAACTGACTAATATTTACATAATCCAGACGAATGGATCAAAATGATAAGACATCTTTGACATAAAAAATGGAATTTGATATGCTTTACAAGATGGGCTCATTACAACAGTTGGACCAATGGGCTCCAACAATTTGAAGTACAAAATTATGAATCACCAAAGGGTATATATATATGTTCATATGGACAAAATGAACAAAAGTATACATAGCCTTTGTGGACTATTCAATCATGAAATTCCACCTTTCTTTTTGCCTGAGAGGATTTTGCATCCTTAGAGACCCTTTTCCTTTTGTGTTCAGAAGGGGGTGAAATTTCAGGAGTGGGTGGTGGTGACTTGGCAGGGGTTGGTGCTTTGGACCCCTTAGGGCTTGGCACGGGTGACTTGGCAGGGTTGGTGCTTTGGGCTCCTTAGGACTGGCTCGCTTAGGTGATTTGGCATCTTTCTTTGGCAACATGAATGGTCGCTTGAAAGGTGAGCTAGGTGCCTCCCCCTTATTGTTCTTAAGTGTACGACGCTTTTGAACCTTGAATTCAAAATGGTGAGTGGAATGGATGGCCCTTTGTATCTGCTCTTTTTTTTGCAGGGCTCTTAGTGGGACTCTTTCCCTTGGCATTCTTCTTAGTGGGACTCTTCCCCTTGGCATGGATCTTCTTTTTGGTAGGACTCTTCCCCTTGGCAGGGATCTTCTTCTTTGTGGGACTCTTCCCCTTGGCAGGACTCTTCTTGTGATCCTTTTTCTTTGTATGGATCTTCTTTGCGGGACTTTTCTTCTTTTGATCCATTTTCTTTGCATCCAAACCTTTGGTGGCTCTACCTTTCTTTGGTGGCAAAGGAGAATCTGGATCATTTGGATTTATTGATCTCACCCATGTGACCCAAGACTCTGGATAGTCATGCAACTGAAAAAAATAGAAAAAGGAACTAAAGGACATGATAACATACATACATAAAACATCAAAATAAATACATGAACCACACTTACAGTGAGTGTAGCCATCCGGCACCTTGACTCAAGATATCTCCATGCATTTGCAAGCACCCTCCATCCACAAGATGTTGAGTCTGTCTGTAAAGGCACTTTTTGATTGTAGTACTTGAAAGCTTCTATATTGTAAACCTTATTTGTGGTACTCAGGTGACCAACAATAAGTTTGGCAGCACTCCAAGAAGACATTGAATCAAAAAGCTACTAATAGAAAACAATGGGCCATCATCAAACATAGATTATGCTTCATACTTACAATTTACTTTTCCCATGGATACTTGACAATGAATTCATAAATATAATATCTTTCTCCAAAAGATTGAAGATAATAAGACTCCAATGTCCTCTACAAAATAAAAAACAATTAGCTAAGAATACCATAAAATGTTAAAAATAACATGTAAGGAGTTAAGAATTACCCTTCAACATAGGGGTATAATATGTAATTGCAGGTCAGCATGTTAAAATCATCAAAAAAACTTGAAAGGGTTCCTTGCTTGTTGAAAAGGCACTGTGTCACTAGAGGGTCAAGTATGGCAATTTGCATAGCTAGAGCCTCTGGAAGATCCCTCATAAGACACCTAGAAAAGGAAACACAAGACCCAATGAGCCCCTTGTGCCTATCTGCCTTGCACATACACTAATAATTAGCAAAGCAGCACATACGTGAGACAGATATAGAGCACAATGTCACCAAGCTCAATGTTGGGATTTACAAGCATACTTGTGTCTTGAGGGAATATGTCCAAATATGCCTCAATATCTCCAAACAAGGAGACATCCACCACCATTTGGCCTGTGACTTTTTCATAAAGAAGAGAGTTGGATGCTCTTAAAATTTCAGCTTGCTCTTTAACACTAGGTTGGTAACCTAACAGGACATAAAAGTGTCCTTTCAGGGTTTTGAAAAAAACCTCCAAAACCATAGTAGATCCACTCATTTTGTAAAATCCTTTCATGAGGTTATAGTTCAAGGCCTACTACACATGGAAAAAATAAGAAACTTGTAAAATTTCTCATCTTTTGGCCACACCAAGCCTCCAAAGTTGATGGACCAGTACATTTTCATCAAAACAGTCATTTCTTACGTTTTGTTGCATAAAAATACGATTAGGGATGTTTGTAGGACTTGAGATAAATTCCCTAGTTAACTTCAATGGGTTGGTGATCTGAACATATGATTGCTTCTCACTCACTATTTTTTGTTTTGCCAAAAGAAATAGGTACAAAAAAGTTGAATTTTTACCATTCTGTAAACCTATCATCAAAGTTTCTATAGCCACGCTCAATACAAATAATATATGCATGTTTTCTTAGTTCCCTATTGTCCTTTAGGTTCATAAGGAGCCATGGAGCATGTCAAAAGAATAATACATCTCATACCAAGGGGAATCTTGGGGACAAAGATGAAGTGCTAAATACAATAAACATGAAACAACTGGGCTCAACATTATGAGTTGTAGAATCCCATAGAAACTATTCAATATCTAGCCAAATTTGATCCTTATGACTAGATATGGTTACTACCTACAAAATACATGTAGTTGTCACAAGAAACTAACAATATTGAAAAAGCCATACTTGATATACTAGAATGTTTCGTTTTCTTCTATAATTGAAAAAATCAACCATCGTTGTCTACTATGCAAAATAGGGTATTAGGTGCCCCAAAACTCAAGGAATATTACCTTATGTTGCAATATGCGACATAGAAAATCAAAAATACATTTGGATATCATGAAAGCCACCAAAAAAATCATAGAAGAGCTAAAATTTGCTAAAAAACAGGATTTGACAATTTTTGTAATTTGGTCATAACTTACAACTTTAACATTTATTTCTCCCTAGAAGCATCAAGACATGTTGAGGACTACTAAAGATATTTTTCTAGAATTATAGACCTCACAAATATGAATTCTAGAGTGGTATAGTTGCAAAAAGTTAAAAAAAGACAAAAACAGGACCCGTTTTTTCACATAGTTTAGGTTGTGAAATGTTGTGCAAGGACAAGATTAAAGATGGAATTGATATTCCAAAAGAATGTCGAGTTTTTTTCAACTCATGAGACAACTTTCTAGACAGATAGCACCTCAAAATCCATTTGAAACTCTTGACATAATTCAAGGAAAATGGTCACTTAACAGGACATAAAAGTGTCCCAGGACATAAAAATGTCCCATTACCAACCTAGTGTTAAGGATAGCATCCTTTGATATCATGTCTTGCTCCCTCTCAACTTCCTTTCCTGCTTTGATATCCTGGGACTTTCTTGTCTCGTACTCATGTGTAACATCCTCAATGACAACCCCAGAATCTTTCTGTTGTCTGGAAGGAGGGATGTTTAAAATTTGGAAGGCTCTAAGATCCTCACTAGGAATGAGCTCAAGAGCCTTATCAAACTTGTACCTTAGCCTTGACACAAGCACAAAATCTTTGCTCATAAGTGTGACCCTGTGAGCAAATGCATCTGCAATGTAGCTATCACTCATAAAGTCTATGAGAAAATCCTCAGCAGCTTCTTGAAGGCACATCACAGCTTGAGATTGCCACCTTACTGAGACAAAAGTTTTGATATTCATCATGCTTACAAGTCTATCATATATCTCCTTGACAACTCTCATGAAAGAGAGCTTTGGAATCAGTAGACAAGTAGAATTCACCTGATAATTCAATCTTTTTCTAGCATTGGGCCTCTGACGAGGTAGTGGAGGGGGTGCTTTCTCTGCATATTTCTCAGCATCATCTATTTTTGGATCAGTTGGGGCTTGGTAGACCTTCCTTGCAGTTTGCTTAGTCCTCGCCATTTGGGTAAAAGAACACACCACGCGAGAGACGCGTCAGCCACAACCTTCAAGATGTTTCTATCGCGCCGTGTGTGAAGAGAAGGGTGACAACACACGACACGATAGAAGGGTGACCCAGGCTCTGGAATACGTCCGTATCGCGTCCTATGTGAGCACCGGAACCTCCAAAGAAAATCTCACAAAACGCCCTGTACGACGCGATAGAGGGTGCACACACACCCTAGAACATCACCGTATCGCGTCGTATGCGAGCTGTGAAAACTTTAAGTAAGCCGAGCAAAAACCCCCGCACAACGCGATGAGAGCCTCACCTGACCGTTGCAACATGCGCCTAGCGCGTCGTATGGGAAGCCATGAGTATTTCAAAAAAAAAGACCTTCACAATGCGATAGAGGGCACAGAAACACCTTAGAACATCGTATAGAGCATCGTATGTGAGTTGTTAAATCTTTTAGTTAGCCGAGCAGAAATCCCCATACGACGCGATGAGAGGCTCACCTAGACTTTGCAACTTGCGCCTATCGCATCGTATGGGAAGCGGTAGAAGGTGTGCTCACATGCCCAACATATCTGGGTCACGTTGTTTGAGAAGAAGCTTGGCTTGGCTAAGTCGACGGATGACTCGAAGTGCGGGTAGTTGAGGACGACACGACGCGAATGTCGAGTATGGGAGAAAGCACAAAATGAGCACGTGACAAGGCTTTATATACAGAAGACCGTCCGTACGACGACCGTTGTGCGCAGGCCATGTGGCACATGTGCATGGTTGACATGTGTCACGAATGGTCATATTTCGGATCTTATATAAAGCTTGGTCTCGAATTTTAAGAATGTTTCACGTTCACTTGTCACATACGACGCGAGATATTATCCATTTTTGTGTACTAATTCTCTCGTCCCACACGATCTTATCCATTGCAATTGCACATCGGTGGTCCCTCCCCTATCGCGTCTTTCGGGGATCCTATCGCGTCTTTCGAGGTTCTTGTTTGCTTTGTTGTGGCTTTGTCTCGCACGACGCACAGGGAAGCAGTTCAAAAGTCTGGGTCCAACGCGTATCGCGTGGTTTGGGGTTGTTTTCCGTTTTGGTGTGGCATTGTCCCGCACGACGCACAGGGAGGCACTTCCAAAGCCTGGGTCTAGCGCGTATCGCGTGGTTTGGGGTTGTTGTTCATTTTGCTATGGCTTTGTCCCGCACAACGCGCAGGGAGCAAGTTCCAAAGCTTGGGTCCAGCGCATATCGCGTGGTTCGGGTTTGTCATTGGCATTGGTATATTTGCAAACGTTGGGCGTATTTCCGTACCTTGTACCTAGCTTCACTTGTCGACTTTTCCTCTACCATGATTGAAAGCCGGGAGGAGATTTTGGAGGAGAGTCCAAGTGAGAAACTATTGGTGGCTGTGATGGATGGTGGTGACATGGAGGTGTACACCAAAGCATATGAAATATTCAACCCTATTTTTGATCTTGCAGCTTTGTTAGACCATTTGAAAGACTTCTTGGCAGAACAATTCAAAGAGTTTGAAGAGGCAGTTGAAGGCAAGTGTTTGGTTTTAGATGGGAAGGCTTATTGTCATCTAACCGAATATACTACAAACTCAATTGAGAAGAGCAAAGTAACAAGGAGGTTTGGAAGATTTTCTAAGAAGACTTCCTTTGTTTGTCCACCTACCATTTCTTGTCAATTACATTTAAAACCTTGTTCCAAAAGAAGTTTCTTTTCTTTTCTTTTTGTTCCTTAAAGTTAACATGCAAGGCAAAGCTGATGAAGTGAAAGATACAGATGAGGCAACAAATAAAAATGTTTCCACAGTTTTGTAGCTTGAGAAAAGTGAAATTCTAGAAGAGGAGGAAGTTGATATTGCAGCTGAGGAGCAGGAGAGTGCAAATTTTGATGCTGCTCAATTTAGAGCTAGTACTGTCATTGATGAACCAACAGATGAGGTAGAGGTATCTGAAGCTTCCCTTACTATTCCAAACCTTCCCTACTTCTTTATTTTTGGGAAAGAGTATATCCCTCTCCATCATATCTAGTGTCTGCTTAATATGAGGGAGGACTACTGTATTGCAACCATTTCCGAAGCTTCTGAGGTGGCCAAAGATTTTATTGACACAGAAGAAGAGTCAAAAGAGGAGTTTTTGGCACTTGATCTTCATACATCCAATAAAGATTTTTTGCCTGCTCCTGATGCACTTGCTCTATGCATGAGAAGAGTGGAAGAGGAAAAACCTTCCCTCAAAGATGAGGATTTTGAGAAGAGGCTTGTTGATCTTGGAATCCAATCTTTTGGCAGAGACTTTAAGTTGAAAAAAATTGGAAAGGAAGTTGACATAAGAGAGATGACCGGATCATGAAATCTCCTTCAAGAAAAAGTCATTGCTGAAGATGAATTGCAAAAGGTGATCTCCCTACTTAAATATTTCTTTTTTTTTCAAGTTAGTTTTAATTACTCATTGTCTTGTTTTGTAGATTGAACTCCTTGACAAAGACAATTTTCTTGGGAGAGATAAAGGCTCAAGAGGGAAAGCAATAGAGGGCTCTTCAAGAAGGGATGCCTCCTCTCTCATGCACTACATGCCTACATTGGATAGTGCCACCTTCTGTGCTTTCCACATGCAGTATTCTGAAGATCCTGAGTTGCCAATGTTTGCACTGAAGATATTGTCACGGTTTTTAGGGTACACTCCCCTTCAAATCAATGCAAACAAGATCATGCTACTTGAGAGAGCAGCAGCACTTTGAATGTTTGGATATGCTGCAGGATTCAATGCCTCAAGAGCAGGATACTTTCTTTGCTACTCTAGCTATGCAGCAGCAGCTGAGGAGACAAATGTCAACCTTCTTGGGGCCTTTAAAAGAAGAAAGTTTTTGAGATATAGGGGTGACATGCGTAGAGATATAAAAAAAATCAGAAACTGATGTAAATTTGACAATTTTTTGCACCAAAATATCTTTTTTGAATTTGGATCTCTTTAGAAAGATTCAGTACAAAGTTTCAAAGTGAAGCATTAATCTCAGATCTGTGGTTGAGCAGCATGGTTGTTTGATCTCATCCGTTGTAATTGCCTCCTATAGAACCAATTGAATAATTCCTTTAGTGCATTGCTCCTTCTTTGTCCACCTCTCTTTCTCGTACATTTGAAAAAAGAAGTCCTCGCTTGATAGTGAGATTTTTCCATTCCCTGAGTATTTATTCCATGTTGCAAGGAGTCCTTGTTTTGCAAAATATGGTCCATGCAGGTAGAGAATATGCTAAAAATAAAAAAAAAGTTAGTTGAACTCAATAGGATGCAAAGTAAAATACTATCGAGACTTTAGAAAGTAATTGAATACTCACCAAGTAATATGTGATGTCTTTTGCTCCCCAAGCATCTGTAATAGCAGTTATTAAAAGCTTTAATGTCTTGTTAAAGTTATCTGCATAAGTAGCAGAGCTAACTTGTTGTCTCAAAACTTTCAAAAAATTGTCGAGCTTCTTCCACACTTCCATGCATTTGTTGGCTACATCTGGTCTACTTTTGACATTGGTTGTTATAACACAAAGATCTTTCCAGCAGTTCCACATAGCATCAACTTGTTAGTTGTCATGGTTACTTCAAAATCTTCTGGCTTTTGCTCCACCCATTGAAAGATCTTGCAAAACATCATCGGTTCCTTTTGAAAGAGTGGGATATTTTTTTAGATGCACTTGACCACCATGAAAACCCATTTGAGAGAGCAAAGCCTCGCATTTTTCTATGCACTCGTCTGCAAGTTTAGTTGGCTTAATAGAATATGCATAGTCAAGATGGAGTCGAAGCAATTTGTCCAAGATTCTAATATCTGCATGCATTGTGCATATATGTACCTCGATGGTGCTTTTCCAACCTCGTGTTCTGTAAGCCATCCTTTTGTTCTAGTGCTTGCCATGCATTATAGACATGGATACTTGGTATTGGCACCTCCACATACACCAAACATGCACTTTAATGCTTTTAGGTCGGCACTCAAGTGCCATTCTACAAAAACGTCACCCATGCCATCTACACAGAGTTTTTCACCTGCATTTTGGTCCTGTATAACAGAAGGGATATCGGTCTGCAAAAACAACCATTTCAATGTATCGTGATTTTCTACTGGTATTTGAGCTGCTCCGATCCACCAAAGTTCCATTTCTGATTGAGTTTTGTGGTATGGGGAATCAAGCTTACCCTGGCTATAGTCCAATGCTCTATTCATAAGGGATATGGATAATCTTTCCATTTTTTTAACATTTTTGAATTTGAGCTTCATCCAATTTCAGAACAAATATAAGTTTTCCTTCACAATCTACTTCTTGCATATTATAGTATCTCACCATAGCAGATTGAACATTTTTTATACTCATCCAAATGTTATTAAAAACATTATACTCAAAAGAAGATTTTTTTTTCTGTTTTTCATATGGCATCGTTCCTTCTATATGATAGTACTCTCCAAAATGTTCGGGTATTTCTTCGTTTAATAGAGTCCTAACTTTCCCAACATTATGAGGCCTAGGCAACCCAAAAGCTTTAATCTTGTAATACTTTAAAACCTGAAACCAGGTTTTAGAGATGGCCCTGTAACCCCTTCTACTCACCCCCACTATGTCACAAACTTCTTGCATTTGAGAAGGTTGGACCAGTAAACCCATATCTTTCAGTAAACTTTGAAATACCATTTTTTTCTGAGTTTGATTTTCAGGAAGTTTCAAAAGTTTAAGAATATCACTTTTGTTCATTACCTCATTAAAAAATCTCACCCTTTAAAGACCATTGGACATATCAAATCCTAAAAAACTAGTCACATGTTCTCTAGTAATCTTTAATCTTTTTTTTCTTTGTCCAGAACCTTCTGTTAAGTTTACTACATCTCTCATTCATTTTACTCGTGCTCTTAATCCTATTGGAGTTTCTTTTAAAGTCCGAAGTTGGTGATTTTCTTGTTTTAGAGATGCTATTTGGTTTTCAAGCTCTAAAATTCTTGTTGCATTTGAAGACAAAACAATTTTGAGATATTGAATGTAATGTGTATGATCAATGTGTAAATGAGATAACCTAGAACTATATCCTAGTAAGCCATCAACCCCATCACCAACAAATCTCATCAAATCATGAGGTGTGTGAAAAGATGGATACCTTCCAGTGCTAGGATCCGGTGGATACAAGCTCCCATCTGTCCATATATCAATGTGTTTCTTTCCCTCGTTGTGAAGTTGTTGTGCTTCATTTGCAGTTGTAACTGGTCTTTTATAGACACTCCGCGTAGTAGCATATTCCTGGCTTAGCTTAATGTTCAAGTGAAACTTGAGGTTATCACTAATGAAAGATGTATTAGTCATTGTAAGTAATGAAGGAGCAAAAAGTATAATGGAAATAACGTAGCAGCAGAACAAGGTGCATCAGAGAAGAAGAGATAAATCTCGCGAAAGGTGAGAGAAAAAAGAGAGATTCAAAAGTGGAAACAACTATTTGCCGCCAAGTGAAGTAAATGAAAACAAATTTCGAGGTGAGCCACAAAGGAATGTGAAAAAACTGATATCTTTTTGAATATTTAGAGATATGTACCTAGATATGCTTTAAATGACCAAAACGGAAAAATTTGGAGCCGTTTTGACCACAAACGGCTCTGCTAATTAGTAATTTAACCAATTCCTTACACAGCCCTTTTTGAGTCGTTTTTGGCCCTAATGTGTGCAACACAATCTCCTCTATCTCTGGTTTGGACCGTCTATGCGTGGACATGCTTGGAAAGTTGGGCTTAGGAAGGGATTTGAAATGGGTGGGAGGAAGGTGAGGGAGAGAAGTCGGCAAGGCTGTGGGCTATTGTGTGTGGGTATTGTGGAGAGAGAATGAGGAGCTGAGGGGAGGGTGAGGTGAGATGCCTATGGTGGCTATGGTGGCTTTGACAGTGGAGATAGAGAAAGAGGGGAGGAGTGAGAGGTAGAGAGGATAGTGAAGCTGTGGGCTATGGAGTGTGGGACTGTAGAGGGTTGATGGAGGTGTGAGAGAAGGGGGATCTATGGAGAGAGTGGTGGAAAGATTTTGGCTATGGTTGCTTTGACTGTAGAGAGAGAATGGGAGGAGGGAGAGTGTGGGAGAGAGAGAAAATTGGATTTTGGGGGGGGAAATTGACTTTATTAAGCTAGTTTATGTTTTGGGGCAGTTTTGGAGGCAAATGAGTCAACTTTGAAACTTTAAAAAAAAAATCATCTTTTAGGGTTTTTAAGCATGCGCGCTTTTTTTTTTTGGGGTCCCTTCCTCTTTTATGGCACCTATTTCCTCCTATGTACCCCCCCCCCCCCCCCCCCCCCCAGCCTACCTCCCACCTCTCTCTAAGAACCAAGCATTGAAGAGGGAGACAATTAGGCTGCACCCCTACCATTCCTCCCCCTCTAGGTGATATCCCAAGAGCCCTCTCATTGGTTCTCCCTTAAGCCTTCACTAATCAAAAAGGCCCAAGGAGAGTCCATATTTTTCCTAATGGATTCCTCAAGTGTTTTAGGGTCTTGGGTCTTGACGTGCTTCTTAAACTCTGGTGTCAGACCACATATAAATCCCCGTACTTGCTGAAAGTTATCTAAGCCTTCCAACTTGAGGATAACATCCTGATAGTGAGAGATATATTCAAGTAATCATGGGTATTGGCGCATGGAACACGTGTCTCAAGCCGTCCAATTCTGATTTTCCTCATTTGTAGGCAAAAATTCCTTACGAAACATAGCTTCAAAAGCTACCCAACTCCATGGTATGATATTCTTCTCCTTGAGAGGCATCCACCATTTGTAGGCCTTGCCTTCCATAGTTAATTTGTTTGCAGTGGTCTGACTGTGTTCGAAGTACGTCGTAAGGCGTGAATTCCATCCCACTTGCTGAGAAAGATATTCACTGCATCCTTATTGCGATTGCGGTCTTCTCCCTTAAAAGTTGATGGTTTGGTGTTTTTCAACAACTCATCCACCTCTTTTGTAGTGAGAGTGTGCAAAGTATCAGCAGTTGGACCTTGTCCTAGATTAGAAGGGCCTTGCCCCTTGGACTGCTGTTGCATTAATTGGATCAATAACATGGATAATTTAGTGACGTTTTCATTTAAAAATTGAAAATTTCCTTCCATTACTGATATGCGTGTTTGAAGTGCACAAAATTCTTGAATGTCAAGAAATTCATAGGTGTCATCACCTGTTGTAGCAGCGCAGGCACTCTCCATGAGAGCATCTGGCCGCGAGCCATCATGGGTAGGATCAGGAGTAATTTTCTCGAAATCAAAAATCATATTGATATTTGAATCCATGGCAACACAGTGCAGTGAAAGGAATAGTCAAAAAAATACCTGATATTGAGAGCACTGCAAAGGTTAATTAGCCTTGCTAATCCCGTCGAAATCGATATTGACCAAGTTGAAATCGATCGAAAATGTCATCTGTGTAGGGAAATCCTTAACCTGTTGTAGCCGAATCGAGTATGGGTAGGATTGCTTTCAACTGCAATCAAATTTGAGAAATAACGTCGCTTCTGAATCCCCTTGGGACGCTTTATTAATTCTTTGATTTTTGGCAAGTAGTATGTAGAAACTTTGTGTGGGTGTGTGTACTTGCCAGCCCTGCCTTCGATCCCCTTGGATCTATGCTTACTAACTTCGGAGGTTGGAGGTCGGAGCTCCTTGCTTGATGCGGGGTGTGTATCACCCCTAGTACCAATAAAGTCTAAAGGCCAAGGGCCTTAGGCATTTTGAGTGTGAATTCAAAGCTTCACAAACGGCATAGCTAGCAGCAGTAGCGCGCGAGGGCCTATTGAAAGAGATGGTGGTCGCAGGCTTTGGTCGAGGGTCGAGAGTTGCTCCTTAGCCCGGTGCGATGCCATAGAGCCCGAGAGGGCGAGATTGGGTGAAAGTCCGGTTTTCGCCGCTTCTCTTTGCAAGAGGGGTTGCCCATGCCGTCGGCTTTTTCCTTCTGACAGGGGGTACGCTCCACGGCCTCCTTCACACCGACATGCAAAAGCATGCAAGGATTGTGTGGCTCTCCCACACCACGGGATGTGCCTCCCCAAAAATATTAACCTTGCTCTTGATACCAATTTTAGACAAGGGGAACTAGAACCTAGGAGTCCACCTCCCAACCCCCTACTATATAGCATGGCTCCTAGCCCTTTGCCCTAGTTGGACTCCCTTTCCACACTGCCTAGCCCGGCCTTGCCCTTGTCTAGTCCAGCCTTGCCGTTGTCCTCACACATTATTGCCTTGAATTAGAATCACCATGAGGAGAGTGTGCGACTTTTAAGTCCATTTCGTCGCCCTCTACACACACAACCATCAGTGCAATAGACCTTACCTGCACAAATTTAGCAAGAAATCGCATATGTTCATGCTTTGTTTCCATTTCCAACATCCTCGAGTGAGTTCTCCTTCTCAACTCAAGCTACCTCTCTGACCTTACCCATTGGGCAAACAAAGACTTCCAAAGCAATGCAGACAATACTCGAAGCAAAGCGGTTGGAGTTAGAAATAATAGAATATAGTACAATAGAAAAGGAGATGCAGACTTCCATCACTTATTTAGCCATATGCAAATACATGTTTAAGGATGTTTAAGGAAGCTATTCAACAATTGGAATACGGCACTTCTATTAGAAGTAACAAGAATACCCATAGATGTGGCAGTAATAGTGCACATAGTGGATACTTTCAACCCTCACACAACAATAGTAACTATCAATGACAGGCAAATCCAACTTATTATGGCCATCATTTTACACATTTTCAGACTATCATATAATAAAACAACTAAAGCCTATATAGTTGACGAGATCAATATATTTTTGAATGAGAAACTTGAAATAAAGCAAAAGAGGAAATCAAGTGCCCAAGGAATTTTAGTATCAACCTTGGAGCATAAAGCAGCATACAAATTCACAATTGAAGCCATCGATTTGAAAAATGACCCTATGTATGTATTTGAGAAATTGTTCAGCATGCTCCTAGCCAGAGCTTTGGATAGAAAATGCCCTATTAATCTAAAAACAATTTTGTACAACAACGTGGTAGCCAAGATAGCCAAGGTGAAAACCCAACACCTATTCAAGGCTTTGTATGTACATCTAGAAGTTTTTCCACTAGACTACTTGTGTGCAAGGTCTTTCTAGTGATCGATCAGCATCCATGAATCTCACACCACCGAAGGGCCATAAACTGAGGTTGGAGAGACCAAAAGACTAGCCCTAGACTAGTCGACACTAACCACAAAGAAACATAATCTAGTAGTTGACCAGGCGGAGGAATTTGAAAAGTCTACTAAGAAATAGATACAATCAAAAGAGTGATAGACTAGCTCAGCACCAAGGCAAAGAAAACCAGAGGCACATTTGAAGAGAAGAAGACCACTGAACTAGTAGATGGGACATCAAGCGACAAGGCCATAGTACCACTATTAAGAACTAGCCTTGAGACGTCCATTGATCTACATAAAGAACCAAATGACTCTATCCAGATGAAGGATATGAAAAAATCAAGCATGAAAACATCTACCACATGTCACCAAAGTCACTACAATAGTAGTTCAATGATAACCTGATAGGCTCCATCCCTTACAAAAGCAATGATTGGTGGGTAATGTGGGCATAGTACCACACATCAAGTGCCTTTACCATACCCTATAAGGTGTTTAGATACGAAATTGAGATAAAATATGTGGATAGTATTATAGATGGTTCATAGCCACGATCCAAAAGGGGTCGAATACAATCATAAATGCCATTGCTCAGATGATGGAAGCTAAGCCCAACAAGGATAACTATAAAATTGACCAGTTAAGACAACACATGAAAACCATCAAAGAAATGGATAAGGAGATTAAGGAGTTCGAACTCATTAACTCCAACTTAAATTTTGAAAAGTGAAATTTGTCTATAGAGCTAAAGAAGAATACAACAAAGTGCCAATCCACTCTTGATAAAAAACAAGCTGCCATCGATAGTTTGAAGACGACACATAGTGTTTTCAAGCAATCCATTTTAAATAAATACATAGATCAATCACTGGCAAACATCACCAACTCAGAAGGAAAAATGTCTTTGAGTCTAGAGGAGCTTGTTGGTAAAAAATATGAATAGTGACATGAAGAACAAGGTCCCCAAATACACCAGTGCTATAGCTAGCCAAACACTTCTAGAGCACCTCTGGCTAGTTAGGATGAATGATGAGAATCCAGATTCTTCAAATAAAAGCCAAGGCACTAGTCATGCTAACTAGACACTTGATACATCCCAGCAACCATGTGACTATATGCCAAAGAATTGGCCACACAAAACACCTAATAACAACTAGTCATACTGGACCTTTGATCAACAGACAAATCATACTGAAAATTAGATAGTGTTTTCATGCAAGAATAAGGGGAAAGCCATCCAAATGGAAATTGATTCAAACACCAACTCTAAAGTTTCAAATTAGTGTCTTAGTCTGATAAGAAGATTCAGAGGGAAAAGAAACTCCCGATGTGCACTTATCTTGCAGATGATAATGTTTATTTGGATCTGGAAAGATATGAGATGTTGTTTGTTGGGTCTAGGATCATGGTAAATCAATGGAAGGCTTTGAGCTATCATGAGAAACAAGCATGTCACTTGACTCCTCACAGAATGTGGTCCAAGATTTAGATGGAATTCTTGAATACATGATTCTACAAGCAAATATAGATGAAAGCCTTTAGATAAGAAAGATAACAACAATGAATGTGTAGGGTTTGGGCATTCATCTAGAAGTGCTCTTAGGAAATTGACCCGCTTGTAGGTGCATGCAAGATACCAAAACTAAAATCAAGGGAACACTCTAGAAGCTGCAGATGGATTGTGTTGGAAATAGGGTTGTAGGGGAACCTTGGGGGGGTCACTTAATAATTATGTCACTACCACGTGAATACATCAAAATGGATTATTAATTTTTATTCTTTCTGACATTTTCACATATGAAAGGATACCAATAAATTGAATCGGGGAAAAAAATTCACGAATTGAATAGGAAAAGGGCGTATTTTATTTGTCAAAAATTCACAAATAAGGAATTTTAGAAATAGTCCTTGAATGTACGTGATATACACAATCTATATGTAGTGATCCCCCGAAGAGGGAAACACTCAGATCTTGGAGAAGACGAAGGAAACTAAGGGTACATAAAAGAGAGTAGTAATAATTAGTGTGCAATGGAAAGATAAGATAGCCCTAGAGTGATGCGCATATATACAATGCACGAGAAAATAGGGTTGCAGGGAAACACACAAAGTTTGGAGAAGATGAAGGAAACTCAAGGCACACAAAAATAGTATTACGGTGTGCAATGGAAATATAAAATAGCCCTAGAGTGATGGGTGTATATACAATGCATGGGGGAAAAAACAACCTAATGAGGGAAAAAATGCCTCTGGCAGTCCTAAGTGTGTTCACTCACATCTCTACCACATATGTATGGTAACAAATCCCCCCTGGGAGTGATGCAATGAACAAGAGTTGGCACATAGAGTATAGGGAAGTGCCATGACCCGAGGACATGATCAGTCCACAAAGGGGAGTAAGCCCAAAGTTTTGCAAAAAGATTCAAACTTCTCACAAGAAAATGCCTTTGTGAAAAGATCTATGAGGTTGTCATGTGTTTGCATATAAGCCAAGCTACTGACAATCTCTCCTAACAAAGTGATAATGCACCCCTATGTTCTTTGCGAGAGCATGAAAAACTAGGTTCCTTGCAATTGCCAATGTGCTCTAGCTGTCAACAGTAAAGATGATGTTGGTAGTGTCATGTCCAACACCCAAATCAGCCATAAGGCATCCAAGCCATACACACTCAATTGTAGCTGTGAAGATTGCCCTATACTCAGCCTCACAATTGGATGTGGCCTTAGTAGGTTGCTTCTTTCTCAACCATGATATGCATGAACTACCAAGCATGACATAAAAACCACTCGTGGACACTCTGTGTCATAACAACCAACCCAATCTGAATTCAAAAAAGTATGTAAATTTGGCAGCAATGATCCCCCTTGGGATAAAACAACCCAAGATGCAAAGTGCCACTCTCAAGTAGTGAAAGATCCACTTGACAACCTACCAATTCTTAGAGGCTAGGCTAGGCATAAATATGCTGACATGTGAGACTACAAAATGAATATCTAGCCTTGCGTCACATACATAAATAAATCATCCAACAACAATTTGGTGAAGAGTGGCATCGATAGGATCACCAACATCATGAAGAATAAAATTCAAGCCTGTTTGTATGGGAGTGGCAATAGGTTTGCAATACTCAAGTCCAAACTTACATAGTAATGTCTCTATGTAACTTGTCTAACACAAGGCAATACCACCATCACATGCTTAAACTATATGTGCAAGTAATGATACAATATCCCCAAATATTTCATCTTGAAAGTAACATTCAAATCAGCCTTAAATTCAGTAATATGCGCCTCATTCAGACTAGTGATCGATAAAATCATCCACATACAGAACAACGATGAGAAGTACATCACCTGCATGCTTTACATAAAACGTGCTTTCTGTTGGACTGTTAACAGCAGCCTCACTTAACCAAATGAGTTTTAGATTTATTATACCAAGCATGAGGAGATTACATGAACCCATACAAAGCTTTTTTACATTTGCACACTTTATTTCCTGCCCTTTAATGGCAAAAATGTGAGGCTGCATTACATCAACTTCCTCAAATATGTCACCATTCAAGAAAGCATTAACAATATGTGATAGATGTACATCCCATCCAAAATGAGATGCCAATGCACATAGAAAATGCACAATGGTTTACAATAAGTGGGAGACAAAGTCTCTTCATAGTCTATTCCTTTTTGTTGTGCATAACCTTTTGCAACAAGGCGAGCCTTATAGCAATCAATCTCACTATCCGGCTTACGTTTCAACTTGTAAACCCACTTCGTACCAATGGCCTTTTTTCCTGGAGGCAAATCACATAAAGTCCATGTGTCATTTTCTACAAGTGCGTCATATTTTGATTACATGATAGCCATCCAATTTTTTGAATTTTGTGCTTCATCAAAAGATAGAGGCTCCTCAACATCACATAATCTAGACACAACCAAAGCATTACAATCTGGTGCATAAGATGCATGGCAAGAACTTGAATGAGTGTGACTATACAAAGGTGCATCCAATCTCACATCCAAATTACTTGAAAGGGCGGTGGTAATGCGTGTGCTAGTCTCCACCCAACCGTGCTATCTTATAGCCTCCCCCTAGCGTACACATTGTCCGGTCGTGCCGGTGGCCTTGCACATAGGACCCATATCCTTAAATTACCCCCCCTTGGAGAATCGTTTTTGTCCTCGAAAATGAACGTAGGAAAATGTTTCTTAAGTGCGGAGACATTCTCCCATGTAGAACCTTCTTTAGGTCTATCTAGCCATTTTACCAACACCTATCATCTGACATGATGTCTGGTGCGAAGCTCATGAGAATCCAAAATCTTTTTGGGCTCATGATGAATGCTTGGTTGTTTGATAAGGGTAACTAACACACCTTTGTTTTCGTAAACGGCTAACATGAAAAACATGATGAACTCGTGAGTGCTTTGGGAGAGCTAACTTATAGGCCATTTGATCTATACGTTTGAGAATGGTAAACGGTCCATAATAGCGTGGTGAAAGTTTAGCAACTTTTCCCGTCTTCAGACTTTTTGAATGCTCCAAAACTTTGAGGAAAACCTTGTCTCCTTCTTCAAAAGTAGCAAGACGACGATGCTCATCTGTGTACTTCTTATATCGATCTTGAGCTTGCTTAACGTTATGTTGAGCGACTCAAAGCATGTCAAAATGGTCTTGGAGAAAATCCTTCTCTTTTTGTATCTTCTCCTTAGCCAACCCCACCGTAACGGGTGACCTGGGTTGAAATCCATATAAAAGCATAAATGGACTATATCCTGTCATCACATGCTTTGAATTATTATAAGCAAATTCCAATATAGGTAAGTAGTCTTCCCAATTGTTTTGCTTCTTTCTAACATACGCTCATAGCATATCCTCTAGCACTTGATTAACTCTTTCTGTTTGACCATCCGTTTCTGGATGATCAACCGTACTTAGTTTAATTTTAGTTTCTAACTTTTGAAACACAGCTCTCTAGAAGTGATTATTGAACTTTCAATCTCTCTCACTAATGATACTAGCTGGAAGACCGTAGAGTTGATATATATGCTCTACAAATAGACCTTCTAATTTCAGTATCTTAATCGTAGTCTTAGTGGGAATGAATCGACCCATCTTTGTGAGACGGTCTACAATTACCCAAATGGCATCATGGCCATGATTTATAGTAGGTAGTCCTACTACAAAATCCATAGAGATACTCTCCCACTTACCTTGTGGAATCTCTAAAGGATGTAAAATGCCACCTACCTTGAGTCGCTCCGCCTTATTAACTTGTGAGACGGTCTACAATTACCCAAATGGCATCATGACCATGATTTATAGTAGGTAGTCCTACTACAAAATCCATAGAGATAATCTCCCACTTACCTTGTGGAATCTCTCAAGGATGTAAAAGGCCACCTACCTTGAGGCGCTCTGCCTTATTAACTTGGCACTATTGGTAGTTTAATACATACTCTTGAACATCATGATGTAAGCCCGACCAATAAAATTGCCGTCGAACTAAGGCATACCTGGATGACCAGCACTTGGACTATTGTGTGACACTCAAATAAGATTTGGCACCTAGTGTCTGAGTCCTTTGGCACACATACTCTACCTTTGTGGAGTAAGTAGCCATCATCAATGGAAAAATTCTTCCATCGCTTAAGCTCTTCCTGAGTAGGGGTGGAGCTCTGTGTGTTGGAGTTTCTATCTACGCGTACAAAGACATGTTGATTTGGCTGTTCAGAGACATGTGAGTGTGAGGGATCCCTTTTTAAAATTGCACTCCCCACTTTAGCATATGATTGATCTTGTGCACACTTGCCACGTAATGACTCCAAAAATCCACTCTTTAGTTCCGTGAAAGCAAGTGAATTAATTTGAGGCATCCGACTTAGTGCATCCGCTACTACATTATATCGCCCCTTGAGATATTGTAGCTTACAATCATAATCTTGAAGGATTTCTGCCCATTTAGCTTTTGGCCTTTCATGTCTGTTTGAGTAGTAAACCATTTGATACTCTCATGGTCAAAAACTACTTCAAACTTAGCACCATATAAATAGTGTCGCCACTTTCGTAAAGCGTGAATTATGGCATAGAGCTCCCTCTCATAAACATAACAATTTTGTTGAGATCTATCTAACTTTTCACTTTCAAAGGCTATAGGTCTTCCCTCCGGGAGAAGTACCGCACCAATGGCTTTATCACTAGCATCAGTCTCTACCACAATTGGCTTAATGGGGTTGACGATTGCTAGGATGGGAGAAGTGGCTATAGCTACCTTGAGCTGTTTGAAACTGCGTTTTTTGGACTTCTTCCCAAGAAAAGGTCTTACCTTTTGCTTTAAGTTGATACGTCATAGGGACATTGATTTTGGCATAGTCATGGATATACTGTCGATAAAATCCACCCATGCCTAAAACTATTTGAAGCTCCTCAACTATGTTGGGATCTGGCCATCGAAGAATGGAAGTGACCTTGTCAGTGTCCATCGTGATGCCAAAATAAGAGATCACATGACCGAGGTAATGTATCTCTGTTTTAAAGAAATTGCGCTTGCTTTGCTTAGCATACAACACGTGAGCTCGTAGCTGTTCGAACACTAATTGTAAGTGTTCTATGTGTTCATCTTCAGTCTTACTGTAAATGAGAATGTCATAAAGGAAAACTACAACAAATTTTCCAAGATAGGGACATAAGACACTATCCATGAGTGTCATAAATGTAGCAGCTTTGGAAATATCTTGTAAAAGGATACGCACCTAGTGGTATCCTGAACGAAGATCTATCTTTGTATAGTATCTTGCCCCATGGAGTTGATCAAACAACTCATCTACTCTTGGCAAAGGATACTTGTTCTTGATGGTTATGGCGTTTAATCCACGATAATCTATGCACATGCGCATAGTACCATCTTTCTTTTTTACCAATAGAATTTGGTGATGCCCAAGGAAAAGTGCTAGATCTTATGAAACCATGGGCGAGGTAGTCAGCCAACTAACTCTCAACCTCCTTGGCTTCTTTATCACTCATACGATAAGGTGGTTTACTCACCAGTTTAGTGCCTGGCAAGACATCTATGCCATGCTGCACATCACGTGTAGGGGGTAAACCTGGTGGTAAATCACTTGAGAACACATCACTATACTCCGTGAGTAAGTGAGTCAGTTTTCTTTGTGCAAAAGGAGAAATTAAACTAGATCTATGCTGGGATGGAGAATCTTGTAATTCCTGTAATGTTTGTTTTACAACAGTTGCACGTTGCTCTCTAGAATTAAAATTAAGAGCACTTTGCTCGTTAGATTTGTTAACACTTTGTTTATCAGTAGAATTCATTGCACTTTGCATACCATTACTAGAATTCACCGCACTTTGCGCTTGAGAATTCACAAGACTTGGAGATAAGCAATAACACAAAAAGACTTCATCTATTAAATCTTCTTTCTACAAACTAGAAAGCTCGGCTGTACATATAAGAGGTGCAGATGGTATATTTTTCTCACCTGTTTACCATTGTCCATAAAGGATAAGGAGTTGTGTTCATAACTTGTGTGCAATGTGTTTCCTAAACCATGCATCCACTCCCGTCCTAAAACTATATAAGCACGGTCCATGTTCATAACTTGGAAGTCAAGGGTCATCGTATGATCTTGAACAATAAGCTCAACCCCTTGAACTACTGTGTCCCATACTTATTTATCATTCCTAGACATCTGATCCACCACATACTTGTAAGAGCAGGGAGTCTGTGTAAGATTCAATTTCTTGACTAGCTTATAGTTCAAGAAGTTATGAGTTGCACCATCATCCACTAAAATACGAACACGTTGTCCGTTAATAGTTCCATGCATGCGAATCAAATCATGGGGGACAAACGTGGGCTACCACATTGAAGCAGGCACACAAAACTTGTGCTTTTCTTCCATATGAAGAACCTCTACATTACAATATTTAGGAGATAAATCTAATGTGAAGCGTTGCACCGTGTGCATGGCCTTTTCTTTGCCTTGCAAAAGAGGACAATCTTTCTTTTTATGTTGGTCCTAAAGACATCTAGAACACAAATTGTGTTTTTTTGCATGCTCAAAATCGGTAGTGCTGAGAGACCCACGTGGAGTATCTCGTGAGTGCTTAGTCTTCTTAGCTTCTTCTGGGCATGGAGAGGTAGATTGTCTCTTATTCCTCTTGGAACGTGTGGGAGATCTACCTCGCCATTGGCTCTTAGCAAAAGTATTCTTAGAGTAGGGAACATTTCCTTTCCTCTCTTAGTCATCATCATATCTTTGGGCATGACTGATGGCTTCTTCCAAAGTTTTTAGATGTTGGGTCTTGACATGAAGACGATAGTCTTTGTCAAGACCCCTATTAAAACCCCGTATCTTTTGGAATTCATTTAGACCTTCTAGTTTCAATATGATTTCCTGATAATTCGAAAGGTACCATGTGAGAGAGAGGCCACACATGCGGCATGCATCCCATGCTAACCAATCCTTATCTTCTTCATTGGAGTCCAAAAATTCTTTGGAGAAAGAAGCTTGAAACGCAGCCCAAGATGGAGAACGAGCATCTATTGGAAATTCCATCCACCACTTATAGGCCTTGCCAGAGATAGACTTTTTTCCATAGCCATCTTTATACCTGGGGTGTGTTGTTGAGATGTCGAGCTCTACACCTTGAGCTGGCATCCACTACGGGTCTTGGCCTCTTACGGCATTTACTCACTGGCGCGTTAGGTGACCGACACGGAGAATCTCTGCCAGTGATTCTACAGCTGGACTACAATTATAGTGCCAGCCTAGTACGCTTCTAGCGAGTTCACACTTAGTGACCGCATGTACATATGTGCTACTTTTCAGCTTTAGCAGTTAGTCATTTTTGTACTCTCTTTTTCTGTGAAGAAGAAGAAGAAGCTTTCCATCTCTGTGTGCTTTGTGCTTGTCTTGTGTAGCTCTCTTGCATCTTCATTCTTTACATGGTATCAGAGCTTGGTGCAGGCAAGAGAGGCTAAGAGAGCAAGAGCATCACAATCCCTTTGTTTGCAATCCCTTCATTTTAGGGGTTTTTCGCACAAGTTTCTGAACAGGTCTCCAAAGTGCAGTATACAGAGATTTACTGTACAAGTACAGTGGTTGTATGTACGCTTGATTGTGGACACTCGTTGAGTGTAGAAAGCGTTACAGGTACCACGATAGAAGGTTCAGCAGATTTGCAGGTTTTTGCAGATTGCAACTATTTTGTCTCAGTGCTTCAAGATGTCTGACGGTTTCAGCCAGATTGTTACTGAGAAGCTTGAGAAAAATAACTACCCTGCATGGAAGTTCAGAATAACAAATTTCCTAAAAGGAAAAGGTTATTGGGACTATGTAGAAGGAGACAATGAAAAGGAACTAGAGATTCCCGAGGCAAATGCTACAGCAGAACAAAGGAAAGCTTTGAGGGACTGGCAACAAGGCCAGAGCAAAGTGATGTATTGGCTTTCTATGAGCATTACAGATGGCATGATGGGCTATCTACAGGATGCTGAAACCCCCGCCATTGCATGGAGAAACTTAGGCAGAGTGTTCGAGGTGAACACCAAGGCCAAGAAGCTTCAACTAAAGTCGGAGCTAAATCAGGTTAAGAGGAACAACCTCTCAATCAATGATTATGCCTTGAAGATCAAGAGTATCATTGAGGCTCTTGGATCTATTAAAGTCTCAGTGGAAGACGATGACATTGTCCGTGCATGCTTGGATGGTCTAGGAGATGAGTATGTATATTTTAGGTCTTCCATGAATACAAGAGACGACATCCCCGTGTTCCAAGATTTGATTTCTATGCTTATTCTTGAGGAGAAGAACCTTGACACATCTTCTTCTCATGGCAGAAATAATTCTGAACATGCCTTCTATTCTAACCCCAACAGAGGTAGAGGTAGAGGTTGTGGTCGAGGCCCAAGGGGTTGCAGGGGCCAATTTCTGGAAGGTCAATCAAATCAAAACAATACAGGTGGCAGGGGAAACCAGCCTCAAGGCAGGGGGAGTCAAAGAGGTCGTGGTGCAGGATCAAGCAGGCAGCAACATAGTCTAGATAGCAGAGAATGTTGGACTTGTGGTGAAAGAGGTCACATGTCACGTGACTGTCCAAAGGGAAAAGAAAGTGGAAAGAGAGAACAGGGCAACTATGCATCTACTAGCAGAGATGCAGATGACAGCAAAAACGAGCGCATGTTTTTTATGCAGCATGTAATGAATACAATGACTGCAGAGAATTCCACCCAAGATGATGTTTGGTAGGTGGATTCAGGTGCCTCTAATCACATGACGTCTCGTGGAGAGTGGTTTAGAGATATGCGCAAACCAGATGTGTCAGGCTATGTGCAAACAGGAGATGACACAGCTCACCCCATTGCTCATGTAGGGGACATACCTCTAAATACGAAGAGTGGGAAATCAAAGTACTTAGCAGATGTACTTCATGTCCCAAACATTACAAAGAATCTTGTTTCTGTTGGACAAATGGTTGAGCAGGGTTTGCAGGTTCGATTCAATCCAAATGGCTGCTATGTAGAAGATTTCCAGAATGGCTGTAAGCTGATCACAAAGGGCAAATGTGTGGGCAGAATGTTTACGCTGAATGTAAACATGCCTGAGGTAAAAGCTGCATTATTTGCACAGGGCACAGGTGTTGTGGCTGATGTTGACATTTGGCACAAACACATTGGCCATGTCAATGAGCAGAGATTGCGCAGCATGCAATCAAAACAGATTGTAAAAGGTTTGCCCAAATTCAAGGTGGATGGTATGCATAAAGTGTGTGCAGCATGCCAATTTGGAAAACAGTCAAAGGGCTCATTTCCACATGAGCACAATGTATGTAAAAAGCCACTTGAGGTGGTGCACACAGATGTTTGGGGTCCAACCGATACTGCAAGTATACATGGTTGCAGGTATTATGTCTCTTTCATTGATGACCATACAAGGAAAGTATGGGTCTACTTCATGCGTAACAAAAGTGAAGTGTTTGGTTACTTTCAAGACTTCAAAGTCATGATTGAGAAGGAGACAGATATGCAAATCAAGACATTGAGGTCAGATGGAGGGGGAGAGTACTTCTCCAATGATTTTTCAGATTTTCTATGAATGCATGGTATACGCAGGCAGTTTACATGCAGATATACTCCACAACAGAATGGGGTCGCAGAAAGGAAAAACAGGCACATTGCAGAGGTTGCACGTGCATTGATGAATGAGAAGAACATGCCTCATCATTTCTGGGCTGAAGCCGTTAATACAGCTGTGTACATTATGAATAGGACCTCTACAGCTGCGGTGCATGATGTAACACCTGAGGAAAAGTTTACAGGTACAAAGCCTGATTTGGCACACTTGAAAGAGTGTGGCTGCATAGCTTACGTGCATGTACCAGATGAGTTGCGTAGGAAATTGGATCCTAAAGCAGAGAAATGTATTCTTGTGGGATATTACCTTGAACAAAAGGGGTACAGGTGCTACAATCCTACTACACGAGAATTACGAGTGAGCAAAGATGTAGTCTTTGATGAGATGAGCAGCTGGTATAGTAATGCACATGGCACTATTGGGGCTGATGTAAAAGATGATGTGGTTGTACAAAATGTGAGGCCACAGTCACAGGTTTTGAGTAGACCACAAGAGTCCTCTTCTTGTGGCTCTATTGAGAAACCATGGAATGGTAGACTACGTACGCAGGTTACTCCACCAATAGGTACAGGGAATGTATCACGAAAAGGAAAGGAAAAGGTTGATGAACCTCCCTTTATGGCTGATGCATCATCAGGTTTTTCACATGTAGACATGGATTCAGATGGTTATGAACAAAGTCTTGATGAGGAATTTGGAATTCCAGCTGTCAGGACACCCGGTGTAAGGAAAGTACAAGAAGATGCTAGAGGGCAAAGGAGTGACCCAGGACCACGCAAATCTAATAGAGTTAGAAATCCAGTTCAGAAATAGACTTATGATGGGTATCTAGCGCATCACCAATCCTACATGGCTAAGGTGATACAGGATGTGGAGCCCACATGTTTTGAGGATGCAGTTGGAAATGTGCATTGGGATGATGCAATGAATGAAGAGATGGCTACATTGGAAGCAAACGACACATGGGAGTTGGTGCCATTGCCAAGTGGCAAGAAAGCTATTGGCTGTAAATGGGTGTATAAAACCAAGCATAAGGCTGATGGTAACATTGAGCGTCACAAGGCAAGGCTGGTTGCAAAGGGTTATGCACAGACGTATGGCATAGACTATGAGGAGACCTTTGCTCCAGTGGAAAAGATGATGACTGTGAGAGCTGTCATAGCAGTGGCTGCATCTAGAGGATGGATTATGCATCAAATGGATGTAAAGAATGTCTTCTTGAATGGTGAGTTGCAAGAGGAAGTGTATATGGATCAGCCACCTGGTTATGTCGATCCAGGTTACCCAGATTATGTATGCAGACTTCTCAAAGCTTTGTATGGTTTGAAGCAGGGCTCTAGAGCATGGTATGATAGGATTGCCAAGTATCTTGTCAGTATTTGTTTTAGCAGAGCTCATACTGATCATTCACTCTATGTACGTGAGAGTGATGTGGGGATTGTGGTCATTACCATATATGTAGATGACCTTGTTATTGTTGGTGACAATGCTATGGAGATTGACCATGTGAAGGGTCTTCGCAAACAGGAGTTTGAAATGAAAGATTTAGGCGAGTTGCGCTACTTTCTTGGCATTGAAGTGATCAGGACTCCAGAGAGTGTATGGCTATCACAGAGACAGTATGCTTTGGACATGTTGTCAAAGTATGTTATGGCTGATTGTAAGCCAATTTCTATTCCCTTGGATGTGAATGCAAAGCTTAGTGCAGAGAATGGTGATGTTGTTGAGGATGTCAACATGTACAGGAAGATTGTGGGTAGTATAATCTACTTGACTATCACGAGGCCAGACTTGAGCTACACAGTAGGCTTGGAGAGTCAGTTCATGCAGCTTCCAAGGAAGCCACATTTGGATGGAGTACGACACACACTTAGGTATGTGCAAGGTACTCTTGACTACGCATTGTTCTATGCAGCAGATGCACCATTAGCATTGTATGGGTATACAGATGCAGATTGGGCAGGTAGCATTGTTGATAGGAGATCTACGAGTGGCTTCATGTTCTCTTTTGGGAGTGCTGCTGTTACTTGGAGCAGCAAAAAGCAGCCTACGGTTGCTTTATCGAGCACAGAGGCCGAGTACAGAGGTGCAGCAGTTGCGGCGTGCGAGGTAGCTTGGCTACGCACATTACTTGAGGACTTGGGAGTGCAGGTGGACCAGCAAATTTTCATCCATTGTGACAACCTCAGCAGCATGCAGTTGGCTAGGAACCCAGTGTTCCATGCCAGGACCAAACACATAGAGGTCCATTACCACTACGTTCGAGAGCGAGTGTTGACGGGCGACATCGACTTGGTCTACGTCAGCATAGAGGAGCAGATAGCGGATATCTTTACCAAGGTCCTCAGAGCTGAGAAGCTTCGACATTTCCGGACTATGCTTGGACTCTGCGACATGCAGAGCTCGAGGGGGAGTGTTGAGATGTCGAGCTCTACACCTTGAGCTGGCATCCACTACGGGTCTTGGCCGCTTACGGCATTTACTCACTGGCGCGTTAGGTGACCGACACGGAGGATCTCTGCCAGTGATTCTACAGTTGGACTACACTTATAGTGCCAGCCCAGTACGCTTCTAGCAAGTTCACACTTATTGACCGCATGTACATATGTGCTACTTTTCAGCTTTAGCACTTAGTCATTTTGTACTCTCTTTTCTGTGAAGAAGAAGAAGAAGCTTTCCATCTCTGTGTGCTTTGTGCTTGTCTTGTGTAGCTCTCTTGCATCCTCATTCTTTACATGTGTCTCAATCTATGAATATCACTCCATTTGTGTAAGCACACCAATGTTGACCGCATCCTTGTTGCAATCATGCTCTTCCCCGTCAAACTCAGGAATGGTGATATTCTTAACTAATGCATTGCTACCTTCTGCATCTTTTGCAGTACTTGTCTCTTGGACTCCTTGAGTCGTGCGAGCTTGGTTCCCTTGAACCGTGCCACTTGTGGCTCCTTGAGTCGTCTGCTGTGAATTCATAAATTTCACAAGTAATGCCGTAAGATTGGTAACATTTTCATTGAGTGCAGAGAGCTTGCTTTCAAGTACGCTTTGGCGATGTTCCAAAGTCTTAAAAAAAGAAAGCCCATGATCTCCTAGATCATCATCATCATGCATATTAGTGTCAGCAACACCCGTGGTGCCCTGATTTTGATCTACGTGCTCAAAATCAAACGTGTGTGTGGGTGGGATATCCTCACTGGCCATGGTAAACACACACTATGCAAAGAGAGGAAAAAAATATGAACACAGGGAATTTAAGCGCTTCACTTATGGTTCGTTGTAAGAACACCTTTGATGATTCTTCACAAAAACCCGTCGTTTTTGTGAAGGCTTTTTTTCACTTTGAAGCTACCTCCTTGAGGAACAAAGAATTTTTGGAGGAAAACTTGCCTTCCTCCAAGAAGTGAAAAGGAAGGGTGAAGCTACTTCCTTGAAGTTTGAAGCTTTCCCTTTCCTTCTAGTTTTCCTTTCAACACAAGTAGGCTATCTTTCCTTGTTATACACAACAAAGGGCAATAGATTGATTGGTAAAGTGTTTGCCTCTTACCTCATGAGGTGGGTTCAACCCTCCTTCATGCAAGGGTTAAGCAGGCCTTCCTACGCACGCAGCCAACGGAAGCCTTCGGAGCCTCGGTGCCGTCGAGTTGCCGGTCGAGTTTGCCTTGGTCGCTCGCTGTGAAGGGCGTAGATGGGGCGGTCGGCTATCATTGTTTTTCCACGTGTTGTGCATAGGAAAATGTGCAAATATTCTTTTGTTGCACAGTGCAGGCGTCGCTATCTGCAGAGGTGTGGGAGAGAAGCAGAATGTCGCACGCACATGCAACCCGCTTTCCGCCTCCTTCCAAAAATAGCTCGGATACCAGTGAAAGGGTGGTGGTAATACGTGTGCTAGTCTCCACCCAACCGTGCTATCTTATAGCCTCCCCTTAGTGTACACACTGTCCGATCGTGCCAGGGGCCTTGCCCATAGGATCCATGTCCTTACATTATTGTCATGCAAAGTATGCACCAACCATTTGGAATACCTCTAGCTTGTTCATTCTCAACCCTTTCCACATCAAGTACATCATGTACATCTGCATCAGTAATAGGATGATCTGTAACATTTTGAGAAACCCCCATAGGCTGTACGTTTGTTTCATTTGAATTTACATTCAAATTTCCAACATTGAAAAGAGGCAATAGACTGTCATAAATGTCATGTGGGCTTACATTATTGTCTCTAGTATATGAAAACAAGGGTTGAACAAAATATTCCACAAACACAACATCTTATGAAGCCAAGATACACTTTGTTTGTAGATGGTACATTACATCATTGTCTCTAGTACATGAAAACAAGGGGCGTTGAACAAAATATTCCACAAACACAACATCTGATGAAGCCAAGATACACTTTGTTTGTAGATGGTACAACTTATAACCTTCTCTTTCAGTACTATAACCAACGAAAATGCATTTGACAGCCTTATCTCCAATTTTCCACATTGTGCCAAAGCATAAGCCAAACATTAAAAAATGTGCATGTGATCAATATATGGATTTCTATCATACCATGCTTCATATGGAGTCATAGACTGCAAAGCTTTCGTAGGACACTTGTTAAGTACATAAGTAGCACACATGATGGACTCAAGCCAAAACAAATGTGGAAAAGATTGACTCTTGACCATACAACATGCCATCTTCATAAGGGACATGTTGTTCCTTTTAGCAACACCATTTTGTTGAGGTGTATACAACACTGTACATTGGTGTTTTATCCCACGACTAGTAAGAAACGCATCAAACTCATGATACATATACTCCCCCCTCAATTTGAACGGAGGGTTCCCATAGTACATTTAGAGACATTTTCAATGAAAGCCAAAAATTTCTCTCTCTCTCTCTGTCTTTGTGCACCATAGATGACAAGCACTAGACAAGAATAAAACAAAGATGAAGGTTGAGCCAACACAAGAGAGCGTAGTTGGAATTTTCATTAAAAAACTTGGATACAATGATGGTGTTGATGGTCTGCTTGCTCAAAATTGGGAAAAAACTATCTTCCTCCCTTGTTGGAATCTCCCTCCATGGACTTCTCTTCCTTCCCCTTCAAGAACACAGAGCTTGTCTTGTTCTCCCTTTAGTAGTCACCACACAAGCTTACTCCCATGCATTTTTTTCCCTCCATGGATGCCAAGGGCTACCCTTGCATGTGACCGAGAATGTCATAAAATCTAATATCTAACCAACCCAAATGATTTTCTCATATTAAATTGATCACTTAATGTGGGAGAATAAACAGGAACAAGTGTTAAGATATAGATATGTGCTTATAGATCTATCTCAACACGGGGCCAATGGTAAAGGGGCCCAAATGAGAGATGGTCTATCAAAGAGCAAGGCCAACCAATGGAGCATAAGACCTTAGGGTTAGCTTCATTGAAGACCTCCAATAATGTGTGTAAAAGTCCTTTGACCTTAGGTAAGCTAGGGCTGAGCTTGAGGCGCGAACCCGGCCTAAGCTCGAGGTGCTTGTCAAGCTTGAGGTGCTTGTCGTGCTTGAGGTGCTTGTCATGCTTGAGGTGCTTGAGGTGCTTGACTTGCTACTTGATCAAGGTGCTCGAGGTGCTTTGACATGCTTGCCTCAGATGCTTGTGGGAACACCCCTAGTTCAAGTGCATTGCCATGCTTGATGACTAAGGTGCTTGAGCACCAAAAGTCAAAATTATCCCTACAAGAGGGCGGGGCGAGCCCTTTTCCTAGGGGATAGAGAGAGAACACACACTCACACACACAAGTAAGGCCCAAGCTTGAAGAGGCAGCAGGGACACATGTCAGGCCCCTACCTATGCTACCTTCATGAGATGCCTGAAGCCTATTGGTTGGCCACCCAAGAGTCCAATAGTAATTTAGGAGATTTAATTAATTGATTTAGCATTTATCTAGCCCTCTCTCTCAAAGGGGAAAGAGGGACACTTGTCTCAAGCTACCCCTGATGCTTGTAATGCCTCCTGCTTATGATTGTCTAGGCCTGGAGGGGTCCAATGAGCTTCAAGCATGAGCTACAAGGGGGGGTCGACCCAAGCAATCTAGGGGGTTTCTTAGGGGGTATACTCACCCACACACACTCACAAACACTCTCATTGTATGCTATGCAAAGTGCAAGAGCTCCCTCTCCAATCAAGTAGAGGTTGAGAGCCTACACCGACACTCTTGGCTATGGAGTGCAAATCCAACCAAGAGCCATGCTTCAATGCTTAAGCTTGCCATCTCCTTACTCTTCATTACTATGATATTATGTATGCTAGCAACAAGAGTTATGATAAGTGAGGAAGTAATTCTTTCTCCTACGAAATGTTTCTTCTTCCTCTTCCCTACCCTCATTCCTTGCTAGCTCTCTCCACCTTCGAAGGTGTTTGAGGTCTTGGGACTGAGGCTTGGGATAGCTAAAGCTTTCTTCAAGTTTATGTTATGTTTGTGATGCATGAAGCTTTACATCTTCATTGCATCACCTAGGTCACAAGGAACACAAAGACTGTATTGTAACAAGTCTCTCTTAATGGGAGAAATCATAATACAAATGCCTATTGGAGGGGGGACCGGCTCCACATAAATCCGGTCCTCAAATGTTGTCATGTTCTCTCTCTTGCAAAAGTATTGTTCATGCCAAGTTAACTAATTGCTATGATTATGTTGCTATCTTCAATTATGTTCACCCGTTATGCTCACAAAGTTATTTCTCAAAAGTACTCTCATTAATTTCCGCTACTCTCAAGTTAAATAGGCCAATTCCATTACATTGGTATCAGAGAATTTGGTTTCTCTTTTCTTGCTTAAGAAGAGAGGTCCTTAAGTAGCCTATAAATGGTTGATGTTGTTAATTATAATAGGGTAAGTGGAACTGGGATCTATTATCGGTTTTGTTGAGCCCACTATGTGGGGGATGGTGCACACCTCGGGAGCTTTGGACTTAATAATGGAGTCTTTTTAGACTTGCCTACGGCTTTACCATTATTGAGCCATAAGAAGTCCGAAAGGAGCTAGCCCTTGGCAACTCTGCTATGTTAGACCTACTCCTCTACTCTCTATAATTAACCACTTCGAGCCGTGGGTGTAGATACTTAAGAGCCGATTTTCAAAGGCTAAGAGGAATGGCAACTAAGGTTTTGAATTGCCAAAGCATACACTAAGTACATACATAAATTCTGTTAACATGGCTGACAATAATCAAGAGAGTAGAATGAACATTGATAACTTTGATTTTGCACATGAAGGTGATAATGATGATGCTCCCATGTTTGTGAATTATCTCATCACTAGGTTGCAGCAAGCTATGGGCAACCCTGCTTTGCAAGCCGAAGTTACTCAACAACTTCGTGCTTATGGAATTTCCCTTCCTCTCCAAGAGGAGAGAGAGCTTAGGAGGCCTCTTGAAGAGACCCCCAAAAGAAGACTCTCTCCCATTTGAGAGGAGGAATCCAAAGAGCAAGAAAGCAAGGAAAGTTTAAGTTCCTCTGATGATGTGGCTCCACGAAGACGGCGGTCTAGATGATCGCCTACTCCTCCCAAGAGGAAAAGATCAACACATAGTCCTTCTCCTCATCACTCTGAAAGGCAGGAGAGGAAACAAAGGAAGAAAAGGGCTAGGAAGAGGTCACCCTCTTCTCCTTCTTCTTCACCTTCCTCCTCTTTCGATGAAAGTTATGGCTATTCTCCTAGAGAATACAAGAGGGGAGGACATCGCAAATCATTTCCTGCATGGCGAAGGTCACAAAAGCTAAAGAAGTTCAAGGAGGGAGGAAAGAGTATCTCTTTTCTCACCTATGATGGCACCTTTGGTGCTACTGACAAAGTGTTGTCCTTCATCCAGCAATTTGATGCGGCTTTTGGAGATGAGGGCTTCACAAAGTCCTCCAAGCTACGTCATGTAGCTATGCACTTCCAAAAATCATCTCGTCAATGGTGGGCTAGCCTTCGTGGAAATGGTGAAGCCCCAAAGACATGGAAAACTCTATGATTTTCCATCATGAAGCAATTCCTTGCAAGCGATGCAAAGGACAAAGTGATTACCGAATGGCGCAGCTTGAATCTCCTCTCCCATGAGTCTATCCACAAATATGTAGACAAGTTTTGGGATTTACATCTCAAGGCTACTGTCTTTCAAAAGATAGACTTTGCCGAGAAAAGGCAGCAATTCTGTGCGGGATTACCTGAAGAGATGGCCGAATACATCAACTCTCAATGGCCTGGTACTATTAGCGAAGTAATCCATCACACCATGGTTGCTTCACGCATCAATTTCCATCAAGGGGCTAGACGTAATGTCAAGCCCATGGAAAACAAAGATAAAAATGATGCAAAGGGAAAAACCAATGTTCAAAATACTTCCCAAGCCAAATGCAACAATAACAACAATCGGTCCAAGGAGAAGGGAGTTTACAAAGGTAAAACCAAACTCTCTCCTGAAGAGCTTGAAGCTTTTTTCAAGGACCATAAGTGTTTCAAGTGTGGGGAGCAAGGACATGGCTATCGTTCTTGCCCCAAGAAGAATGCTCGCAATGAGACTCTTAGGGCCTCTACCATCAAAGCTCCAAAAGAGGATGCTCATTGCAAAGGATCATCACTTTCCTATGCTTGGGGAAAGGTAAGAGAGCATGATGCCTTTATCTTGTTTGACCCTGGCTCTATTCTCAACTTCATATCAATAGAGTTGGCCACCAAGTTGGGCATTCAAGCTTTTGAGATGGGAGATATAGAAGTGGCTGATGCCGCTTTCAAGGGACAACAAGCCTCCGTTACTCCCTTGATTGGGAAGTTGAGGCTTCATGTCCAAAGCTATATCGACAAAGAATACTTCTTCATCTCTCCTCTCCAACATGAGGATGTTATCCTAGGGGCACCATGGTTTGATCGCATGGCTGCCAACATGAAGTTCCCTAAAAGGAAAATCTACTTCACCTACAGGGGAAAGAACATGTATATAGATGCTAGTGAGCGTGGTCGCACTATTCCACTTGTAAATCCTCTTGCTTTTGATAAGTCAATGAAGAGCTCAGTTTCTGCATACATGATTTTTGTCAAAGAGTCTCTAAAAGATACTAATGTTTCATCAAATGTAAATAATGGGAATCAAGAAGAGTTAGACTTGTCTAATTTTCTAAAAGGATTCTAAGATGTGTTCATCGATGATATCCCTATGGACTTACCTCCAAAACGAGAGGATGATGACCATCGCATTGAGCTCCTTCCTGGAAGCTCACCACCTAAAAAGCCTCCTTATCGAGTCTCACAAGCTCAACAAGAGGAGATCATGAGGCAAGTACAAGAATTGGTAGACAAAGGGATGGTGAGGCCTAGTTCCTCTCCCTTTTGTTCTCCAATCCTTTTAGTGCAAAAGAAAGATGGTACATACCGTATGTGTGTGGACTATCGAGCACTAAACCATATCACTATCAAAAACAGATTTCCCGTACCTCGGGTAGAAGATCTGTTTGATAAGCTACAAGGCTCTACCAACTTCAGTAGGATTGACCTTAAGAGTGGCTATCATCAAATAAGGATAGTGGATGAAGATATCTTAAAGACCGCGTTTCGCACAACGTTTGGTCTTTATGAATATCTAGTCATGCCTTTTGGCTTGACTAATGCACCAGCTACGTTCAATCGTTTGATGGAGAAAATTTTTAGACCATATCGTAAATTCACTGGAGTGTTCTTTGATGATATCATCATCTACTCCAAGTCTTTGGAGGAACATAAGCAACATCTCCAAGTGATTTTTCAAGCATTGAGGGAGAACAAGCTTTATCTCAACCAAAAGAAAAGCGAATTCTTCCTTCAAGAGATTCAATACCTAGGTCATATTATCTCTAAAGATGGTATCCAAATGGATCCATCAAAGTTAGAGGTAATAAAAGCATGGCCTAACCCAAGAAATCTACATGAGCTAAGAAGCTTTGTTGGTATGTGCGCATACTATAGACGCTTCATAGAAAAATTCTCTCAAGTAGCAAGACCACTACATGACTTAACTAAGAAGAACGTTAAGTTTGTATGGACTGCTAAGGAGCAAAATGATTTTGACCAGTCCTCGTGCTTCCGGATCTCTCAAAGCCATTTGAGGTCCAATGTGATGCTTGTGGTGATTGCCTTGGAGCAGTTTTGCTTCAATAAGGGCATGCCATAGCATATGAGAGCCGAAGGCTCAATATTGATGAACGAGTCTTGGGCATTTATGAGAAAGAGTTTTTAGCTGTTCTACATGCCCTAGACACATGGAAGCACTACCTATTGGGGACTCCATTTATCCTACGAACCGACCACCAAAGTCTCAAGTATTTCATGATGCAAACCAAGCTTTCCGACAAAAAAGTGAGGTGGGAAAATTTTCTTTCGCAATTTAATTTCCATATTGCTCACATAGCTGGTAAGCACAATCAAGTTGCCGATGCACTTTCACGACGACCAAAAGTTAATGCGGTGTCTATAGCTACTCACAATGATCTATCCTCTATGATAGATGAGTATGCTACTGACCCTGACTTTAGAAACATAATGTCATCCCTTGCTTTGGGGAAGAAAGAGGAACCATTCACCTTGCAAGATGGTTATCTTCTCCACGGCAATAGGCTATGTGTTACCCATTCCCTTCATGAGAAAGTTATGTATGAATCCCATGCTCCTCCATATGCGGGGCATAGAGGTATTCAACCTACTCTCCGAGGAGTAGAGACATACTTCTATTGGCCTACCATGAAAGTGGACATACAAGAGTATGTATCAAAATGTGTAGTGTGCCAAAAGACCAAGTATGATAGAGGGAAGACACCTGGATTACTCCAGCCATTGCCTATTCCAAATTCCAAGTCTATCCATGGGAATACAGGAATATGGACAATAGTCGACAGGTTTAGCAAGCAAGCACATTTTATTCCTTTCAAAAAGACTATTAAGGCACATCAAATGGAAACTCTCTTCATATCTCAGATTTTCAAGCACCATGGATTACCCACATCCATCGTGTCAGATAGAGATCCTAGAATGACCAGTAATTTCTTGAAAGGTCTCTTTGAAAATCTAGGAACAAGATTGAATTTCTCTTCGGCTTATCACCCACAAACGGATGGCCAAAGTGAGATAGCCAATCTTACGATACTCGATCTACTCAAGACTTATGTTACCGAAGTAGATCAATGCTCACAATGGGAAAAGTACTTACCTCTTGTAGAGTATGACTACAATAACATTGTACATACTTCTACGGGAAAAGCACCTTTTGAGATCATTGAGGGAAGACCTAAAAGTCCCTTGCTACTCAAAGTACATGGGAAGATCTTCGCCGCGCCGATGAGTATAGCCGTGACTTACAAGAATCTTTTCAAAAGATTAGGGAGGCTATATCCATCTCTTAACAAAGGCAAAAAGCTGCTACTGATAAGCACAGAAGAGCCTTAATTCTCAAAGAAAATGATTGGGTCTTACTCAAGTTTCCTAAGGCTCGATTAAGGCAAACAACGGGCAAAAATCCTACGGGCCATCAAAAGTATTATGCTAAACTAGCAAAAAGATACTATGGTCCTTTCCAAATTTTGAAGCCCATCAATGAGACGGCTTATCAACTCAAGTTTCCCAACCATTGGCTCATACACAATGCCTTTCATGTAAGCCTACTTAAGCCCTACAAAGGAGAGCCACCAACTGAACCAATCATCGAAGACCCTCCCGAAGTTGAAGACCAAGAAGAGGTGCTACAACCCGAAGCTGTCCTTCATCATGAAGACAAGGTACTACGACATGGTAAGATTATCTGACGGTATCTTATTAAGTTCAAAAATTATCCTTTTGAAGATGCTAGATGGATGCAAGGAGTACAGCTTAAGGATAGTATGAACCTTGTTAATGCTTACAATGCTACATTAGAGTAAGCAACTGTACAAATTTCTTTTAAATGACTCATGTTTTTGTCTTATAAGACTAGTCCTCTTTTTAATTGTGCACAAATTTAACTAGTATGCATGCTTAGAATCATGTTTGTGATGACGACGTCCCTCAAACACCAAGTAGAATTTGTCACTCTACTTTGGGAGAATGAAATGGACTAAAGAGCAGACATGCTTGCGGCAGCTATCTCTCCCAAGCACCAAATGGATTAGTCATCTATCTTGAAAATATGTCGTAGCGTAAAAAGGGATCCTCTACCCGCTAAGTAAGATTGACTAATGACTAAGGCTTTATCTCTTCTACCTCATAGTCGAGGACGACTATGATTTCAAGAGAGAGGTAATGTCATAAAATCTAATATCTAACCAACCCAAATGATTTTCTCATATTAAATTGATCACTTAATGTGGGAGAATAAACAGGAACAAGTGTTAAGATATAGATATGTGCTTATAGATCTATCTCAACACGGGGCCAATGGTAAAGGGTCCCAAATGAGAGATGGTCTATCAAAGAGCAAGGCCAACCAATGGAGCATAAGACCTTAGGGTTAGCTTCATTGAAGACCTCCAATAATGTGTGTAGAAGTCCTTTGACCTTAGGTAAGCTAGGGCTGAGCTTGAGGCGGGAACCCGGCCCAAGCTCGAGGTGCTTGTCATGCTTGAGGTGCTTGACCTGCTACATGCTTGAGGTGCTCGAGGTGCTTTCACATGCTTGCCTGAGATGCTTGTGGGAACACCCCTAGTTCAAGTGCATTGTCATGCTTGATGACTAAGGTGCTTGAGCACCAAAAGTCAAAAGTATCCCTACAAGAGGGGGGCGATCCCTTTTCCTAGGGGATAGAGAGAGAACACACACTCACACACACAAGGAAGGCCCAAGATTGAAGAGGCAGCAGGGACACATGTCAGGCCCCTACCTATGTTACCTTCATGAGATGCCTGAAGCCTATTGGTTGGCCACCCAAGAGTCCAATAGTAATTTAGGAGATTTAATTAATTGATTTAGCATTTATCTAGCCCTCTCTCTCAAAGGGGAAAGGGGGACACTTGTCTCAAGCTACCCCTACTACTTGTAATGCCTCCTGCTTATGATTGGCTAGGCTTGGAGGGGTCCAATGAGCTTCAAGCATGAGCTACAAGGGGGGGTCGACCCAAGCAATCTAGGGGGTTACTTAAGGGGTATACTCACCCACACACACTCACAAACACTCTCATTGTGTGCTATGCAAAGTGCAAGAGCTCCCTCTCCAAGCAAGTAGAGGTTGAGAGCCTACACCAACACTCTTGGCTATGGAGTGCAAATCCAACCAAGAGCCATGCTTCAATGCTTAAGCTTGCCATCTCCTTACTCTTCATTACTATGCTATTATGTATGCTAGCAACAAGAGTTATGATAAGTGAGGAAGTAATTCTTTCTCCTACGAAATGTTTCTTCTTCCTCTTCCCTACCCTCATTCCTTGCTAGCTCTCTCCACCTTCGAAGGTGTTTGAGGTCTTGGGACTGAGGCTTGGGATAGCTAAAGCTTTCTTCAAGTTTATGTTATGTTTGTGATGCATGAAGCTTTACATCTTCATTGCATCACCTAGGTCACAAGGAACACAAAGACTGTATTGTAACAAGTCTCTCTTAATGGGAGAAATCATAATACAAATGCCTATTGGAGGGGGGACCGGCTCCACATAAATCCGGTCCTCAATTGTTGTCATGTTCTCTCTCTTGCAAAAGTATTGTTCATGCCAAGTAAACTAATTGCTATGATTATGTTGCTATCTTCAATTATGTTCACCCGTTATGCTCACAAAGTTATTTCTCAAAAGTACTCTCATTAATTTCCGCTACTCTCAAGTTAAATAGGCCAATTCCATTACAGAGAACGAAAGCAAGCTAGCTTGTCTCCTTCTGGCATGGGCTATCCCTTCAAGTGCTCCAAGGGCTACCCTATCTTCCCTTTTTCTTTATGTGCTCGGGGGACCTATCGTGTGTGTGCAACAAAAGGGGCTACTAAATTTCATGTTTTCTCACATTTTCACATACTAAAGGGTACCATAAAATGGAATTGCGAAAAGTTTTTATAGATGAATAGAAAAATGGTGTACTTTATGTGTCAAAATTCACAAATAGAGAGTTTTAGAAATATTTCTTAAACACACGTGATATACAAAAATTATATATAGTGACTCCCCCTCCCCCCAATTTTTATGCTATCTTTTGCCCCTTCATCTTTGGTGTGATGTCCACATTAGCCTCAAGTCCCCCTTTCATTGGCTCTTGCCCACCTGCATGATGAATCTCCTCTTATGCACTATACGTAGCCCCTCTTCATGTACTATCACCAACCTCCCTCCCTATGTGTACTTCCCTCCACGGGCAACCCACGGTAGATCTCATTCCCCCTCCCTTCGATGCTATGATGCTTTGCTTGTCATGCCTTGGCTCCTCCCATTGTACCGCCACCTCTTTTCCCTCTTTTGGCCCTTGTTTCTTTTGGTAGACTTCCCTCCCTTCTTCATGTCATAAAACATTATTATTTTTTTGCTTCTCTCACTATTGGCGGCATGAAAACTGTTAAATTTAATTTGGTAAGTGCTCCATGAGGTGGGCCAAACGTTTGGCCATTTTGCACACACAACTTCACATATTACTACATAAGTAAAAGATTCTAATTTTATATACCAATGTGAAGAGATCATTGCTTTCCATGAGCCACAACTTGCGTTGTAAAATACATGCCTAAAAACAAGTAGAATTCTTTATAATTTTTGATCTCAACCACCTTACACACTGCCAAAACACTTGTATCATTAAGCACAAATGCTATAGAAGGACACGATAATGGACCTTATGTATCAAGGATAAGGGTACGACTTGGTAGGGATGGTTGCCCTGATAGTCGATGTAATTTTGGTCCCTGGATGATGTCATGGCTCAACACGAGCATGACAAGACCTTGTAATTATTTGGGTTGATTAATATTATTCACTCACAATTGTGAGTTTTGCTTTTAAAAAATAAAAAGTGTAAATGCTATAGATTCTTGACACGTAAGCTATGTACATTTAGATGGAATACTACCCCACCATAAACTCTGAATGATGAGCTATAAATCCAAGCCTAGAGAGCACATTCAAGGCTACTAAACACTAGACTTAAGAGCTAAAAATGATAAATTTGGCATGCATCCCAAAACGGATTTAGAGGCAACAAAATTGGACCCTACAAAACCCTCAATTGTCCATAAGCTACCCAAATAACTCCAAACCGGATGTTGAAAAGATGAGCTATAAGATCACGATGAGGACCACCTAATGCTTGGATTTTTTAAAATTTTAACACTTTTTGTACATCCTAATCAGCAAGAATTGACTCCACCCTTGTTCAAACCTGTATCCAACACTTTCATAAGCATAGCTCCACCATCCTACTTGCATGCATATCCTTGCTTTGGATTTTACCTGGTGTAGACATACTTTGTGTGCGCCAATGTACTTTCATTCACGTATGTTGCACCATGTGCATTAAGTGGCCCTTGCATGAATAATACTATACAACTCCCCTATGTCTAATGTGTCTTCATCCGTGGATAGATGGAGGTGCCCATGGGAAGGAACAAATAAGACATGCATCTAAAGTTTTGAGGATTTTCAAAGAACCCTGGTCAAAATTCAAGAAGAGGATGCTCATCACAAAGGACTCCTCTAGGTCATGCTTGGGGAAAGGTGTCTTGAGAACATGATGCTTTCATAGTCTTCGACCCTGGTTCTACTCACAATTTCATATCCACAAAGCTGGCCACCAAGCTAGGCATCAAAGCCTATGAGATGGGAGATGTCCTACCTGCTGATGGTGATTTCAAGGTGCAAGAAGCCTCCATCACTCCCTTAATTGGGAAATTGAGGCTCCATGTCCAAAGCTATGTGGACAAGGAGGATTTCTTCATCTCTCCTCTCAAGCATGAGGATGTAATCCTAGGGGCACCATGGTTTGATCGCATGGCTACCATTGTTAAGGTTTAGGGAAAAAGATATGTATATAGATGCCAAGGAGTTGGGTAGCACCATACCCATTGTACATAAGTAATCTTTGAATAAGTCAATAAAGAGCTTTATTTCTGTGTACATTGTTTTTGTCAATGGTTCTCAAAATGAACCTAATGTCTTAGCAGAAGAAGATATAACCAATCAAAAGGAATTAGAGTTATCCAAGTTCCTCAAGAGATTCCAAGATTTTTTTATTGACGACATCCCTTGTGTGCTACCTCCCAAATGAGGGGATGACGACAATGTAATTCAACTTCTTCCTGGAAGCTCACTGCCTAATAAACCTCCTTATCGAGTTTCCCAAGCTCAACAAGAGGAGATTATGCGGCAAGTGCATGAGTTGGTTGAGAAAGGCATGTTTAGGCCTAGTTCATCTGCATTTTGTTCATCACTGTTATTAGTGCAAAAGAAAGATGGCACATATCATATGTGTGTCGACTATAGAGCACTAAATAGGATCACTATCAAGAATAGGTTTCCAAGTCCATGGGTAGAAGACCTACTTGATAAGCTACAAGGGTCGACCTACTTCAGTAGGATTGACCTAAAAAGTGGCTACCAGCAAATAAGGATAGTTGATCAAGACATTGTAAAGACCGCATTTTGCACTACATTTGGTCTTTACGAGTATATTGTCATGCCTTTTGGCTTGACCAATGCACCAACAACATTTAACAGTCTGTTGGAGAAGCTATTCACGCCTCACCAAACCTTTATTGGAGTGTTTTTTGATGATATAATCATCTACTCTAATTCATTAGACGAACACAATAAATACCTCCAGGTAATATTTCAAGTTTTATGAGAGAATAAACTTTGTATTGATCGAAAGAAAAGTGAAATTTTGTTACAAGAAATTCACTATTTAGGTCCCATTATCTCTCAAGATGGCATCCAAATGGATCCATCAAAGTTAGAGGTAATAAAAGGATGGCCTAATCCAAGGAGTCTGCATGAACTAAGAAGCTTTATAGGTATCTGTGCATACTATAGATGCTTCATAGAAAAGTTCATACAAAATGTGGGACCATTACATGACCTACCAAAGAAAAACGCTAGGTATATATGGTCCACCAAGGAGAACAATGCTTTCAAAAAAGCTTAAACAGAAGCTTATCTCTCAACCTGTGCTTACACTGTCGGATCTCTCAAAGACATTTGACGTCCAATGCGATGCCTGCGATGATTGCCTTGGAGTTGTTTTACTTCAAGAAGAACATGCCATAGCCTATGAAAGTCGAAGGCTCGACCCTATCCAGCCATCTCTATGGATATATGAGAAGGAGACCTTAGCAATTTTACATGCTCTAGACTCGTGGAAGCACTATTTATTGGGGACCACTTTCATTCTGCAAACGGATCACCAAAGCCTTAAGTACTTTATGACGCACACTAAGCTCTCCGAAAAACAAATGAGATGGGCAAATTTCCTTTCACAATTTCATTTTCATATTGCTCACATTGCTTGCAAGCATAATCAAGTGGCTGATGCACTCTCAAGACGACCAAGAGTGAATGTGATATCCATAGAAACTCACAATTATCTATCTTCTATGATAGATGAGTACGCTATCGATCCCAATTTTAGAGATGTGATTTCAGCCCTTGCACTAAGGAGGATGGAAGAACCATTTACCCTACAAGATGGTTATCTTCTCGATGGCAATAGACTATGCGTGAGAAAGTAATGTATGAATCTCATGCTCCTCCTCATGCGGGGCATAGAGGGATTCAATATACCCTAAAAGGGATAGAAACGTACTTCTATTGTCCTGCCATGAAAGCAAACATACAAGAGTATGTCTCAAAATGTGTGGTATGCCAAAAGACGAAGTTTGATAGATGGAAGCTACCTGGATTGCTTCAACCTTTGCCAATCCCTAATTCACCATGGGAGAGCATATCCATGGATTTTATCTTTGGATTTCCAAAGTCTATCCATGGGAATACAGGAATATGGACGATAGTAGACATGTTTAGCAAACAAGCACATTTCATACCTGTCAAAAAACTATTAAGGCCCATAAAATAGAAACCCTCTTTAAATCACAAATCTTCAAGTACCATGGCTTGCCAATGTCCATAGTGTCGGATAGAGATCCTAGAATGACCAGTAATTTTTGGAAGGGTCTCTTTGAGAATTTTGGTACAAGGCTAAACTTTTCTTCGGCCTATCATCCCCAAACGGATGGCCAAAGTGAAATAGCTAACCTAACAATTCTTGATCGACTAAAAGCTTATGTCATAGAAGTAGGTCAAAAGTCCGAATGGGAGAAGTATTTACCTTTAGTGGAGTATGGTTACAATAACATTGTACATACTTCCATGGGAAAAGCACCCTTTGAGGTAATAGAGGGAAGATTAAAAAGTCCCTTGCTACTCAAGGTACATAGGAAGACCTTCGAAGCAGTTGAATATAGCCAAGACCTACAAGTTACTTTCCAAAAGATTAAAGATGCTATTTCCATCTCTCAGCAAAGGCAAAAGGATGCTGTTGATAAGCACAAAAGAGCTCTAGCCTTTAAATAGAATGATTGGGTCTTGCTTAAGTTTCCCAAGGCTCGATTAAGGCATACAACGGGCAAGAACCCTACGGAACACCAAAAGTACTATGCTAAGTTAGCAAATAGGTACTATGATCCATTTCACATTCTTAGGCCAATCAATGAGATGGCCTATCAACTCAAGTTACCTAGCCATGGGCTCATACACAATGCTTTCCACGTGAGCCTACTAAATCCTTACAAAGGAGAGCCACCTCAAGAACCAATTATTGAAGACCCACCGGAGATCGAGGACCAAGAAGAGGTGTTGTAGCCCGAGTCCATTCTTCGACACAAAGACAAGGTATTTAGAGGTGGTAAGACTATCTGAGGATATCTTATCAAGTTTAAAAATTATCCTTTTGAAGATGCTAGATGGATGCAAGGCATACAATTAAAGGATAACCTAAACCTTGTCAATGCTTACAATGATTCCCTAGAGTAATCAAATGTAAATATGTATAAATGAACAAAGTTTGTCTTAAAAGACTCTCTTTTTCTTTATTGTGCACAAACGATAATAAGTATTGCATGCTTAGGATCATGTTGTGGAGAAGACGTCTCCCGAACACCAAGTAGAGTTTGTCAATCTACTATGGAAGATTGATATGGACTAATGTGCAGACATGCGTGCGGTAGCTAAAGCTCTCAAGCACCAAATGGATTCTTTACCCACTAGAAAACGGACTAATAACTAGACTTTACCTTCTCTACCTCATAGTCAAGGATAACTATCATTTCAAGAGAGAGATAATGTCATAAAAACTAATATCTAATTCTCTTAAATGATTTTCTCATGTTAAATTGATCATTTAATATGGGAAAGTACCAGGGGATAAAAACTAGAATTTTGGTAAGGCTACCTGACCGGTCTCTATAGGGATCTAAAGGAGAGAATAGGGATCCAAAGGGGGGCAGTCTGCGAAATATCCATGTGAATCACAAAAGCTTCAAAGACCTAAGGTTTGGATCCATTAAGACTTCCATAGGCTAAGATTCCAAAATTTTAAATTAAAAAGTCCAAATGGTCAAAGCTGAAAAAATTGGATGGTGGTGGGAAGACTTAAAAGTCAAGTCTTCCCACATCCCTATCAAGGAGGGGGTGAGCCCTAACAGTAGGGGAGAAGATAGAAACACACACACACACACACACACACTCCAAAGCTTCCCCGAAAGGGAATACTGGACACATGGCAGGCTCCTAGCCCAGTTGCCCCCAATCTTCCCTGGCCATAGAGGTGGACCAATGAGAACTGATCTACAGTAAAATTAGTCTAATCAATTTAAATTCTTGATAAAAGAACCAATGGAAATTAAGCTCTCTAGAAGACTATTGGACAATCTACCAAGGGGTCCAATGAGCATCAAGCAGCCCATTGGCTTGCCTGATTCCTATTGGCCAGAAGACTAAAAGGTCTAATGAGAGTTTAATAAATTATTTTAATTAACTAAGACTCTCACAAAAGGGGAAGGGGGACACATGTCACAAGGCTATCAATTATGCTTATAATTTGTGATTGGCTAAGCTTTGCAGGAGCCAATAGGATGCCAACAAGAGCAAAAAGCAAGACGGGTCGACCAAGAGAGAGGGAGCTTGGTATTTTAGTCTATCTTTTATGCTGCACACACACACACACACACACACATAACTCATGTGTGCAAGAAGAAATCCATCTCCTTCTCCAAGCATACACCAACAACTCTTGGCTATGGAATGAAAATCAAACCAAGAGCCAACCTTCCATGGCATGCTCATCTCCTCTACCATGCTAATTACTAAGCTAAGCTATTCTATTAGAGTGATTATGCGAGGATAATACTGCTTTCTCGTAAGATACATCTTCTTCCTCTCAATCATCCTCATTCCCTGCTAGCTCTCACCATTTTTGAAGGTGTGTGAGGTTTTGGGACTGAGGCTAGGGACACTAGGTGTGTTTTTCAAGCATAATTTGGTGCATGAAGCTTCCATCTTCATTGCACCAATGAGTTTTGTCAAGGAACACACGAATTTTATTGTACAAAAGTCTCCTTTCATGGGAGAAGCTATAATACAAAGCCTTTATGGAGGGGGGACTGGCTCCATCTAAAATGGGTCCTCAGTTGTTGTCAATTGTTCTATTTCTCTCTCTTTTCAAGTAGTGTCTTGCCAAATTAGCTACGTGTAAATTGCTATGTTAAGTACTCTTTCTATGCTCATAAGGAACTTATTCTTAATGAAATGCTCACTATGTTATCAATTTCCTCTACACACAAGTTACTAGTGCATTAAATGTTACAAAACATTTCCGTCAAGGGTCTATCGACCTTGCCTAGCCAGCTTTTTTAAAAAAAACATTTTTGAATGTTTGAGGATAACCTCCTCTTGATTTCTGAGCTGGCTACAGAGGGTAGAGATGTGGAACTCAGTTCCAGCCGGGGGGGGGGGGAGCTACTAATCTAGCTAATTCTTTATACATGTAATCCCTTTTCTTCTTGCGGATAAGTGTGACCTCTTTCCTAAAGCGTATGAGTTTATTTTGGGTCTCCTGAACTACCCTACTCCAAGCTTAGGAAGGAGACCGATGAGTCATGAAAGAATTGGTCCAGATATGAGAAACGGACTCCTAAAAAATTGGTAATCTAAACAAGGAGGGGTCAATGTGGAACTAGCTATTTCCAACCTTGGAGTATTTGTCATCCAGGGTAAGAACCAACAGGTAGTGATCCAAAATGCAGGTATTATATTTGGGTTTGGCTTTGGCCCTTGAAAAGGAGTTAGATACTAAGACTTCAAGGTAGCACCTGTCCACGCATGCCTTTGTGGCCAATTCTCTTTTCCTATTGAGTTGCCTTTAGAGCTTCCCAGTCTTCCTGTTTCGCACCTCTAACCTTTGTGCGTTTGGAGAGAAAGAGGTCTTCAAGAGATTCCACCATGTTAAAGTCACCTAAGATGATCATAGGTTCTTGGAGGTCAACCAGGGTCTTCCACATCTTTGTATGGTCCGACATGGAACCGCCTGCATAAACCCCAACCAGTCTAGCATTGTAGGGATGGGGAAAGAGGGATGAACACCAATTATGGCTAGATAGAGGATCTAGGTTGCTACTTCTGTACTCCTCTGGTACACCAAGATTACAGCCTCCTGAACCATGAGGATGAGAGTCTACAAGCCAAATGTGATTCTTTAAGACCACGACCTAAGTCATGGCTTCAGGTTTTGACCTCTTCGAGAACTATGCAATCCGCAAGGTTGTTCCTAACCCAAGAAGCTATGCATTGGACTTTGAGTGGGTGTGACAGACCCTTTACATTTCATGAAAGAAATTTCATTTGTTGACCCGTTTGTTTTTGCTATTGCCTCACTACAGAGGCAGGGTCTGAGCCACATTGGCGTGGTTCCTCTTTTTGTATTTAAACACTTCCTTAGGGGGAAGGATCATTTGAAAGAGGAATCAACATTGTCTCTGTCCACTAGCCTATTCTCTTTGTTCAAGTCGGGGAGGGCTTGGGAATCCATGTCCTTAAATTCTTCCTCTAGTTGGGAATCCACTACTGGAGTTTGGGGTTGGGTAAGGGGGATGAATTCCCCTGAGTCATTTGAGTTGGAGTTCATAAATCCTCGAATTTGGGCTAGGACGGAGAACCTGTTGGAGGATCTACCTTTGGGGTCCTACCTCTTAGCATTGGTGGGCTTGGAGGAAGGTTGGTTAGGGATTGGAGGAAGTGTGGTTAGGGCGAGATTTGGGGGGTTCATAGGGTTTTCGACTCGGGGAGCCACTGGAAAATGGGGAACCTGGATAGCAGGGACCTGGGGATTTTCAGAAGGGATAGGGGGAGGGGCGCTGAGGGGATAGACCCTCACAAAATGGTCTCTTTTGTCGCAGAGGAAGGACGTGTCAGGTAGATATTTATAGTCAAAAAGTTGGTCCAGGACCTCCCCATCATCAAAGTGTATCTCAATAGGAGGGATATTTTCATGGTTGGAGATGTCCATCTCCACTTGCACCTACGGGTGCCAAGCAGAATTGTTAAAGTCTTGCCTTGGATGGTGGTCGCCCAAGACCTTGCCCGGTTGGCCTGCCAATAGGCCCAAGATGGTTGTACAGATGAATAGGAAGGTTGGTGAACTCAACCTAGAAGGGATAGTTTCTAGCAGCAGAGGTCTCTAGGTTGAGGATTTTTTCCATCTGAAAAAATACAGAGCTGAGTTACAGATAAACCACTGTCCATAACTCAGGGCTTGAAATTCCATGGCCTGCTCTCTATAAACGAACAAAAAATGGTTCTTAGGCAGGCATTGAATGGATTCCACTTCAGTAACCCAAGTAGTCCATTGTTGCTTCACACATGCTTTCAACATGCCTACGAGAGAGGGCGTGGGCCAGTTAAGAGACCTACGAAGGCACGGCTTTCCAAATCTTTTCGACCTTTCTGACATGAGAAGACGGTAAAATGATCGAGGGCTTATCATCAAAAGATTTTCATTTGCCAGACTAAGGATGTCCTTGGCTGTTGACGCGTTGAAACTCTGGGGGGAACAGATGTATGCTTCCTCCCGCACATGCTCCAGCAAGTTCTTGATCTCCTATAGGCGGGCTTCGGTGAGTGCCATCAAAACTCGCTCTGTTTTTGTAGGAGTTGGTGTCTATCAAAAAGTGCCTCCATGGGTTTCTTAGCAAGCTATAGGGGTAATAACTTAGCGATGAGAGGGACAGAGTTGGAGAGGACTTGGGGAGGCCCTATGCGGGCCAGCTAGGCAGAAGGAACGTTGGGAAGGAGAAGGGATGTCCTATGCGGTAAAGAGTTTGAGACATCCTAGGCGTTTGCCGTGGCCACTTGAATGACAGGGTGTTGAGGAAATGATGAGGAGAAAATCCTGCCGTAAGGCAGGCACGCATGAAGAAGACTCTCTAGGCCATAGCTGGAACAGAGCTAAGCTGAAAGGACTTGCCCTAGCTCTTGTCTTCACCTAAAAGAACCCGAGGGCCGATAGGGCAAAGGGGCCAACTTAGGGCCACCTAAGGGGAAAGGTTGGTTTAGGGGTCAAATTTGGGTGTTTTTGGGTGTTTAAGGTATTGGTCAGGATCCCTGCATCTCACTGTACACTAGTAAAGAAGGTGAATGTGTTGCAGTGATGGGAGGGGGGCTATTTGGGAAAAACAAAGATTCATTTGTATAAAAAATGGGCATGAAAAATAGGACTTTGGATCCCCTTCCACTTGTCCACCCTCTTTTCAATATAGGTGTGATAGGTAAGCAATTGCAGGTGCAAGCACTTACTACTCAAGCACCTCTTATGCGCGTTATTAGAGCCGCACTTGAGCTGACACGCGTTCGAGTCTTATCTAGCTTGTAAGCTTTGATGACCCTATTAAACTTCATGCTTAGCTTACCCATCCACCGTGCATAGTGTACGCCTCCACTGGTGCATCCCACGAGGCCAAGGCTTGCCCCTGTGAGGTCGTTTTTCCGCGAAGTTAGTGAAGAGCAGGCTGGGGGAAGGGGGCTAGGGGCAGACCTGTGTACGGGGGGAAGTGTGAAGAAGAAGGGAAAACACCCCATCTAGGCATTCGATGTCTGCTTCAACTTCGTCGACTCTCATGTTTACAGCTGCGGGAGGCAATCAGGTACAACCCTTGTTCCTCACACACTAGGCTCAGTAGCCAATTCTTATAATCCTCATTTTTTTGCATATAGACCTTCACATCATGAGCTTCTTCTCAAGAAGCACCACATACCAAGTCTTTTTTCATGCACAACAAGCACGAGCAAAATTATTCCCAGTGACTCACTGCCTCAACTACAGGTGTATTCCACTAGGCCAATGCATGCCCTTGCTTCTAGCTACGCTCTACAATGCTGAAAGATGCCCCAACTTGAAAGCTTCAAGTAAGGCGATATGCTCTACCTGTGACTCCTCAAGGAAAATCTGGTCTTTATATCTTTACAACTTGGTTTTGTGCATTCATCAATACTCTTTCAATTGTTTGTGCTTGTTCGTATTACGACAGAAGGATAGAGCTGCCATGGAGGTGACAGAGATGTCATCGTAACTCACTTCATACCTCTATCTCTGGAGAGCTAAACTGTGAGTGCATGGAGGGCATTACATGCATGAAGTAATGTGATGTAAATTATTTCATCAGTAGGCATTTCTTGCAAATTCCTTCAAGGGACTGATACGGATACTGATACTCACTTATTTAGCAACAATGGGCAATAGCTAGCAGATGATGAAGGAGCAATGGGCAACGTTAATAGATGATGAAGCAACATATGGGGCATGCAGATCCCTACTAGCAAGAAGGCAACCCAGATTCACCAACCAACAACACGGCAATGAGACCTTCAAGAAAAAAGTATACAGGTGAGTTTTATACTCACTCAACAATGTATGGTTCAAGAGCAACATTTTTATATGGGTGAGGCTTCGTATTCACTCAACAATGTATGGTTTGTTTCTTTTTTGTATGTTCCAGAATGTGCATTACAACGAAGCTAAACCAAGGCAATGAAACTTTGCATATATATTCCGTCAAGATGAATACATGACTCATAGGTCGACAAAAGCATGGAGACCAAAATGGTATAGTCCAAGAGATGACATTACAAAACTCATAACAGTAGTTACAGTGTTAAACTGGTATAAAAGAACTAAAAGAACTAAGTGCAACATGATTGTAGACTTTGTTGTTGATGCATCAAAAAGCAGTCGATGGTTGACTAGGTCGTGCTCGCATTTTGTCCAATCTTTGCCTTCGAGCCAATGCATGATATGGATTAGGGACATGCAATGGCCTTATGTAAAGGTCATGCGTAGGTCCACCTTCCCATAGAATTGAACGTAATCTCTGTTCAAAAGCTTGCTGTTGTGCCTCCCAGACTTTGCGTGATTGCCTTGCTTGTTGTGCCTCGATCCTTCTTTGTTTTGCTGAATCTTTTTCTGCTTTAGTTTGCACTTTTTTCATCTCTTTCTCCAAGCGCTTTGTCTCCTTTGTCTTTGCTATCTCTTCCTTCTTTGCGGTTTTAGCTTTCATACTTTCCATGTACTGAGTAGAAGTGAGTATCAGGCTCTTCGTGTAGTCAACAAAGGCTTCGCAATGCACTTGCCTTATGCATACCTCCGTGGTTGGTATTCTCAAAAGATCAATGAAACGTTGACTATTATCTGCTTGCCTTGGTGGAGAGGGGTGATTGGGATTTTGATTTTCATCTTCAAGACCTTGCATTCTTGATTGAGTTGCACGTGTAGAATTTGCATCATTGCTGCCAAAAGAATAGTCTGAATCCAATAGACGTACATTACCTGCATTCTCATCATTGGTTGTATACAATCTTTCTTGTGAAGGCCCTTGAAAGATGGACATGTCTTCTTCTTGTAATAGTTGTGTGAAGGTCATTGGTGTGGCTATCTCTCCTGGTTCTCTCAATATGTCTTCGTCAAGCTGTGCCTTCCTCCCAATTTGTTATAGCAGATCTACTAATTCCAAATTGCAAGGAGCATTTTCTTAATGAAAGGCCGTCTTCACGCGCTTGCAATGCCTTGGCCATATCCAGCTCTGTCCATCTCAAAACAGTGCGTTTCCTGAATTTATGAGGAGTCTTTGGCAGTTCTACTTCACCTTCAGTTGGCAAGTGGCATGCACTGTCTTGAACAGCTTTTGTGAGGTTCGTCAATGAAGTCCTTGTGTTTGGTGCTGTCCTTTTTGAAAAGTTGGGCTTTTCTTGTTTAAGAAGAGGTTTGTTTTTACTTGCGGATGATGTTGGCTTGTTGGTGGTTTTAGGTGATGTGGAGAGAGGTTTATGGTACTGTCAGTGTTGCTCTCTTGCTGACGGTTGGACGATGAAGTTTTGATGTTGGTCTCTGATTGGTGGAGAGACATTGTCTCTACTCTCATCCATGAATTGCACTTTCTTCTTGCACTTGCTTTGTGGGGATGTGATGTGGGAATGTTGTTGAAGATCGGATGCATGTAGTTGACTGCCTTTAGACCTTACTGGTGTCTGGTTTACTTGCTTTCTTTTTGGCATTTTCGGCTTTGCTACATGTCAAGAAAAGATGTTAGGGCTGATTGATTACACACATTAAAATTGACAAGTGGCTCATAAACTCATGAAGTGAAGAAGGTAGAAGAATGTTCTTACTCTTGAGTAAAGCACGAAGATTTAATCCAAAGCTGGTTCCAAGAGCTTGGAGTATTCCTTCACTGAAAAATTTCTTTTGGGGGCAGGTTTAGGAGAGGGTAAATGGAGATTTTCGGCTGTCTTCTTTTGTGTAGTTGAAGATGAAGGGAGTTTTGGTGAAATGAATGGTGCTTGGTTGCGAGGTAACCTACACATAAAAATGGGCAGGACATGTACCTTCTCGCAACAGCAAACTCTTCCACCGTTCTTGTGCACCAGCTGTGAAGTACAAAGAAGACCCTCGAGCCCTAGATGCCTCTCTATCAACCAGGCTTTGCATTCACATGGGGCTCTTGAAGTCATCATGCGAGTGCTTGCATTGCTTAACTGTTGTTTGCGATTGAATATGTAGCAGCCTAAGGTGAATAGTTTAGCATGTAGATGAGAGGGGTTGGTGTGCTTGTGTTCAGCAAGCTTATAAAGGTGTCTCTTCTGATATGGCACAGCTTCATCTATGAGTTGGTTGTTGGCGCTTGTTTTTTGTAGTGAATACTCTGTACAGTTTCTACTCTATGAAGGTGGTGTGGGTGGGTTGGCTTGTGCTAAATTGAGACAGTGGTGTGGGTGGCTTGGCTGGTGCTTACCTATTGAACCTTTTCTGGTTTTGATTATATAGTACAGGCAACAAGAGTGAAGCTCTTAACGATTGTGAAAATAGTTCCTCTGTGTGGAATTGTATGATGTCTCTGTGTATTGTGAAGCATCATTGCTGAGAATGGTCATTTATGTGCAGGTAGTGGATCATCAAGCGGCAGATGTTGGCGCAAAGGAGTCGGAGAGCTTATTATAGTTGATCATTTAACAAAGGTGTGCAGAGGTGGTCGTGGTCCATCTGTAATCCTTGATGTATGTGGACAAATGCACAGATGGACCCTTTGTAAGCCAGAACTGGCCTTGTAACTTTTTTTGGGCCACGTTAAAAAATGGCTGCAGAAATGAAAATGTTTTGGACTAATATTGGGTTATTTGTGTCCGTGACTTGTGTCTCATTATTGGGCCCCGGTTTTTTATTGGCCCTTTTACCCTAGTCTATTTTTATTTTCGTTGGCAAGGAGCCGGAAGTCGAGAGCGATGGCCAATGCATTCGATATTTATTCTCTTGTATATAAACGTCCAGAGAGTCCAGAGTTGAGGCAAAATCATTTCGTTTTCTTGCCCGTCAGCGATTTGAAGAAAGGCGAAGATGAGACCTCTTAACGCACTTGCAGTAGTACTAGTAGCAGCTCATGTCTTGGCGTTATTGCTGGCACCTTCATCGCAGGGTTTCAATCGCGACTACGTGCCGGGGTTCAGCCACGAAGGTACGCGCTGCTCATGTTTTTATTGCCGTAGAACGCTCAGTTAACTAATTATTGTGCAGTAAACGCCCTCATCGCCTTCAAGAATGGGCTGCAAGATCCGCAGGGTGCCCTCGCCTCCTGGCATCCTTCCTCCGTCACCCCCTGCATCTGGCTCCACGTCACCTGCGATGCCAATAACAAAGTCCACAGCCTGTAACTAGCTTCCTTCTCTCTCTCTCTCTCTCTCTCTCTCTCTCTCTCTCTCTCTCTCTCTCTAACCGTTACGTTTTGCTTGACATAGAGACCTTGCTCAATCCGGACTCGCGGGATCCATCTCCGGGAGCTTGGCAGCCCTCCAGTCCCTCCGGGCTCTGTAAGGAACACCCTTTATTTAGTTGTGTGTGTGTGTGTGGGAGAGAGAGAGAGAGAGAGAAGGGAGAGCTGATGCCAACTTGCGATTATAACATAACATTGCAGATCACTCCAAGACAATGGCCTCACGGGCTCGATCCCCCCTCAACTCACCATTCTTTCCAACCTCCAGATCTTGTGAGTACATATCATTCCATCACTCTCATTGCATCGTCTTAGAGTTCGGCCTGTTGACCTTTCAATATCATGCGATGTGCAGGCACTTGTCCAACAATGATTTGTCGGGCCCTATTCCCACAGAGTTTTCTCAGAGGTTCTCTATTGATAGGTCTCTCTCTCTCTCTCTCTCTCTCTCTCTCTCTCTCTCTCTCACACACACACACACACACACACACATTCTTATCTGCAAAAGCCATATCTTAAAATAGACATGATGATCCTCTCTCTCTCTCTCTCTCTCTCTCTCTCTCTCTCTCTCTCTCTTTGTGACTACATTCTCACTCAGTTGTCACATTTTGTCTGTAGCTTCAAGCCTGGGAACCCAGGACTTTGCGGAGCTGTCCTCCATAAGTCGTGCTAGAATTGAAGGACTTTTTGGTGTTCACATACTCCCTTTTTAGCGGCATCCTACCTTCCGTCTTTACAATGGTTCTGGCTGTTCTTAATCAAAAGAGCCTCCTCTGCTTCAATGCAACCCAAAATATCAATGTTTCATGGATTAATTCACAATAAATTAGTGCATTCTCTTTTTCATACCAGCTTGCTTTCATACTCTTTCTTCTTTTAGTACTTATATATGTATTTTTCTCGTTAAGACGCACACACATGTGTTATCTATGTGTATTCTCTTGCACCCTCGCATGCGCGCGTGCGCGCGCACACACACACACACACACCTCTACCAAGTAAATGCTGTAAAAAATCTAGAGACCACCAAGCATGATTTTAAATAGAGAACTTATCCTATAGACGATTGAAACCTTACAAAGAACTGAAGAGTTGAATGGTGAGAGTAGATAGTCACCTACTATGCTACACTTCTAGTTAGACACACCATAGCCCTTATAATACACACACGCCCACTACACAAGCATGGGGGATGACTCGGGTAGCCTATTTGTATGTGTTGGTCTACTTGCAATCATATTGAGAAGAGATTGAGAATTACATGTGTCGTTGCTCTGCACTTGGAGAACATATCGTACAGAGAGAAATTCATCCTTTTGGGATCGTGTCAACAAACCAAATCCACGTTATCTAAAGTTTTTACATTGAGGCAATAGTACATGTTGATTGAATTCATTGGGAGTCGCACAAGACCATGATTTAAAAATTAAAAAAAAATAGCGCAGATTTTTTTGAAAACTTTATGTAGGTATTATAAGTGATTATTGAGCTTCATTAAGTCATTAAATTAGCATTGAAAACTATTTTTTCAAACCAATGATGTATGTCACTATCTAGCTTCATTGTTTAAACAATGTGAAATTGGCATGCCAAGGTAGTCCGTATATATAAGTACCCCACATTATGCATACTTTCTACATGAGGAAATTATTCATGTTCTAGGCTTTGCTTAGTTTGTGAATGAGAATGAAGGGAATCGATTAAGGAAAATAATAGGGATGCTCTATTCAAAACCCTAGTTTGGCATAATTAACTGATGTGCAAGTTATGTCAACATAGGTTTGCCCTCAAAGTATTGGCATTATACTACTTACAAACATCTATAAAAGAGCCTTCTTTCAAATCAGATGGTGTTGAACTATTCTTAATTGTATTGCAAGATTGTGTTTTTAAGCAGTACTTTTTACAAGCCTTTAGTACTCATCAACATGCATAGGAGGAAGGAATATTATATTTAGATAGCTCACAATTTAGCACAAATGGAATGATGAGACTAACCCCATGTGTATACTTTGTTTCAAATTCAAATAGACACACATTTCTAGAAGGGAAACTTTACCATTGAGATTTTAAGAAAAAAAAGGATTCAAGATGAGAAATCAATATTTAGATTTGCAACTATATAAGTCAATGTTGATTTTTATTTCTTAAGCATACATTGATCACTCAAAGGTCTTGACCTATTACTGGTGCTTTGGATTATGTGACATTCAATAAAAAAGAAAAACATAGCAAAAACAACTGGCCATCAGATTCATAAAAATATCTGTTGATTTGAATGTCCTTTGAGCTAACAAATCAATCTTTATACCACAGCAAATTAGGTCTCCCCAATCTCAAAAAAACAAAAAACCTTTTAAAACATCTTAAGTGCATAAGTGAAGGGTTAGATTAGGAAATGAAATTTTTCTTTGACATAGTCAAACTTGATTAAAAAGAACATTCTTTCTAGAGAACACTTCAATTGTTCCCTCCTCACATAATTCACATTCTTTAGCATGTAATCTCCTGCCACCTTCACAAGCACCAAACTCCTTTTTTAGCAACAACTTAGAGCACTTAGGAATCATGGTACCACCTTTCAATGGTAATTTAAACACCTTTACTACCAGTTCATGGGTTAGAGAAAGAGTGCTAGAAATCATTCCTTTAGTTTCCCTGAGAATGTCTCGTTGAGACTTTGCATAATAATTACACTTCCACTCACCCCATGGTAGAGATGCAAATGCTTGCAAACCTATCCTCTGCATCCACACAACATTTCCCTTTATCATTAAGCCAATCTCCACCTTGAAGTTTATAAATGGGTCCATCAAGGATTGTCGGATCTTTATTGCACTGAGGGGAGTCTCCACCACAGCATCCTCGTCAGTAGAATCTTCTTCCTCCTCAAGACTACTAATGTCCATGTCGATAACAGCTTGCTTGCGATGCAATCACTTGTGACTCATCCTCCTTAGGCCCCTGCTACATAGTTCCAATGTGCTTTTGCTTGGTCATGAATAAGGGATGTTGTACAACAGGAATGTCCTTGAAGAGCTCGGACGGCAACATCTGTAAAGACAAGCGCGATGGAGATGATGGCTCACTCCTTCGATTTAGCACACCACATCTTTCACAAATCTCTAATCATACCCACACTACAATGATTTCTATTAGTGGAGAATCAACCCGCAAGCCAAGAAATTTTTTAAAGTTTCCCACTTTAGAAATTTTGACCCACAAACATCCGACCTTGTAACAATCTGACACACCATAATTTGACTGACCAACTCATTAGCTATGAACCTTGGTGTCTCTGACCTGCTATTTGAATCAACCAAAAAATTGACCTAGCATCAATTACATAGCCAAGCTTTTTCCCCCTATATTGGTCCATAAGGTGCAACACTCTTCTTCTTGATGTCCTGTCCAAAACAATGATGAGCACAAAAAACTCTTAACATCCTTGATTTTTGGAAACTTCTCGACTCAATCAACCCTACTAGGGGTTAATCTAAATGAGGTGGTGGTCCACTTTTGTTCAATGGCACACCATTTCAGTTATTAAGGTGGATTTGGTGGTTCTTGTCTTGAAGAACTTTAGAAATGGGTGGTGGGGTGATCCCCCACTGAGACTGCACTTCCTCATCTAAGATGAGTCAGATGTTTTGGGTTCTTTTGAAACCTTGGTCCATTCTTCTCATTACATCCTTGGTGATTTTCTTGGTACTATGCATTGGATGTGTGTCGTTTGCTCCTTTAGAGGTTCGCTCACCTCTGCTAGAGTGCATTTTAATGGTCAAGCTCATTTCTTTTGTGACCTTGCCATAGGCCTTGAAATTTTACACAAGATACAACAAATCTTTAGTTACTCCTTCCAAAGAAGAAAAATCCCTTCACTTGCAAATTAGGCTTGCGTCTACCCTATGGGTTTGTAAGTTGTGGGATATAGTAGAAAGAGATTGGAGAAGTCAAAAAGGTGTATTTCTCTAATTCTCCTTGGTCTACCATTTTATACTTCTATTTGTATTTGTTTACTTAGAAGACTTCCATTCCCTAGGGGTCTAAATAGGTAAAAGCATACAGGTTTTTATAGTCCCTAGGATTGGTGGGCTCTAGACACCTTTAGAAGTTGTTTTGTTCCCCGTTTATGAACCTATAGAGGCCCATATGGATGTAATCCATCTAGACTATCTTAGCCTTGTTGGTTTTAGTAAACCTAGTGTGTCCCTTCTAGATAAGAGGCAGTCTCTAGTTCATCATCAACTTTGGCCTTGGTTCCTATCATGCCCCACTTGTCAACAATGTAGGGATCAAATATCACTCTATATTCCATTCCATTTTCATAAAATTATATATCCCCAAAGTATCTACCAATTGATAAAACCTTCTTTCTCACCACTATGTTGCTAAAGTGAAATGGAATGGTTTTAAGGTGGTCCTTCTTAACCAATTAGGATTAGCTATGTGAAGACGTTTATGATTTGGCCGATTAAGGCTAGCAACTTTTGGCTTGGTCATTATGGTTAACCATGCAAAGACGTTTATGTTTGGTCATAGGTCCGCTTAGGGCTAGCTCGCCATTTGTTCAAATTTATATGTTAGCTCATTTTAAATGCACTACTAACAGCCAGGCCGTGTGCACTCACTATTACTTGTTAATTTGTTTGCAATCTTTAGATTGATTATGTACAATAGGATGGCGTAACCTTTTATGCTATGTAAGCATCAAATCTCTCAAAAATAAAATATTTGTGATCAAAATATATGCAACAAGGGCCTTTTTCCCATAGAAAAATTATAAGAACTGCATTATCACTCACATGGTCAAGAGAGAATAGGTCAAATCTTGGATATGAATATTGCTCCAATTTCAATACATACTCAACAAAGGAGGAAAACATTAAATGAAACACTACCAGTGGAGTCTACCCCATCAACCATTGATGCTACTTTTCAAGAAGTTGAGATGGAACAGATGTTGGATCATTAGAAAATTTCGGAGGTCATTTGGAGGGCCTTGTAAGAAATTGTATTTCTCTCTCTAGAAACTTTTTTTAAAATGCACTTGCACCTTGTGAGTACGTCCAAAAGGACAACCAGACACTTTAAAAAGTAGATTTATATTCCCAATCGTCCTTGAAAACGATCACTTTTTTATTTAATGTGAGAGTCTTTTTCAGGAGGCAGGTGCGGCGCATTCAAGGCAGCTTACGTCATCACTGAAAGTTGAAAAGTCACAAACTGTCAAATAGTGATAGATTTTGAGGCTTTTGACACCACCAATGCGTCCGAAACGCCAAAATACCCTAAAAACGAATGTCTACTTGTCTCATTCCGACATCCGGAGAGGCAAAAAATGTCAAAAAACCCCAAAAAATGGGCTTTTTACTTAAGGCGCACGAGGAGGCATTCTAAAATGCTAGAATGCCCCTCTGCGAGCCGTTAGTACAAAGCTCCTTTTAGTGATTTTTGGACAATTATCTTTCAAGAAAGCCTACCCATGTTTCTCTATTGCACTTTTGCACCATGCTCTCTCTCTCTCTCTCTCTCTCTCTCTCTCTCTCTCTCTCTCTCTCTCTCTCTCTCTCCTTTCTATAGCTTAGCATATTTAAAGAGAGAGAGAGAGAGTGAGAGACTCCCATTACTAACGGCGTGCGTGGAGCATGTTTTGACCTCAAAAAACACCTCCTCGCGCCGTTAGTATAAGGTAACAGAAAGACTCTCTCTCTCTCTCTTTCCCCCGCCTTACTTCCTCTCTCTATAACACTCACACATACACACATAAACACATACACTGGTGGATGCACAGTAATAAAGGCGCGCATAGAGACATGCACACCGGTTGTGGCTCTCTACGCGCGCCTATAGTATAGAGAGAGCGAGAGAGAGAGAGGGGGGGGCTCTTTGTGTTTGTGTGTGTGTGTGTGTGTGTGTGTGTGTGTGTGTATGTTATATTTGTGTGTCTGTGTGTTTGTGAGTGTGTGTGTGTGTCTCTGTGTGTGTCTGTCTGTGTGTGTGTGTATGTTATATTTGTGTCTCTGTGTGTTTGTGTGTATGTTATATTTGTCTGTCTGTGTGTGTGTGTGTGTGTGTGTGTGTGTGTGTGTGTGTGTGTGTGTGATCAAAATGCACTTTGTAGAATTGTAACAATGGGTGTGCGTGCTCACTCTTATAGACCCGAAATTATGATCTCTAAGGCTAAGATGATGAAGAAAAAACCTATGTGATAGATGGAGGCCTTTTTAGAGATTTTTTGACATTTTCCTCTCAAAAAGCTCTCTAAAAGAGGAAAAAAGGGGCTTTTTACTAACGGCGCGCGATGAGGCATTCCAAACTTTTGGAATGCCCCCTCGCGCGCCGTTAGTAAAATGTTCTTTTAGGGGTTTTTGACATTCTTTGCCTCTTTGGATGTCGGATCGGAGCTAGGCAATTGGACATTCATTTCTAGGATATTTGGGCGTTACGGACGCATTGACAGTATCAAAAGTTTCAAAATCTTCCACCACTTGATAGTTTTGTAACTTTTTGAATTCTAGTGATGACGTAAGCCGTATCAAATGCACCACATCTACCTTCTGAAAAAGGTGCTCGCATTAAATGAAAGAGAGTGATCGTCTTCAAGGACCACTAGATTATTAAATGAGGAGAGGGACACCTTTTATATTTTTGTTAATATCAATCTATTTTTCTACGTAACGTAAGCTCTTCTCTCATTGGAGGAGCTTATTTTCCTCTCTCTTCCAAAAGGCCCTCCAAAAGACCTTCGAAATCTCGTAATGGTATTCTTCAACATGGACCCCATTATCACTCACATGGTCAAGAGAGAATAGGTCAAATCTTGGATATGAATATTGCTCCAATTTCAATACATACTCAACAAAGGAGGAAAACATTAAATGAAACACTACCGGTGGAGTCTACCCCATCAACCATTGATGCTACTTTTCAAGAAGTTGAGATGGAATAGATGTTGGATGTATTCTTCAACATGGACCCCATCATTGAAAGCCAAGGTGGAGAAAGTGCCAGCATTCAAGGCAAGACTACCTCTCATCCTCAATCATCACATGCACAATGATGCATGAGAATGACAAAGAGAAAGAAGAGATGATGAAAAGGCTTGCCTGAATGCCGCTTTACAGCAGTGCCAGAAAAATTTTTCTTCGTATAGCTTTGACAATTCTTAACCTACAATCTATTTATGGATGGTCTAACATGAGTGTTACAGAGCTTTTCAGGTAAATATCTATATATCTCATACTAATTTACCTAAATATAATTGAAAGTGCTTGTTTAAATTGTTTGAAATGGTTCTGACAGATTGCTCAACAAGCAGATTTTGCCAGGAGGCAATCATATGCCCCCTACCCGACCCGCTGCCAAATAGCTGCTTATGAATTTGGAGATGGATTATAATAAAATCCGTGCTCGTTTAATGAAAACAATGTTCCAAATGCGATCAAGTAGGTACAGAAAGGACACACAGGAATGTTTTCCCTACAAAGATTCTACAACACTTTCCAATCATTCCAAGGATAAAGAGTATGTTCAGATGCAAGTCTATAGCAACTTTGATGACATGGCATCAATACACTAGACTCGCAGATGATGTGGTGTGGATGTTTGGATGTCTGTTGATTCTCTTGCATGGAAGCACATAGAGGAATGATGGTCTGCATTTAAAGAAGAGCCTTGTTGTGTCCGTTTTGGTTTGGCAATGGATAGAGTAAACCCGTTTATAATTTGGAGTTCCTCATGGAGAATATGGCCTATTTTCTTGGTGAACTACAATACACCATAGTTGGCTATCAAGAAGGGCCATCTATTATTGTCATTGATTGCTCCAGGGAAGTACAAGGTAATGAACATGGATGTTTACTTGGAACCACTTATAGAAGACCTTCAAATCTTGTGGAGAGGGATCGATGTGGTTGACATGTCTCAACCAGTCGATTGATGACATGCCCACATCCAAGGCATTCTCATGTGGACCATACACAATTGGCCAGGCTTTGATGAGTATTCAGGTAAGTACTTTGAAATATATATCTATTTAAATTCTATAGGTGGTGCTACTTCAATGCTTGACCTTTTTCATTCTTCCTTTTGGTTAAAAGATTTTTTTCATTAAAAGATTTGAGCTACTCGAGCAACCATGCATTTTTGCTATGTGGTCCTTTACTTGGCTTCCGTCGCTCTGATTATTTGGGCAAGACTATGTACTAGAAATCTTCCCTTTCTAGATCACCTTCAAAAAATTCCATACTTTCATATTGGACAATGGCTCGATGCTACAATCTCAGAGGCAAAGAAAAATGGAGTATTGATCCACTAAAGAGGAAGAGGAGATGTCGAGGGGATGTGATTGGCATATTTGTATTGTACCTACTTTTTTTTAGCCACATAAAAATATATGAAATGTGAGTCTAAAATTGTTTTATGTGCCACTAATATCACAAATATGGAGCTTTGTGGTCACATGGAGACACTTCATAGTGCAAAGGATAGACGGACAAAGGGTCACCTTTGACACTGGTGTCAAGGCAAGAAAGTCAGAGTAGTGCCAGGGATGACAATATGTAGACTGACTAACTTGAATACTTTGGCTATATCCAAGACATCCTGATAATTAGATTCAAACGTTTGATATTTTCATTTTTGATGTGAAGTGGTTCAAGGTTATTACTAGTGGTCCTAATGCAATTGTACACAAAGATAGGAGTAGATTGATTTAAGTCAACTCTAGGCGAGTGTGGGTGGATGATCGGGTTGTGTATGGGCTATCCTTCTCTTCCTCCAAAGACTGGTACTCTGAAGGAGTATCTCTTGGTTGGGATCCCTCTTCGTGGCTACTCCGAGCATCTAACTCGGTTTTCTCACTGTCAGAATCCTTTAGAGGTGCACCCTGCCTTGTTTGTTTGACTCCAAGATTCGGCCTTGTAGAAGGTCCTGCCACCCACTGGTCTCACAGCTCTTTTGGACCTATGGATTAGGTCTATCTGCGCTTCGGCAGGTGGTAGATCGTCGATCATGCCCAGTGCTTGATAGGCTATTCGTGTGAGCATTGGTCCTCCATTCATGTAAGCTTTACTTCTTTGACCGCCCTTTAGGTTTGCTTCCACAATCGTATCAAGAAGATAGTTTCCAAAGTCGCAACTGACCACCCTACCTTCAGCCAAACCCATCGCCATCACCACTACCATATGCAACAAGGGTTATGTATATCTAGGTGGCTTCTGCACCTTGAAATGTTGTGATATAAGACGCAATGGCAGTTCCGTTTCTGAGTAGATCAGGTCTTGATATGTCAGCTTGTGGCCGCGTTGCTTCAAAAAGGCTTTATCATTGTCGATTGCCTTCGTTTTTTGCAATAGATTGTGTGTCCCCTGCGGCAGATGGAGGGATTCATTGATGATTTCAGCTATAATTTTTACCTTAACAACTACCCCATCCTTGTCTGTCAGAGTTGCTTCCCCATTGTATTGAATTGTACTTATGAGCTCGTGAGCTCGTCTGAAATCTGTTCCCCAAGGAGGCAGTCTTAAGAAATTGTCGAGTTGTAGGCACCTAACCCCTACTTGCACTTCTGGTTTCTGGTGCAAAGTCCACATTTCCTGGGGGAAGATGGTGGTCTTTACAATTTCCCCGTCTGCGGCTTAGAACCTTCCGATGAAAATGTTTGCCGGATTTGCTTCAAGTACTTGTTCGGTGAGGTGAGCTTTCTCATTTGATGAGATATCGGTTATCTCATAGGGTGCCACATTCCACTTCCTCTGTGCTTTCCTTCGAGGCATCGTGCTGCCAATTTGCAAGTGAAATCAGGTTTTAACCATTGATCAAAATTTTTGGAAAGTGTAAACTTGACCATAAAATAAAAAAGTGAGCTTAACTCTATCAAAACTACTCCAAATTTGACCAAATTTCACCAGTGCACCTAGGATTACTATAGGCACAAAACTGTAATGTAATAGATGGATTTTGGCAAAAAGGAACATGGATCGTGATCCATGTTGGGAAGCATTTGAAAATTTTAACTTTGATAAGTTGCCCTTGGGCATAAGGGGATGCTACTGAGCAATTTTCTCTGGATTTAGAGCTGGAGGTACATGGATCGCGATCCATGTTGGGCAACATTTTGGAATTTTGATGATACCATCTGCTAGGGTTCATCTTGATTATGACTTGGTCCAAAAAGTTTGGGATTTGGATCAATGGTTTGACACTTGGACTAAATTTTGGAAATCGTGTACAGATTCAAACATTCTGGCTTTTGGAAGTTGATCTTTGGGATTCAAATGGCTTGAAACTTCATGGCTTGGCTTTCTTGATCATACTCAATCAGATGGCATGGTTTTTACTTATTTTGGCCAAAAAGGTACATGGATCGCGATCCATGTTGGGAAGCATTTGAATATAGTTCCTGTGCACATTGGTTCCTATAGGTTTTCCTAGTACAGTGGTGAAATTTTTTCAACTTTGGACATGTTTTTCCATAATTTGCCCCATTTTTTAGTTTATGGCCATATTTTTTTTGTTTTGACCAAATCTGCTTCTGGCAACCACTTTTGGAGTCATGTTTGCCTGAAATCTCTCCTTGCTTTGATTTCTGATGATTGAGGTCTATAGTTCATAGCTTTGCTTGGTTCTTTGGAAATTTTCCCCAGACATTGAATTCTTTTGAGAAGGCAAACTGAATCCTGCAAGTTTCACCATTTTGCAAGTAAACTTTTGCTTGGTTTTGATCACATCACCATTCTTAGGTTACATTTGCTTGTTGATAGGCTTCGAGGAGAGTTTGAAGTTTCCCAAATTACTTTAGCAGTACTTTTGACCAAAAGACCATTTGCAAACTAAAAGTAGCAATCCAGGTGGGTTTGATGATCTGTAGAGAACTTTTTGTGATAATTTTGCAACACCAGTACTATTTGTTCATTGTCCAGCTAGTGAGTCACTTTTATCCTGATTTTGGTAAAAAGGTACATGGATCGCCATCCATGTTGGGATGCTTTTTGCAAAGACAGTCATGGGATTTTGTTCATGAGCCTCTATTGTTGCTCTTGTAGAAGTTTCTCTGATTTTAGGGTTTTGGGAACATGGATCGCGATCCATGTTCCAGCACCTTTTCCTTACTGTTTCTAGCTTGGCTGATTTTGCCAGGTAGTTGGGGTCTACTGATGAACTTTTTCTTGTTTTTGATGGGTTTTGGACTTCCTCATTGGCCCTGTTAGTTTGCGATTTTGTGACCTTGTACTGCTTCAATTTGTTATTTTGGTAATGTTGATGCAGTATGGGTCACACACACATGCTCTTGCAAGGTTAATGATCATACCTGTCAAATCTGGTGTAGTGAGATCCACCGAGGTGGTCGCAGCAGGAAAAAGAAACTCCGAAAACTCTATGCTCCTGGGCTCTCTCTCTCTCTCTCTCTCTCTCTCTCTCTCTCTCTCTCTCTCTCTCTCTCTCTCTCTCTCTCTCTCTCTCTCTCTCTCTCTCTCTCTCTCTCTCTCTCTCTCTCTCTGTGAATGCAAATGAGCTTCTGTTGCCCTTTTTGACTATATGGTCCCAGTCTACCCGAAATGCCCCATGTATACTTACCTTCATTGCTCATATCTTGCTGAGCACATCACCTGCGATTCGAACTGTTCGTCATTCTGACACTCGGTTTACAAATGGTGTTCAATCTGCAGTTTTGATCCTTCAGAAGTTGGCTCAAAATTCATCTTGTGTTGAATTTTTCCATATCTACCATGTTTGTAGTCCTTGCTTTGAAGCTTCGGCGTTTGCTTTTAAAAGTCAATTCTGACTTTCCTGGCTTGACTTATCAATTTTTTATTGATTACCTGTCATTTTTTGCTTTTTGTTAAAAGAAAATTATTTACAATGATTATTAGTCAACCAAAATTAGTGTCACCTCCCTTATATACATACTCTTATTTTGGTATTAGATGGTGACAGTCTAGCTCATGATTATGCCAACTAAGAGTCTGTCAGGCTCTGAAAAACTTGTGTTTTTTAAGGAAACGGGAAAGAAAGGAAACGGGAAAGAAAGGAAACAAAAAGAAAAGAAAAGAAGTAGGATGATAATAATGGTATATAAAAATGATATTCCAACCGCATTTTCCCCCCTTTCTAGAGTGAGTCGTCCGCGGCGAGCATGTGTCAAAGTGCATGGGAATAAAGCACCTATGCATAGCCGTATAGTGTGGTTCTATGATGCTCATGGAGGATATGCATGGAAAAAAAAATTGCTGTGCAAGAGATAGGTGCTGAACAATATGTTCAGGGGCTGTTGGTGGCGAGGTTCCTTGGAAGCTGCGTTGTCCGAACAATAGTAACTATAGAAGGCGTGCTCTGTGTTTGAATGTGACCTGCAAAAGTTTTGATGCTGCCGATGGGGTTGGTTGTTGGCATTTTTTGGGTTGCCATCGAAATTTCTTAGGTATGGACCCACTAGAAGTGGCATCATGAAGGGGATGTTGTTTTGGTTGCCATATCCATTTGAGTGTGGCTGGATGTCAAAAAGAGTGGTCCATCGGGTTAGGCCGTTTGACAACAGCGGTGGGCAATTCGTGATGGTTTCATTTTTGTGTAGCCAATGTAGTTTACATGTATTGATTTGGCGTTTAGGTATCCACAATTTCCTAGGCTTGGTTTCCATGATTGATTTCTTAACCCATATTTGCGTGACCATGGTGGTGGATGATCGCTGAGCTGCCGCATGTGGCGATGGTAGAGGTTCCCATTCATAGTCCGTTTGTACGAATGGTGTGGCTAAAGATTGGCCCTCATGTTTGATGCATAAAGTGTTGTCCTGCCAGTTTGGTGTGGCCTGATAAGTGCGCATCCATGGCACTCCCAGAATAACTGCTTCGTTTAGATGATGATCTTCAACCACATGAAATTGATGTGGATAAACTGTCCCATCAATGTTGATTGGAAAATTTATGTGGCCTAGATTGTCCATAGTACCTCTATTTGCGACCTTGAACCCCATAGTGTTGGTCATTAGAGGTTCCTGTGTGATTTTTCTGAAAGTGGAGTTGTTAACCACATTAGCCCCGTCCCCTGTGTCCATTAACGCTCTTTCAGTTGTGCTGTTGGCAAGTTGTAACTGAATGCGTAGATCCATTCCTCCTAACCATGTAGTCGCCATTGTATGGATGCTATCGGAGCATCCTAAATAGCCACGTCCTGTTGTTCTTTCCTCTGGAAGTTTGCTTGTTCCCTGCGTTTCAATATTCTAAGTTTGGCCTCCTGCTGTGCTTGTTCCCGAATGTCCTGTGCTTGACATCTGCGTTGAGCTGCTGCATGGAATGTTGCGAGTTCATCTGGTGTCAGCAAAAGAAGATATTTCTTTAACCTGCAACGACTCGTCGTTCAATTAGGCATCTCCTCTCTCGCCAATGTTGCAAGTTTAATGGCGCCACTTTGCGATATATCATGGATCACAAAAGGCCCCATTCCTCGCATTTTGAGTTTTTTGGAGTGTTGTTTCAGGGTGTACATGAGAACGTAATCCCCTTTTTGGAACTCCTTACCAATCACGTGTTGATCATAAAAAGATTTCATTTGCTTTTTCTGAGCATATATCCCATCTATCGCTTTAAGTCTAGTTTCATCTAACTGCTCTAGGGTGTCTAGTCTCTCAGATAGCTCATGGCCCGTCCATCCTAATTGTGTTGCCACTCTAAGGGATTTGATTAGGAATTCCAATGGTAGTATCACATTAATTCTGAATACCAGGTTAAAGGGAGTCATTCCAATGGAGGTTTTAAAAGCTATGCGGTAAGCCGATAAGGCGGTGTGTAGCTTTTGATCCCCATCATTTCTTGCCTCACTGACTATTTTGGTGAGCACTGTGCATAGGATTTTGTAGGTACTCTCTGCCTGTCCGTTGACTTGCGGATGATAGGGTGCTGACTTGTGATGGACCAGCATGAATTCGTCAAGGAGGCTCTCAATGACTTCGTTCACAAAGTGTGTTCCTCTATTGCTTACTATTTTGATTGGTAGTCCGTTATGTTGATCTTCCGTCTTAATCGTCAACTGGTTGTAGCCTGAGAACCCATCCAAGAAACTATAGGCCTCTTTCCCTGCTACCCTCTCAATAACATGATCAGTTATTGGCAGTGGGTAGTTATCCCTGATGGTGGCTGCATTTACTTGCTTGAGGTTTACACAAACACGCAGTTTTCCATTCTTTTTGGGTACCACCACAATCGGGGACACCCACTCTGTGTGCTCAATCTCATAGATAAACTCAGCATCCTTCGGTTTGTCTATTTCCTCCTTGATTTTCTTTGCAAAAGTTTCATTGTACGTGTAAGGACGTTGTCTACGTGGTCTGGCATCACTCTTAAGGGGAATCGTGTGTTGACATATCTCCGAATCTATCCCCTTTAGATCTTTGTATGACCATGAAAAGATATCTTTATATTGCCTGAGCGTATCAACTAGAAGTTGCTCTTCCTCTTCAGTAAGGTCCGTGGCAACATATGTCGGTTTATGCTCTTCACCTGGTTCTACTAAGTTGATGCTTTTCGTGTTTTCAGGCCCATCATATGAAGTTCCTGGTTCTTTGGGATCTCGTTTGGGTTTTTGTACCACTATCTTCCTATCCTGAATGGTATACTTTTTATAGTGGGATGGTGCATCGAATTTATCATCATTTGATTCCTCATCAATTTCCATTTCTGTTGTCCAAACTTCTTTCAAAGCTCGTTTCAAATCATTGTATTTGACTTTGCTCTCCATCTTGGACAACTTAAACGGTTTTTCGGTATCTTTCTCTTTTTTTGGTTTTTGTTTTGATGTTGTTTTGGTTGAGGCGGGTTTCATATATCGCCCTGAAATCCTACCCTTGAGGCAGTCAGTCGCTTTGACTAATCTCAAGTACTGCATTTTGTCATTCAATTGAGGTATTGAGTCCTCATTGTGATTGTTGTGGTTATTTCTGCATTTATCTCAATACCTGCGTTGTCTATGAGGGTTTTCATTTGGGAAATCATAGTAGATTACTCGGCGATCCTTCTGTTTCATGCTCTGGCTTGAGCTACTAGACAACTCATCGTCCGTGTTATCCTCTAGCATCTTATCAGTTGAGTCTTGAAAATCTTCTTCTTCATTCGTTTGGACAAGATCCCTTACAGAGATTTTGTCCACTATGCGTCGGGGCACTCGGTCACCCCTTCCTTCTCAGGTACGTCTTCCTCTGTCTTCGGAGTTAGGCGGACATTCATCATCTAGAATGGAATGATATCATACCCTTCCTCATTACAAAATTTGGTGAGGATCACTTCGTTGACACAAACATCAAGAGTAGCTAGTATTTGTTGCCCATCCAAATGGTTCAAACATCTCTTTTGGAAAAGGCTTTGGTATGTATGCTTCATCTTGTGCAGTCCTATCAAGAATGTAGTCTTCCTTTTTTAGACTTCCACAATCCGAAGCTTCTCTTGTCCATTGGTGAGCTTTGTTCTGGAGCCAAGCCGGTATTCCTCCTTCCTGGTCACTTGTGGAATGCAAGTCTTCTCGTGGGGCTCTTTCTACGTCTTTATAGCTATGATCTGCGACATTAATTTTTGTAGTGACATCCTTGTTCCTAAGATAGATATAGTCGTAGTCCCAATCTTGAACCATTTTGAGCTGACGCATGAATGGTCTGCCTAGTATGATGTTGAAATTGCTGCTCTCATCAAAATTCATAATAGCGAAGGTGTGTCCATATGCAATTCCACAAGAGGTTACCACAATCTACTCCAAGATGCCAATAGGTCTTTCCGGGTACCCATTCGCTAGTTGAAGTTTCATTCTTGTTTTTCTTAGAGCAGGTTTTCCCCATTTCTTCCACATTGCTTTGGTGGCTATGGAAATTCCGTCTCCACTATCCAATATCGCTACCAATTTTACACCCTTGTACTCTACCGGTAGGGTAGTATTTCCTTCTTCACCTTCACAATAGTCCCCTACCTTGTTTACTGGCACTATCTCATGTTTAGTTTGCTTCAAGGATTGTGTTTTTAGCGTGTTTCAAGAAGCTTCGGGTGAAGGAATTACAAGCCCTATTTTTTCCAAATTTTTCACGACCTCGTCCCAAAGATGCGGTCTAATATTCAACAACTTTAACAAAGTCAGTGTACAACGGATAGGTGATGACATCAGATCATGAAGAGTTTTAGTGTCCATCATCTGAGGATTGGCTTTTCATTGAGATGGAACTTTCCTTACCTCAGATCGAGTTTCAGGGTTACCAATAAATGAAGGTAAAGTCTTCAACGACTGTGGTTTATTTTCTTTCGATATCGATGCGCCTGCATCTCCATACAATGATCAGATGTCATTTGAGTAGATCTCATGCTCCAGGTGGATTTCTGGGATAGGAGCTGACACAAGTGTGGCACTTCCATCTTTCTTATTCCTAATTTGTTCCCATAGCTCTTGAGGCCATTATTCTTCTACCTCCGGAATTGGCAGCGGCACTTCAGAATGCGTTCCATCTGTTGTATTGGCTACCACCCTCGTATCCAAAGGTGTTTCGTTGACCAGATTGGGTAGGTTATTCGCTTCAATTTCCCTCTCATCTAACTCCCGAATCTTTTCTCGTCTGAGTACCTCAGTTTTTGGAGTCGTAGGAACTGATGGTTCCATAAGCTCTTGAGCGGCTTGAATGAGCTCTTTGCACATCTTTAGTATCTCTTTCTCATAGCCTGGATGAGGGTACGTTAACCACCTATTCTCTTGGGTTTGGTTAGGCTTTAGCCTTGCCTCGTAAGCTTTCAGAATTGCGCCCAAAGGTTCAACCACCTTGTCTACTAAGAATGACCTTCCTGATGGCAGTTCCGACAGTTTCTTTGTCTCGTTGTTGCCCTTAAGGTCTCTTTCCCTTTGAAGTTGTTCCTCTGTTTTTTGCAATTTGGTTTCCAATGCTATTTTTTCCTTTTCTCTTTTGGCTTTCATCTTGTTTTGTTTTGCCTTCCAGGATTTTCTAGGGGTTCGGACAGACCAGTTATCTATCTCTGTTTGGCTGGCCGGGACATTCTTTGCTACCTCATGTGCTTGAGCTCTAGTGACCGCTTTTATTGGAATGTTCCGTTCTGTTTTTGATCCACTTGAGCTTGGCACAATCCCTATTTTGTTCATGGTTGCTGTTCCTTTGTTTTCAGGGTTTTTTGGGCAGTGTGGAATAAGATGGTCGGTCGTGCATCCATCACAGAATCCAAAAAATTTCACCCGCTCTCTTTTTTTTGGACACACTCTAGCCCAGAGATCACCGCCACATTTCATAGCATGGTCCTACAGGTGGTGGAGAAGCTTGTGGAGCTCCCATCGGTTGTCCTGTTCTAGAAGGGTAGCCTCTAGGTTTGTAGCCCTGATTTTCCATAAACATGAGCATATTCTCATCAACCAAGTAATGATTTTTGGTTGGTTGTGCTATGTATGAGGGCTCGGGCATTTCTCCCAGAATTACCCATGGATTATGTCCTCTGGAGCATATGCATTCCTATCAATTTCCCTTTCATAAGTATTGTCTGAATCTTCTTGGTATGAGACTACCTGGATCATACTCTGATCAGAAGGTGGTTCTATGGGTTGAGAAATCCTTACCATAGCCCTATTTTTATGGGGTAAAGGAGGTTGATGTCCCAACACCGGGTGAGCTTTTTCCTGACCCAAGATTGCATTATTTGGCCCCACTTGGTACCTTGGAGGGGGCGGAAGTGGTGGTCCCCCATGTGGTCCGTATTGTCTCTCTCTAACATAGTTTCGATTATAGAAACATTCGTGAGTTTTGTGGTCTGTCTATTTTTGTTCTGTAGCACACCATTTCAATATTCGTTGTGCGTTCGCTCCTGGCCTTTGTTGAAGGTTGCACCACTGGGTTGGATGGTCACCTCGACAAGTATCGCATTTTTGGGTGGGCGGTTGTTGTCTGTTTGGGTTCGTCCTGTTTTCTTGGTCCATCCTCCTAATCACTTCCTCGATCATTGGATCAACGTTCGGCACAGTTGGGTTTTTCCCTCCCAATTTTTTCATGGACTCACTCATGTTTGAAGAGGTGCTACTAGTCCCCTGATCTGTGTCTTCAGTCACCTCCCCATATGCTTTGCAGTTATCTACAAGATACAATGCCTCTTGCATGACTTGCTCAAAGGTTACACAGGCTTTCAGGTGCAAGTCCTTTTTGAGCGTGTCATTTTGCAGTCCCTCTATGAAGAGGGCTGATAGTCTTTCATCCTGAGGTAGTTCTCGAGCAGGGTATCTTTCTATGTACTGCTTGAAACGAAGCGATGCTTCCACTTTTTCTTTTTCCTTTTGCCTAAATGCACTGGGAGACAGTGTTATGCTTGATCCCTCTTTTTGAGAACTCCTCAACGAATTCTTAGAGAAGTCGCTCAATACTTGGGAATTCCAAGCTATTTAATGGTTGAAACCAAGTCAGGGTAGTACCTTCCAATCTCAACCCAAATCCTTCATATTGAGTGTGGAAATCAGTTACCTGTTTCGCTCTGAATACTTGTTTGAAGATTGAAACATGAGCATACGGATCGCCAGATCCATTATACTTTTTGGGCAAGCATTTTTCCACCTGAGATGGTCGCATACACCTGGCCTCTGCAACCATTCTAACAACTCCCGGTCCCCCTGGGATGGCTTCTCTTGGTTTGTAATCTCCTCTTGGTACTAACAGTGGTATCCTATCCGCCATACGTTCATCAAGTCGATCTCGTGTAATAGTCGGAGGGATCCAGTGGTGTAAGTGAATTCAGGCACAGAGCTGCCTGTATGTGTGTTGATGGAAGCCCTAGTCGCCGTCGACCCTAAGGGTTTTGTTCTTGGAACTCTGCAACATTTAATGGCTTAAAAAACTTGTGTGTAGCGGAAATTAGCATGAACATAGTGAGCATTTCATTAGAATAGATTCCTAATGAGAATTACAAGAGTGCTTGGGTGGAGAGAGCAACAAAAAGCATAACACCTAGTTAGATAGCATGAACAATAATTTCAAAAGAGAGAGAAATTAAGCTATTGACAACAGTTGAGGACCGGATTTACATGGATCCGGTCCCCCCTCCAAAAGGCTTTGTATTATCTCCCATCAATAGAGACATTGTACAATGCAGTTCTTTGTGTTCCTTCAAGACTAGCTAGTGCAATGAAGATGAAAGCTTCATGAACTAAGCAAAACACTTATCAAACACAACATCAATTCTCCTCGGTCTCAGACTGTCATAATAATCAATATCTAATTCTCCTAAATGATTTTCTCATATTAAACTGATCATTTAATGTGGGGAAGTGCCAGGGGAGAAAAGGCTAGAATATTGGTGAAGCTAGGAGACCGGCCACAGTAGGGATCCAAAGGAGGAAAAATAGGGATCCAAAAGGGGGGGCTATCTGCAAAAGAGCCATGTGCAACAATGGGCTAAAAAGACCCTAAGGTTCAGCCCATTAAGACTTCCAAAATGCTAAGGTTCCAAAATTCAAAGGTTGTGTCCAAAGGTCAAACCTAGGGGAAATTGGATGCTTTGTGTGTGTAAAAAAAAGTCTTTGCATATCCGTACATGGGAGGGGGCGAGCCCTAAAGGTAGGGGATGAGAGAGAAAATCCCACACACACACACACAGGCTCCCTTTACACAAAGGGAATGTGGGACACATGTCAGCTCCCTAGGCCAGATGCCCACAAGGTGTGCCCAGTTTCTATTGGATGACCCTTGAAGTGGACCAATGAGAATTAAGCTAAAGTAAATCTAGTTTAATTAATTTAAAAACATTTAATAAAAGAAACCAATGAGAATTAAGTCTCCTAGAAGACTATTGGGCAGTCTCCCAAGGGGTCCAATGAGCATTCAGGAGCCCAATGGCTTGCCTGATTCCTATTGGCCAGGAGGCAAAGGGGTCCAATGAGAGTTTAGTTTAATTATTTAATTACCTAAAGCTCTCACAAAAGTGGAAAGGGGGACACATGTCAAAAGGCTATCACTTATGCTCCTTAATGGTCATTGGCTTGACTTGGGGAGAGCCAATGAGGGCCCAGCAAGAGCAAATAGCAAGAGGGCTCGCCTAAGAGAGAGAGGGGGCTGATTTTTGCAAGGCATTATCACACACACACTCACACACAGTCTATGTGTGAAGCAAAGAAGACTATCTCTTCCCAAGCTTTAATGGAGAGCTCATCACCTACTCCAAGCTTGTGAGATAGAAGCCTACATCAACACTCTCTTGGCATGTGGATGCAAATCCAACCAAGAGCCAAGCTTCAATGCATGCTCATCTCCTCTACCAAGCTAATTACTAAGCTAAGCTATGCTAATATGAGTGATTATGTGAGGAGATGCACATCTTTCTCCTAAGATACTCCTTCTTCCTCTCAATCTACTCTCATACCCTGCTAGCTCTCACCATCTTTGAAGGTGTGTGAGGTCTTGGGTCTAAGAACGGGGATAAGTCAAGTTGTGTTTGCTAAGTGTTTTGCTTAGTGCATGAAGCTTTCATCTTCATTGCACTAGCTAGTTTTGAAGGAACACAAAGAATTGTATTGTACAATGTCTCTCTTGATGGGAGAAACCATAATACAAAGCCTTTTGGAGGGGGGGCCGGCTCCATGCAAATCCGGTCCTCAACTGTTGTCATTAGCTTAATTTCTCTCTCTTTTGAAAGTATTGTCGATGCTATCTAACTAGGTGTTATGCTTTTTGTTGCTCTCTCCACCCAAGCACTCTTGTAATTCTCATTAGGAATCTATTCTAATGAAATGCCCACTATGTTCATGCTAATTTCCGCTACACATAAGTTATTAGGCCATTAAATGTTACACAGACCCAAGACCTCACACACCTTCAAAGATGGTGAGAGCTAGCAGGGTATGAGAGTAGATTGAGAGGGAGAAGGAGTAGTCTTACGAGAAAGATGTATATCTCCTCACATAATCACTCATATTAGGATAGATTAGCTTAGTAATTAGCATGGTAGAGGAGATGAGCATGCATTGAAGCTTGGCTCTTCGTTGGATTTGCATCACAAATCCAAGAGTTGTTGGTGTAGGCCTCCCTTCTCACAAGCTTGGATTAGGTGGTACTAAGCTTTCCATTAAAGCATGAGAAGGAGAGAGAGTCTTCTTTACTTCACACATAAGATTGTGTGAGTGTGTGTGTGATAATGCCTTGCAAAAATCAGCCCCCTCTCTCTCTTGGTCGACCCCTCTTGCTATTTGTTCATGCTACCCTCTCATTGGACCTCCCTAGGGCTAGCCAATGACAATTAAGCAGCATAAGTGATAGCCTTCTGACATGTGTCCCACTTTCCCCTTTTGTGAGAGCTTTAGTTAATTTAATAATTCAACTAAAGTCTCATTGGACCCCTTTGCCTCCTGGCCAATAGGAATCAGGCAAGCCATTGGGCTGTTGAATGCTCATTGGACCCCTTGGGAGACTGTCCAATAGTCTTCTAGAGGGCTTAATTATCATTGGTTCTTTTATTAAGTGTTTTTAAATTAATTAAACTAGATTTACTCTAGCCTAATTCTCATTGGTCCACCTCCAAGGCCATCCAATAGGAATTGGGTACACCTTGTGGGCATCTAGGCTAGGGAGCTGACATGTGTCCCTCATTCCCTTTGTGTAAAGGGAGCTTGTGTGTGTGTGTGTGTGTGTGTGTGTGTGTGTGTGTGTGTGTGTGTGTGTGTGTGTGTGTGTGTGTGTGTGTGTGTGTGTGTGTGTGTGTGTGTGTGTGTGTGTGTGTGACTTTCTCTCTCATCCCCTACAAGCAAGGCTCGCCCCCTCCTAAGTAGGGATTTGTAAAGACTTTTTTGACACACACAAAGCATCCAATTCCCCCATGGTTGACCTTTGGACACAACCTTTGAATTTTGGAACCTTAGCATTTTGGAAGTCTTAATGGGCTGAACCTTAGGGTATTTTTAGCCCATTGTTTCACATTGCTCTTTTGCAAATGTCCCCCCCTTTGGATCCCTATTTTCCCTCCTTTGGATCCCTCCTGTGGTGGCCGGTCTGCTAGCTTAACCAATATTCTAGCTTTTTGTCCCCTGGCACTTCCCCATATTAAATGATCACTTTAACATGAGAAAATCATTTAGGAGAATTAGATATTGATTATTATGACAAACTCGTTCATGTCCATAAGAATCCTCCACTCTGGTTCTCAAGGGGCTCTCAAGTACAGTCTCAGGTCTGATGTGAGTAGTCGTGGTTTTTTCATCTTCCGGATTTACATAGTATTGGTGGAGTGGTCCTCCAAAATATGTATATATCTCTTACTCCTTTTGATCCATTGGGGAGTAATTTTGGCCATACTTGTCCATTATGACCACCTGAATACTTCTACCCTCCGTGTACGTGTAAACATACAAGGTTTTCCGGTCTGTTGATTCTTTGATGCGGGGCTCGTCACATCTGTAATAGAGTGTTTGTTCTCCATTATTGAACTTATAAAGCCCCACATATGTGTTGTCCGTGTTAAGGCGCTTTGTCTCATTGGTGTGTCTGAGTACCCCATTTTATTTCTCCATTTTGGGTGGTGCATCGGCCGGTTCATTATCTAATTTGTCCTTGGTGGCGGTCATTCCCCATTTATCCACAATATAAGGGTTATGAACCACTAGGTACATCATTCCCTCTCGGTTGAAATATCTATCCCCATCATAATCAACATCTACAAGGTCTTTGAACTCGCTCGGCTTATTTTCCAACTTAACACAGTAGCGGTCCATTCCATCCTTATACTTTAAGCACATTTTCAAATTGAAACTTCAAATACAACAACTTCACATCCGATGTAGGCTGAGGACAACCTGCACCCATCGAAGCCATTCCCGTAGGGTTTGACTTGTTAAAATCTTCAGTCATGAGGCCGTATGATCTCTCAGATGAAGTGTCAGAGAAACTCTCCTCTAAAATGTGTTCCAAAGGCGGCAGTAGTCTCTGATTCACACTTTCTTCCGTTGAATGATTACTCCCTTGATCAAAGATGTTGTGGTTCCTATTCTGGTACAATCTCCCTGATCGCAGAGTCATGAAGAATTGGTGACAAGAAAAATTCAAACCGAGTTACCTTATTAAATAGTTTGAATCTCCCGTTTGTTCTTGCTTGTTGGGTAGTATCTTCTAGTACCTGCAACCTGTCAAAAATGTGATTGATAGCTGTAAGCTTACAGCTGTTCTTGTTAGTTCTTTTTGACAAAACTTAGCACACACTTCCCTACACAACCTCAACAATTTTGATCCAATTTCAATTTTGAAAGAAGCACCTGGTTGCTATGGCCTAGCTCCTTGTGTGGTAAGTTTATGTCTCTGTTCTCGCTCACAGGTACATGGATCGCGATCCATGTTGAGAAGCCAATTGAACTTAAATTGTTGCTATCATCAATTTTAACATGATTAAGAGGTCTTCCGGTACCTTTTTTTTTTAATGAATCTCAGGATTGGAGGTTAAGTTGATTTTGTCACTGAGCTGTTGGAATGGTTTCTTGCTTCCAATTTCAACTCTAGAAGGACCACTAGACTCTCTGTGATACCCTCTAGCTATGGTACTAGTTTGGTGTCAATTTGTGTCAGGGGAACATCGATCGCAATCCATGTTCCTTTGTGTCAAAATACACTGAATTTTATCCCACAGCTAGTCCTTGGCGTAGTGATTTTGAATATATGGTTTTTGTATGCCTTAAAGCTTTTTTGGACAGACAAAAGTCAGCTTTAGGATTTATGTCACTGCTTCCCCCCTTGATCTGATTTTTGCCACCTTTTGCCCTCTTTTTGAAATTTTTTGATAAGGGTCCTTGAGGATAAAGTGCTACAATTGTTACCAATTCACTGCTTGTCCTTTATCAGCTCAAATTTTCAAAAAGGTACATGGATCGCGATCCATGTTTGGCAAGATTTTGGTCTGATACTTAGTGAGCTGATCACACAAGGTATGATGATGCTATTCCCCAAGTCTTTTTGGATTTGGTCAGTTTTTTCCAAGTGAGAAGCAAGGTTTTGTGTCTGTTTTGCGGTTTTTTGCAAACCACTCCTTTTCTGGTATTTTGACCAGCTTTTTTCACTTTTTGTCTATGGCTCCCTTTGGGAAAGTTGTTCAACTAGTATTCAGGAGTACTCTGGTCAAATCTCAATGTTAGATGTCTACCTGGAACATGGATCGCGATCCATGTTGGGAAGCACCTGGTCATGAAATTTGGTTATGTGGATTCTTTGCTTCTAGTTGGTCCCAATCCTCATCCCTTTTTGGATTTGGACAAATAAAAGTTCAGTTTTTCCTTGTTTTCCCTTTTTTCCAAGGTTTTGGTCTGCTCACTCCAATCTTTTGATTTTTATGACCTTCTAGCCCTCTTTTTCTCACTAAACTCAAGGTTCTGATGCCTGAGAGCCTGTCCTAAGCAAAGGAAATAATTTTAGCACATTTTGCCAAAAAGGTACATGGATCGCGATCCATGTTTGGCAAGATTTTTGACAGGTTTTTGCACAGTCTTTTCCAACAAGTGTTTTTATCCCCTTCTTGAAAGTTTTACTAGGTTTGGTCCAGTTTTGAAGCCCTGACCATCACTTCTTCAATTTTTCCAAGTTATGGTCTTTAACACCAAAATAAGGTTTTGGACAATTTTTCCCTCGATCCTTTTGGCCACAAATGATGGTGTGATTTGTTACCTAACCTACTCCTATAACTGAAATGAATATGCAAAGATAAGTGAACTCAACAGTACAGACATAACAACAATGTGTGTGGTGGAACAACCCTTTCCAAGCATGTGAAAAATCAAAGAATGAAATACTACCTTGTACTTCACTCACAGTTTTCTTTTCTCTTAAGGAATAGCACTGGCTAGTCTCAGACTCCAGTCTCTATTAAGCACTAAACCTACGAGTAGCTGCTGCATTGTCTATGGGTAAGCGGGACGGTTATCAAAAGGTTGAACACTGAGTCACTCACCACCTAAGCATCGGTTTCCCCGGCAACGGCGCCAATGTTAGCGGGTCACCACGACGGACGTCTGCAGCATAGCTCTTTTGCACTAACATAATGTCAATATGCAAGGAAGCGACTCAGGGTGGGGCACCGAGACTTAATAAGAGTCTCAATCTCACCAAAGTGAACTCAAGGGCTACTCGTTCTACAACAAAAGCAAATCAACCACTTCCTAGTCAGACAATCAGTATGCCTCCAATCTCAACACTCAACATCATCACGCCTTTTCGGTATCCAAACAAATCCGGAATGTCACGAAACTTAAGGAGAGGTATCACAACACTTATGGACTCAATCCTACCAAGTTATGTCACCATCTGGGAAGGTACATAAATCACGATTCATCACAAAAAATGTGCAGAAAACTGAAACAAAAGTACTTTGAAAGATCTACCTTAAGCATAGAAACACTTATCCATGGTCAAAACATCAAAATACAACCATTTTAACTCCCAAATCAATGCATTTAGCTCACAAACGGTACATCGTGAACCACAGCAGAATTGGAAATGATTACACTTAGATTGTAGAGTAAGAGACAAGGAACGCAATGTGCTATTTGGAATAGAATTCTGATTACCCGTTCAAGAGAAAAGAGGATTACAAGTTGTAGTCACAAGAAGCCTCCACAGTGCACGTTTTCTTTCTTCAGCTAATGATAATTTCTTCTTCAAAACTAAGGGTTTTAACTTTAAAAGTTAGGGGGCTTTCCCATGGCCATCCGGCCTCTTACAAGGGGTAGACTTAGAGAAATAAAAAGGGTATGGTCTAATCTCATCATGATTACAGCTCATCTTAAGCTGAATTACAGGGTTTTTTTTTTAAAAATAGATTGTCCACTGGGTTTGGTGTGCATACGCCTGTATGTGCCCATATCCACCAAACACCCCCCCCCCTCAACCTCAAAATTAGCCTTCCGCTCGCTTCTCAACCTCATAAATCCTTTGCACCTTTTACGTTCCATCAACTTTTTTGCTATTCCAATGGCCTTGCTGCTAGCATCTCTACTCATTTGTTGACCTAAATACCCTACAAACACCAGGCATAATCCACCTTCTACCCTCCAAATAAAGCTATGTAGCACGAGGAATCCTTTGTCCCTTGATGACTTATTACCTAGAAGCTCAAGTGTCTTTTATGGATTTCTTTGAAAGGATGTTCAAAGGTATCCACTTGGGATAAAAACCTCTCAAGGATTCTATACATGTCCTTCGACAGAGTTTGGCACATTGACTATCTCCCCATGTCTTGGCTATTGAGCCCATCAATTCATGGCATTGAAATAACTTTCTGTAGGTGATCTTACAAGTAACGGATGGATCTTACAACTAACGGATGGATCCCCTAAATTTTTTCTCTCTAAATAGTTTCCTCAATGTACCCCCTTTATATCTTTCTACCTCATGCATGTTATATCTTCAAGCTCAGAACTATCATACATTATAGCAAGAGGTGGAATACTGCCATGAAGATCTTCTCTTATGACTACTGGCTAGTGACTTAGTTACTACCGAACCAAGAAATTTGTATCAGTTTGATCACCAAATCATCTCCATCCCTCCTTGTTAGTCTAATTCCATACACTACTGAGACTCTGTGCAGCTAATCTCTCCAAAACGTTGTCATATGCTAGCTAATATTATGGCACTACTAGCAGTAGATAGTGAAGCATGTTTTGGCTAGCAAGGTTGATGATGGCTAGATGGAAAAAATGCACTACTTAACTCTAGATGCATTGGTTTTGGATGTGCCAACAAGGCTGGCCTAAGAATAATATACACGATGAGGTCCATGTTTGGAAATTTTAATTCTGGGAGTGCAGTGATTGTTAAGGTATACTAGGTAGAAAGTATAGGCCTACTTCTACAAATGTGGGTATTGATGCATTTACATATGCTTGTATCTTAAAATCCATGTTCTAGTCAAGGGACCTTGGAAGTAAGGTCTTGATTTCCATTGCGTTGATAAATTGTATGCCAAAAAGAACTTGGTGAGCTTCATGGAGAAGCATAAGTCTAAATTTTGGTAGTAACCTACTTTGACTACATCACTTGACTATTTGAATTTTTGTGTCTCAATGACTTTGACTACATCAAATTGACTCTTTGAACTTTGCTTGCTATTGTTTCATTGCTCAAGTAATGTTAAAAGACTTAACTGTTTGATGTGGGTTGTTCTTGGACAATATTAGTTACCAAAATCCATGACGTTCAACACGCACATAAAGATGATAATTAGATAGATTGAAGATGCTCTAGTACATGATAGATGAGCTTACAATGATATAGGTTTGGTATAAAGTTTATAAGTATGAGATTTGAAATGTGGGCCTAGAAAAAATGCTAGGAAAACCTATGAAAAAATATAGCCTATGCACTTGTCCCCTTAACCATACATAGTATGAGAATTAATGCCTTAAAATTAGGCTTCCTTACAAGGCCCATGCAAAATCCATATTTTTTCAAATGGGGGGCATTGCGAAACTCAAAGCACCACTATGCCTAGATTTTGGAGGGGACTTTGGGGGTTAAGAAGGCTGTGCAAGGGGTAATGACAAAGAAGGAAGTTGCAAATGTGGTTCCAGACATTTCGATTGCATGTGGCCAAACTTACCACATAAAAAACAAGAGTTGGCAAATTTGCTTCATTTCACCTTAAAAGGGTGTTTTCCTACTAATGGGTCACCCAAATTTATCATTATGCATGTTGGTGTAGGGATATATGTATCCCACAAGATGTAGACTCTATTAGTATTTGCATCTAACCTGGTAGGACGTACCACTTTTCCCAATTGGGTAGCCAAAAGCGAAAGAAAGTGACACAGTGTACAAGGAAAGTCCATCACCTCCACCCATACTTGAATTCCTTAGTGACAGCCCATAGAAAAACATGTGTCATTTTTGTGTTCAAGAACAATAGAAACATTTCAATCAGGCCCTCTTTGGCCTCACCATCTACCAGAAAAAACTCATAAAATCCTCAAGCTCCAAAATATACCCCACAAATTTTCTAGCGTTTTAGCATGAAATCCACCCATTGTCCCACATATCCTGTGTCGTAGACATTTTTTCAAAAAACAAAAGTATAACAACATTTAAATTAAACTGGGTAACAGGATCCATCAACATTTGAATAAGAATAATGTTGGAATTAGGGTTGCAGAGAAACGCACACAGCTTGGAGAAGATGAAGGAAGCTCAAGGCACACAATAGAGAGAGAGTTACTTAGTGTGCAATGGAAAGATAGATAGCCCTAGAGTGAGAGTTACTTAGTGTGCAATGGAAAGATAGGTAGCCCTAGAGTGATGGCGTATATACAATGCACGGGGGGGAAAACCTCCTAAAGAGGGAAAAAATGCCCCGACGGTCTAGGTGTGTTCACACACATCACTACCACATGTATATGGTAACAAATCCCCCCTGGAGTGATGCGGTGAACGAGAGCTGGCACATGAGTAAAGGGAAGTGACATGCCTTGAGGACATGATCAGTCCACAAATGAGAGTAAGGCCAAAGCTTTGCAAAAAGCTTCGAGCTTCTCACCAGACAATGCCTTTGTGAAAATATCTGCAAGGTTGTCCTATGTTAGCACATAAAACAAGCTGATCTCTCCTACTGAGAGCCTCTCCCTGACATAGTGGTAGTGCACCTCAATGTTCTTTGTGAGAGCATGGAAAACTGGGTACCTCCCAACTGCCAATGCGCTCTAATTGTTAGTGTAGATAGTGTTGGTAGTGTCCTGTCCAACACCCAAATCAGCCATAAGGCATCTGAGCCATATAACATTCAACCGTAGCTGTGAAGACTGCCCTGTACTCAGCCTCACAACTAGATGTGGCCACAATAGGTTGCTTCTTGCTCAGCCATGATATACATGAATTGGCAAGCATGAAACAAAAACCACTTGTGGACACTCACGTGTCAAAACAGCCATCCCAATCTGAGTCCAAAAAAGCATGTAAGTCTGGCAACAATGATCCCCACTTGGGATAAAACAAGCCAAGGTGTAAAGTGCCACTAAGGTAGCGGAAAATCCTCTTGACAGCCTGCCAATGCTTTGGACCCTGGGCTATGCATAAATCTATTGACCTGTGAGACTGCAAACTGAATATCTGGCCTCGTGTTGCATACATAAATGAGGCATCCAACAACAATTTGGTAAAGAGTGACATCAACAAGATCACCAGCACGAGGAGATTGCTTCAACATATTGCCTCAAATTCAGCAATATGTCTCTCATTTGGTCCAGTGATCAGCAAATCATCTACATAAAGAACCAGAATGAGAAGTACATCACCCTCATGCTTTACATACAATGTGCTTTCTATTGGACTGTTACAAAATCCTCGTTTGACCAAATGAGTGTCAGCTTTCTCATACAAAGCACGAGGAGATTGCTTCAACCCCTACAAAGCCTTCTTACATATCTGCACACTTTGTGCTTTTGTCCTTTAATGACAAAACTGCAAGCTTGCGCTACAAGAATTTCCTCAAATATGTCACCATTCAAGAAAGCAGTAACAATGTATGATTGATATACATCCCAACCAAAATGAGTTGCCAGTGCACATAGAAAACGCACAGTAGTCATACGACAAGTGGGAGCAAAAGTTTCTTCATAATCTATGCCTTTTTGTTGTGCATAACCCTTTGCAACAAGTCAAGCCTTATGGCAATCGATCTCACCATCCGGCTTGCGTTTCAACTTGTAAACCCACTTTGTACCAATGGCCTTTTTTCCAGGAGGCAAATCACATAAAGTCCATGTGTCATTTTCTATAAGTGCATCATATTCTGATGGTAGCCATCCAATTTTCTAAATTATGTGCTTCATCAAAAGACAGAGGTTCCTCAACATCATGTAAGCTAGACACAGCCAAAGCATAACAATCTGATGCATAAGATGCATGGCCAAAGCCTGAACGAGTATGACTAGACAAAGTTGCATCCAATTTACTATCACGCAATGTATGCACCATCCATTTTGGCATACCTCTAGCCTGTTCATTTTCAGCCCTTTCCTCATCAAGTACATCATGTATATCTGCATCAGTAATAGGCTGATCTGTAACATTTTTGGAAACCCCCATAGGCTGTACATTTGCCTCATTGGAATTTACATTCTAACTTCCACCACTAAAAAGAGGCAAAAAAGTGTCATAAATGTCATGTGAGCTTACATTACTGTCTCTAGTACATGACAGCAAGGGCTGAGTAGAATCTTCCACAAACACTACATCCCGTGAAACCAGAATACGCTTTGTTTGCGGATGATACAACCTATAACCTTTTCTTTCAGCACTATAATCATTTTGTTGAGGCATGTAAGGCACTGTACATTGGTGTTTTATCCCACAACTAGCCAAAAATTCATTAAATTCATGAGACATATACTCCCCCCCTCAATCGAAACGGAGGGTGCCCCATTTTGAGGCATTTTTAGCCATAGCAAGAAATTGTTTGAAGCACATAAAAACTTCGGACTTTGCTTTAAGCGGAAATACCCATGCATGCCTGGAGCAATCATCAATGAAAGTCACAAAGTACAGGTAATTGCCCAAGGATGGAGTTTGCATGGGCCCACAAACATCACTATGCACAAGCTGCAATCAGCATGTGGCCCTAACTGAACCATCCTTTGGAAACTTAGAATGCTACATTTTACCTAAAATACAGCCTTCACAAACATGTTTGACAGGTGCTTCAAGAGGCGGCAAAGAAGCAACCATATCAGATTTTTGCAAATGCAGCAAATTGGAAAAATTCAGATGCCCGAAACGTGCATGCCATAGTTTTGCATCTGAAACAGCTTGAATCTGCAACTGCATTTGCAAATTTTGTCCACACTTGTCATACAAAGTGAGCTTATATAGCCCATGGCACAAAAGGCCAGATGCAACAATTTCATCACCAAAACTGAGATCATGAACTGTACATCTGTCATCCACAAATTTGACTACAAGTCCAAGTCTAGCAAGTGCAGATACAGGCAAAAGATTCTTCTTGATCTCAGGTACATAAAGTGCATCAACAAGTGTAAAATAACTGCCATTCGTAGCACTAAGCACAATCTTTCCAACTCCCTGAACAAGATAAGAGGCATGGTTGGCACAAGTGACTAAATTCCCATGAGAAACAGACTCAAGAGAGGTGAACAATTCATGATGTGAGGTAATATGCTTTGTAGCACCACTGCCAAAATACCACACATGTGAATCTGCAGCAACCAACATGCATGCATCATGGAGAGCACGATTGTAAATGCACTCTGCACTAAAAGCCCATTCTGCATCAACATCAGCACACAATCTCCTTTCACAGCAGACTCAACAATGGTTGCATTTGTAGTGGAACCAGCATTTGCAGTGGAACCACCCTCTTTCTTCTTAGCCTCTTTGGCCTTCAACTTAGTACACTGCTTGATCAAGTGATCATTAGCTTTACAATAATGGCAACGCATCTTTGTTTTTCCCTTACTCACCACAATTTCCATACGAATTGCTGCTTGTAGAAGCATTAGGAACAGAAGTTTTGCCACTCGCAGCAGAACCATAAGAAGTGGTTGCATTGCTCTTACCACTCTTTCTTTGAGAAGAAATAAAATCCTGTAAAATTGCACGCTGCCTAGTCCTATTTTTTTTGGAAAGTGACTCTTGCAACAACAATGTGCATAATGCATCAAACTTGACAACTTCAAGATTTCCTTGGTTCATAAGTCTCCAAGTACTAGAAAAAGTCTTGTAAGAATCTGGTAAGGCATCAAGGACATTTTGCACAAGGGAACTATATGAAACGACTTCACCTGCAAAGTTGCTCATTGATATCCTTGACACCAGAAAGGAAAGTGTCCATATCATCTTCCTCATGCATAATCTTCGATTCCAACTCTTTACGCAGCAAAGCAGTTTTAGCCTCATTGCGGCTTGCATAAAGAGCTGCTAGAATATCCCAAGCCTGTTTTGTAGATTTTTTTGAACGAATGTGAGGAGTAATGGTGCATTTCATAGAAAACGCAATCAACACATAAGCTTGCGCATCATTTACATCCCAAAGATCTTGTTTTGTTGTAGGCAAAACAACTCTAATAGCTGCAATCCTTGCAGCAAGACCTGCAACATCCTCAACATCGCCTACATCCTCATAACCAGGACATACATCAATCCCTGCACAATATTCCAAATGTCCTTTAACACAAGAACATGTTGCATCATGTAAGCCCACATAGGATAAATATCCCCATCCAATCTGTCCTCAGTAGCAACAAACATCTTGAACACATCTGTGTTGTTGTCAGCCATGGAAAATGCCTGCACCAGATGTGAAATCTACCCGAAATGAGGAGAAACTGAGTGAGACTAGCACGTGCTATATAGCACAACCCAGAGTAGACTGTATGGGACCTATTACGCAGTATTTGGCACTGAAAAAAATTCTACACAAAATGAGAAATGTGAGCAGACTAAGCTCTATGAGCTATCCCAAAAAATTTGTCGACCTACAAACTCTCACCAAAGCTCATAGAAATCGGAGAAAGTGAGCAGACGTGTGCTGGAGGTATTGGCAACTAAGCTCGGGAGGATGCAACCTGCTCTGATATTAATTGTTGGAATTAGGGTTGCAAAGAAACGCACACAGCTTGGAGAAGACAAAGGAAGCTCAAGGCACACAATAGAGAGAGAGTTACTTAGTGTGCAATGGAAAGATAGATAGCCCTAGAGTGATTGGCGTATATACAATGCACGGGGGAAAAAACCTCCTAAAGAGGGGAAAAATGCCACGGTGGTCCTAGTGTGTTCACACACATCACTACCACATGTATATGGTAACAAATAACTACTTCTTTCTTAGGTTACATACCCTCCTAGTCCCTATATGCATCTTCAAAATCTTCGTGCAACCATTCCTTGATGAGGGCCATTGGATTAAGTGATGAAGAGTCCATTGCTTTGCGTCTTTTGTAGATGCACGAGATATTTGTGAGGAAACTTGAACACTCTAATTTTTTCAAAGCAATCTTGCCCTGTACCGACTTCTAGCTCTTTTGCTACTTTCTATTTTGAACTCAATGGCAATTACTCTACAGCTTTAGGGAAAACTATGTTGAACACTCACACTCACACACTAGCACCCAATTGATGAGGCAAGAAGAAGGAAACCCTAACCAAAGAGGCCAACACTGTCGAGGCTAAAACACACACACACACATAGCAACAAATAGGGTTTGTGCAGTGCTAGGGTTTGCGTAGGAGGGCAATGTAGCAGTAGGTCGCATGGCTCTTAGGGTTTGTGCAAGAGGGCAAGGGGCATTACAAAGGCATAAGTAGGGTGTAGAGGTCCCACCTTTTGAAGGCCTTGAGCACTCAGTGCACTTCTCTACTCTCTCTCATGCCACATGTACCACACACACACACATGAAAGGGAGGGCTTATACCCTTTACATTAAGCAAGCAAGTTACAAGGCCCATAGGCATTACACAAGCTAGTAGGCATCGTAGGAAACATGAACTAGTAAGGGAAAAAAAACCCCAAAATATGTGAAAACCCACTAGTGATACAAAGCTACAAGAGATGGGTGGTACATGAAGGCTAGAGACAAAGGAGTAAAGGAGGATTTCCACAGAGAGATGAAGTAGAGACAAGGCACTAGGATTCATGATAAGAGAGGCCAAAAAACCCACGAGAGAATCTTTAATATTAGACTCCATATCAAAAGGCACATAGCAAGATAATTGGCATCACCATCACATAACCAAAAAAGTGATATAGCCTCAAGCAATCCCTAACAGTAATGAAGAGGGCTATGGTGCTCTTCACCTTACAAAAGCATGAGCAAAGATGAAGAAGAGGCTATGTAGAGATATGGTTGCATATAAAAAAATTTTCCATGTGGTATGGATATCAAAGTACATTGTAGGTAGTCTATTTTTATTTTTAATATTTAATTTTTGGATTGTATTATGAAGTGGTTTTGATGGTTTATGTCAAACATGTAAAGGTAGATACCATGTACAATCTAATTGTCTTGGAAAGGATTATCTCTACATATGTAAGATGCTATTTGGTTGGACTCGTGTGTTGTGTTTCCCATGACAACACTAGTACAAGATCATCATCACCTACATCACTTAGCCTTAGGTGAAAGAGTCAAAAACCTAGGGTTTTGCTATATTAGGGGTTTTGCCTAGATCTTCCCTTTTTTAAGGCTCATCTATATGGTTAGTGCATCGAGAGTTGAATCACTCATGGATAACACATTGAGGATCTTGACTTGGCTTGGCCTAAACACTCAATGTGGCACAAAGAGGTGTGATGCTTAAAATAGTATCATTAATGTTGATATCATGTCACCTACTATTGGTATTTGGCATCCTTTCAGAGCTCAGGTTTATGGAGGGAGGCAAAGTGGCCTAGCTCAAGTACGTTGAATGTGTCCTTGCTTTCTCTTGATGAAGTAAAGTTATCTCTAGCCATAGTAGAAGTGGATGTGGATGGGTAGACTGGCTAATCTTGCACAGGGTTTTAAGCTTATATACTTGGTTATTTATGGCTTTTAAGTTATGGTATAACCAGATTTTTTATAGTATTAATTCATGGTTTTCTTGTTTAATCTAGATTAGGCCTTTAAATATTTTCTTTTGTGATTCTCCATTGTCACATATGCACTCTATTTCATTGTCCACATTTCTCTCCCTCTCTCTTTATTCTCGCAGTGTGGTGTACATATATATTCACCCTCCATACAATCATTTTGATCTTGAGTACCTATACGCTCTCATTCATACACATTCAAGGGTAGCACTAGTCATGAGGTACTTATGGATGCAGTCTTCATCATGGATTAAACGCCATGGTAAGTCGGACTCTGAGAACTCCTCCCCTATGTCATTTCTTTCACACTCTCGTGTATAATAGAATTATTATAAAGTGTCACCCTTATTGCATAGACCCTTGGGGATAGTTATCTCTCAATCTTTTGCACACTAAGAGAGCAATGGCAAAGGCATTTAATTTTTGAAATACGAGGCATAGACCGCTAGTATATAAACATCTAGAGAGTTCTCATTTCTCTTGCCCATTAATTCTTTAGAGAAAGATGAACATGAGACTTATTGCACTTGCATTAGTAGTATTGGACTCATTGCTAGCACCTTCTGTGCAGGGGGTCAATAGCAAAAAAGGTACATCCTCTAAGTAGGGGGCTAGGGACTCAACCTTGAGAGGAAAGGAGGCACTCATATCGACTATGTCCACGGGCTAAGACAACTCTCTCTCTCTCTCTCTCTCTCTCTCTCTCTCTCTCTCTCTCTCTCTCTCTCTCTCTCTCTCTCTCTCTCTCTCTCACACACACACACACACACACACACACACACACACACACACACACACAAATGGATGTCTTAGACTCTTTACTTTATGTAAGCAAGTCACAAGTCCCATAGGAATCACATAAACTAGTAGGCATCATAGGAATCCGAAACTAGTAGGAAAAATTTCCCGCCAAAATACGTGAAATCCCACTAGTGATACAAAGCTACAAGAGATGCGTGATACATTAAGGCTACAGACAAAGGAGTGAAGGAGGACTGGAGCAAAGAGATGAAGCAGAGACAAGCCACTGGGACTCGTGATTAAAGAGGCAAAAAAACTCCATTAGAGAATCTTTAATATTAGACTCTGAATCTCCAAGGCCAAAAGGCACATAGCAGCAGAATCGGCATCAACATCACACATCGACTCTATATTAAAAACTGCAAAAAGTGATATAGCCTCAAGCTATCCTTAACGCTAATCAAAAGGGCTATGATTCTCTTCAACTTGCAAAGCATGAGCAAGGGGTAGGATGACAAAGAGGAAGAAGGGACTACATAGAGAGACATTTGCATATAATATTTTTTTCCATGCCAGTACGAATATCAAAGTATATTGTCAGTAGTATGTTTTTAGCTATTTGGTTGGACTCATATGCTATGTTTCTCATGACAATGTCAATAGAAGATTATCATCACCTACATCACTTTGCCTTAGATAAAAGAGTTGGCACCTAGGGTCTTTATAGACTAGGGAGGATCTTGCCTTTGCTTGGCCTAAACTCTTGGTGTGGCACCAAAGAGGCATCATGTCTAAACTAGTATGGTTGGTTGTTGATATCCTGTCAGCTTTTTGTGGTATTTGGAATCCTTTTAGAGCTCACATTCATGGAGGGAGGCATAGTGACCTCTGCTTGTATCTGGTTTATGTAAGGTAGAGGTGTTCTCGCTCGCTATTGGATGTGGATGGGTGGACTGGTTGATCCCACACAAGGTCCACTGCGCACAAGAAGGTCAATAACTCCACCAAAGAATCTTCAATATTAGAATTAGATCTCCAAGGCTTGGCACAAGGACATCAAAACCTCCTCTAGAGAATCTTCAATATTAGACTCGGATCTCCAAGTCCAATAGGCACATAGCATTGCAGAATCTACATCAACATCACACATCCACTCTGTATCAAAAGCTCCAAAAAAAGTGATATAGACTCAAGTGATCCCATACTGTAATCAATAGGGCTATGATGCTCTTCAACTTGCAATTGCATGAGCGAGGCATATGGATATCAAAATATATTGTATCGATCGTGACAAGAGCTAAATATTAGACTTAGATCTCCAAGGCTTGGCACAAGGACGTCAAAATCTCCTCTAGAGAATCTTCAAGATTAGACTCGGATCTCCAAGTCCAAAAGGCACATAGCATTGCAGAATCTACATCAACATCACGCATCCACTCTGTATCAAAACCTCCAAAAAAGTGATATAGGCTCAAATGATCCCTAACTGTAATCAACAGGGCTATGATGCTCTTCAACTTGCAGAAGCATGAGCGAGGCATATGGATATCAAAGTATATTGTATCGATCGTGACAAGAGCTAAATCAAAATTGATCAAATTACCTTCTATGGGTGACTACTTACTTTTATGATGAAGTTTTTTACATGTTTGCTATGATATGTTAGTTGAAAAGTACACGACTTTATGGACCCGTAATCTATAAAATATGCTACACTAGTAGGTACTAGGTAGTCTATTTTTATTTTTGTTGGCAAGGGGACGAAAGTCAAGATTAAGAGTTGGATGGTTGAATGCTAATTGAATATCACTAGTTAATGTGGCATCCGCCTTCCACCCGCACTTAGAGAGAGATGTCCAATGCATTAAATTCTAGAAAGGCGGGGCAAGGACCTCTAATATATAAACATCCAGAGAGTCCAGAGTCTAGTCACAATCATTTTGTTTCTCTTGCCCCTCTATGTTTTGGAGAAAGGCAAAGCTGAGGTCGAAAAGGGGCCGAAAGTCAAGATTAAGGGTAGGATGGTTGAATGCTAATTGCATATGGTTAATGTGGCATCCGCATTCCACCCACACTTAGAGAGCGATGGAAAATTCATTCGATATATTCTCGAAAGGTGGGGCGAGGACCTCTAGTATAAACACCCCTGTCACAAGGTGGACCCTACCATCCATAACTAGTTGTCTCAAAAGCTAAACTTATACATCAGGGCTAGCAATCATCTAGAAGGGATCCACCCACCAAAAAGCACCACCAACATACCTAGTAGAAGTTGCATAAGGGGGGAGTTTGGAAGATACATCGCCTCGGAGGACAACTCCTCCATCTACCAAACAAGCAGGAGGAGATGAACCACAAAAGAATTTGGAGTAGTCAATCTCTCAAATGCACCAACAAGATGAGACACAAACTATTACAATGACCCAAGCACCAACCCTATCAAGAGTCACCACCAAAGGGCAGTAACACACAAGGCTTAAGGGGAGCCCATCTCGCCAAGAGAGAATGCCTGGTGCCACCATGAGTAGCACCCTTTGCCACAGGGCCTTTGACTCCCAAATGGGAGCTCAAAGGGCGACCACTCCCATTTTCAAAAGGAAGGGATGAATTCATAGGCATCAATGAAGCCGAGGCCGAGATGGCTAGGAGCCCCTCACCCAAGGCTTACCCCCACACCACAGGCCATGCCTTCTCGACCCTCCTTGAAACACCAAGTGAACATGTTGAGATGGCCAGGAGCCCCCCACCCAAGTCTTACCCCCGCACCGCCATCGACCCTACACCAAGTATCAGGCTCACATCTTGCCATAGTAAACCATGTGAGCGCCCCAACTCGTAGATCCTCCCAAGCAAGATGAATAGACAGCAAAGCAACCGCATGCAGAGAGATAACCCCTATACCTTCTTTTGGATCCAAGCCATTAGTAGTGAAGGGATTTATAAATAAACACGCAGACCCCATCCCAAATCACATACATGTTGCTGAGACTCTCACTATGGTAGGTCTACAAAGTACAAATCTTAATGGCTCAAGGAGTCCTTCCTTTCCTTTATTCTATTGGTAATAGGCTAAAACAACTCTCTCTCCCTCTCTCTCTCTCTCTCTCTCTCTCTCTCTCTCTCTCTCTCTCTCTCTCTCTCTCTCTCTCTCTCTCTCTCTCTCTCTCTCTCTCTCTCTCTCTCTCTCTCTCTCTCTCTCTCTCTCTCTCTCTCTCTCTCTCTCTCTCACACACACACACACACACACACACACACACACAAGAAAAGGGGGGCTTAGACCCTTTGCATTAAGCAAGTTACAAGGCCCCTAGGAATTACACAAGCTAATAGGCATCATAGGAAACCATAAGGGGCAACAAAAAAACCTCCAAATGTATGTGAAAAATTGGTAGTGGTACAAAGCTACAAGACATGAGTGATAATCAAGGCTGGAGACAAAGGAGTCAAGGAGGATTGTAGCAAAGAGATGAAGCAAAAACAAGTTGCTACATCTTGGCACAAGGAGGCCAAAAATCCACTAGAGAATCTTCAATATCAGACTTATAGATCTCCAAGGCAACGAGGTCAAAAATTTCTCTACGAATCTTCAATAGTAGACTTAGATCTCCAAGCCAGAAGGCACATAGCAGTAGAATTGACATGAACATCACACATCAACTTTGTATCAAAAACTCCAAAAAAGGGATATAGCCTCAAGCGACCCCTAATAGTAATCAACAGGGCTATGATGAGTCTTCAACTTGCAAAAGCATGAGCAAGGGGTATGGATATGAAAGTACATTGTATCCATCATGATGAGAGATAGTACTGTGGGTAGTTAAATCAAAGTTGATCAGATTAGCTATAGTTGAAAAGTACACGACTTTATGGAGTCGTAATCCATAAATTATGCTTCACTCTAGCAGGTACTAGGTAGTCTATTTTTATTTTCATGGCAAGGGAAAAATACATTCGATATATTCTGGAAGGGCGGGGGCAAGGACTTCTTGTATATAAACATTCAGAGAGTCCAGAGTCCATGCAAAATCACTTCGTTTCTGGGGGGTAATAACTTGGAGATGAGAGGGTTAGAGTTTGAGAGGACTTGGGGAAGTCCTATGGGGGCCAGCTGGGCACAAGGGACGTTGGGAAGGAGAAGGGATGTCCTGTGCGATAAATAGTTTGAGGCATCCCAAGCGTTTAACGTGGCCACCTGAATGATAGGGTGTTGGGGAAATAATGAGGAGAAAAGATGGTTGTATAGATGAAGAGGAAGGTTGGTGAACTCAACCTAGACAGGATAGTTTCTGGTAGCTGAGGTCTCTGGGTTGAAGGATTTGTTCCATCTGAACAAACACAGAGTTGAGTTATGAATAACCCACTCCCCATAGCTCAGGGCTTGAAATGCCATGGCCTGCTCTCTACAAACGAACAAAAAATGGTTCTTACGCAGACATTGAATGGATTCAACTTCAATACCCCAAGTAGTCCATTGTTGCTTCACCCATGCTTTCAGCATGTCTACGGGAGTGCATGGGCCAGACCTACCAAGGCACGGCTTTCCAAATCTTTTTTGACCTTTCTAATTTGAGCAGACATTAAAATGATCAAGGGCTTATCCACATCACCTGTGATGCCAATAACAACGTCCAGAGCATGTAACTAGCTTCTCTCTCTCTCTCTCTCTCTCTCTCTCTCTCTCTCTCTCTCTCTCTCTCTCTCTCTCTCTCTCTCTCTCTCTCTCTCTCTCTCTCTCTCTCTCTCTCTCTCTCTCTCTCTCTCTCTCTCTCTCTCTCTCTCTCTCTCTAACCGTTGCATTTTGCTTGATATAGAGACCTTGCTCAATCGAGACTCTCGGGCTCCATCTCCGAGAGCTTAGCAGCCCTCCAATCTCTTCGGACTCTGTAAGGAACACCCTTTATTTAGTTGTGTGTGTGTGTGTGTGTGTGTGGGAAAAGAGAGCAAGGGAGAGAGAGAGAGAGAGAGAGAGAGAGAGAGAGAGAGAGAAGGGAGAGCTGATGCCAACTTGTGATTATAACATAACATTGCAGCTCGCTCCAAGACAATGGCCTCACGGGCTTGATCCCCCCTCGACTCACCATTCTTTCCAACTTCTAGATCTTGTGAGTACATATCATTCCATCACTCTGCATCATCTTAGATTTCGGCTCGTTGACCTTCCAATATCATGCAATGTGCAGGCATTGTCCAACAATGATTTGTCGGGCCCTATTCCCATAGAGTTTTCTCAGAGGTTCTCTATTGATAGGTCTCTCTCTCTCTCTCTCTCTCTCTCTCTCTCTCTCTCTCTCTCTCTCTCTCTCTCTCTCTCTTTGTGACTACATTCTCACTTAGTTGTCACTTTTTGTCTGTAGCTTCAAGCCTGGGAACCCAGGACTTTGCGGAGCTGTCCTCCATAAGTCGTGCTAGAATTGAAGCACTTTTTTGGTGTTCACATACTCCCTTTTAGCGACATCTTGCCTTCCGTCTTTACAATGGTTCTGGCTGTTCTTAATCAAAAGAGCCTCCCCTGCTTCAATGCAACCCAAAATATCAATGTTTCATGGATTAATTCACAATAATTAGTGCATTCTCTTTTCAATACCAGCTTGCTTTCACACTCTTTCTTCTTTTAGTACTTATATATGTATTTTTCTCATTAAGACTCACACATATGTGTTAGTCTATGTGTATTCTCCTACACCCTCGCATGCACGCGCACACACACACACACCCCCCTCTACCAAGTTAATGGTGTAAAGAATCTAGAGACCACCAAGCATGATTTTAAATAGAGAACTTATACTATGGATGATTGAAACCGTACAAAGCACTGAGAGTTGAATGGTGAGAGTAGATAGTCACCTATTGTGCTATACTTCTAGTTAGAGACACCATAACTGTTATAATACACACACGTGCACACAAGCATGGGGGATGACTCGGGTAGCCTATTTGTATGTGTTGGTCTACTTGAAATCATATTGAGAATTACATGTGTCATCGCTCTGCACTTGGAGAACATATCCTATAGAGAGAAATTCATCCTTTTGGGATGGTGTCAACAAACCAAATCCACGTTATCTAAAGTTTTTACATTGAGGCAATAGTACATGTTGATTGAATTCATTGGGAGTCGCACAAGACCATTATTAAAAAATACTTTTTTTAAACCTTAGATTTCTTCGAAAAATTTATGTAGGTAGTAAGTGATTATTGAGCTTTATTAAGTCATTAAAGTAGCATTGAAAACTATTTTTTCAAACCAATGATGTATGTCACTATCTAGCTTCATTGTTTAAACAATGTGAAATTGGCTTGCCAAGGTAGTCCGTATATATAAGCACCCCATTATGCATGCTTTCTTACATGAGGAAATTATTCATGTTCTAGGCTTTGCTTAGTTTGTAAATGAGAATGAAGGGAATGGATTAAGGAAAATAATAGGGATGCTCTATTCAAAACCCTAGTTTGGCATAATTAAGTGATGTGCAAGTTATGTCAACATAGGTTTGCCATCAAAGTATTGGCATTGTACTGCTTAGAAACATCTATAAAAGAGCCATATTTATATGTATATCGTATGGTAGTCCGTATGTATAAGTACCCCATTATGCATACTTTCTTACATGAGGAAATTATTCACGTTCTAGGCTTTGCTTAGTTTGTGAATGAGAATGAAGGGCATGGATTAAGAAAAATAATAGGGATGCTCTATTCAAAACCCTAGTTTGGCATAATTAACTGATGTGCAAGTTATGTCAACATAGGTTTTCCATCAAAGTATTGGCACTATACTGCTTAGAAACATCAGTAAAAGAGTCTTCTTTCAAATCAGATGGTGTTGAACTATTCTTAATTGTATTGCAAGAATGTTTTTTTAAGAAGTATTTTTGTTAGAAGCTGGACACACTCTACGGAAACAGACTACTCGGCAGATTATCATTTTTGTAATTATTCATTTATTGAGAAAACTCGACATTTCGACACCTTGTAAATATTGGGGCTTACAGAAGTTCCAGATTGTATCCCAGTTTTGACATTTAGATTGAGTAGATGGTTAATTTGGAACTTTAGGGTTTGAAAATTGTAAGGTATTTACACCACTTTTTGACCTTAATGAAAAACCTTTTGTCATTTTAAAAAAGTTTTGAAGTCTGTGAGTGAGCGTATTCTGTACGAGAGAGTGTGAGCTTCATCTTGACGCTACGTGTGCACCGGTGGTCGGAATCGAGTGCGGAGAAGTGCAGCATGTTGCCCCCGATGAGAGTTACACGTTGATACCTACATTGCGCGCGTACGGTCCGGTTTTGTGAGCTCCATCTACGAGCTTCATCTGGTGATTTGGTGAGCATACGTTGTCCGATTTTGCATTGCAGCATATCCACGCGTTCACATTGAGTAGAGCTACACATTATGCACTTTAGATTTTGGAAACGAAGACCTGCACATTTCGGCCAGACATCCTACGTGATTTTGCACCGGGTGTTTTGAGTTGGGGTTTTGGTTCATAGACCTTAGGGAGAGCGACCTATTGGTGTTAGTAAGGTCTCCTTCAATTTCTATGGTGTTTTGAGATTGTTTGATGGGTGTTCGACTCTAGAAAGCGTTGTAGGAAGCTTCCTCTTATGCACTCTTGAAGGCTGTGACTTCGACATTGGGTAGAGACCTCTGTAGGAATTAGTTAGGAGTTGGTCGAGTGTAGGTTGACGCCTTATGCTTGCTTTCACGCGCCTGCGGGTCGAGCTTCGTCCTCAGCTGACAAATCTTGTTAGGTGAGTTCTCGTTGTGCTGACGTCCGTCGCGGCGTATCTGTCCAATAATTTTTTACAAGCCTTTAGTAATCATCAACATGCATAGGAGGAAGGAATATTATATCTAGATAGCTCATAATTTAGCACAAATGGAATGGTTTTTCACATGTTTAGAGAGACTAGCCCCATGTGTATACTTTGTTTCAAATTCAAATAGACACACATTTCTAGAAGGGAAACTTTACCATTGAGATTTTAAGAAAAAAGGAATTCAAGACGAGAAATCAATATTTATGTTTGCAACTATATAAGTCAATGTTGATTTTCATTTCTTAAGCATACATTGATCACTCAAAGGTCTTGACCTATTACTGGTGCTTTGGATTATGTGGCATTCAAAAAAAAAAAGAATAACATAGCAGAAACAACTCGCCATCAAATTCATAAAAATATGTGTTGATTTGAATGTCCTTTGAGCTAAAAAATCAATCTTTATACCGCAGTAAAGTAAATTAGGTCTCCCCAATCTCAAAAAAATAAAAAACCTTTCAAAACATCTTAAGTGCATAAGTGAAGGGTTAGATTAGGAAATGAAATTTTTCTTTGACACACACACACATTCTTATCTCCAAAAGCCATATCTTAAAATAGACATCCTCTCTCTCTCTCTCTCTCTCTCTCTCTCTCTCTCTCTCTCTCTCTCTCTCTCTCTCTCTCTGTGACTACATTCTCACTCAGTTGTCACTTTTTGTCTGTAGTTTCAAGCCTCGGAACCCAGGACTTTGCGAAGCTGTCCTCCATAAGTCGTGCTAGAATTGAAGCACTTTTTGGTGTTCACATACTCCCTTTTTAGCAGCATCCTACCTTCTGTCTTTACAATGGTTCAGGCTGTTCTTAATGAAAGAGCATCCTCTGCTTCAATGCAACCCAAAATATCAAGGTTTCATGGATTATTTCACAATACTTAGTGCATTCTCTTTTTCATACCAGCTTGCTTTCATACTCTTTCTTCTTTTAGTACTTATATATGTATTTTTCTTGTTAAGACACACACATGTGTTTTCTATGTGTACTCTCTTGCACCCTCGCATGCGTGCGTGCACACGTTCACACACACACACCTCTACCAAGTAAATCGTGTGAAAAATCTAGAGACCACCAAGCATGTTTAAATAGAGAACTTATCCTATGGACAATTGAAACCTTACAAATCAATGAGAGTGTCACCTACTATGCTACACTTCTAGTTAGACACACCATAAGCCCTTATAATACACACACGCCCACACAAGCATGGGGGATGAGTCAGGTAGCCTATTTGTATGTGTTGGTCTACTTGCAATCATATTGAGAATTACATGTCGTGTTGCTCTGCACATGGAGAACATATCCTATAAAGAGAAATTCATCCTTTTGGGATGGTGTCAAACAAACCATATCCAGGTTATCTAAAGATTTTACATTGAGGCAATAATACATGTTAATTGAATTCATTGGGAGTCGCACAAGATCATGATTAAAAAATATATTTTTTTACCTTAGATTTCTTCGAAAACTTTATGTAGGTAGTAAGTGATTATTGAGCTTCATTAAGTCATTAAAGTAGCATTGAAAACTTTTTTTCCAAACCAATGATGTATGTCACTATCTAGCTTCAAAAAAATTAAAAGGTGCTCCTAGTTCAAAGAATCCACTCAAAAACAAGAAAAACGATGCGTTAATCTATAGCAGGTAACGACAAGCAATGATGAAGCACATAGATTAACAACAAATATCACCTAAGAAAGATGAATAGAACATTGAGAGAGACAGAGAAACGCTAAAGAGAACTTAGAAAAAAACGCTAAAGGAAAAATGAAAGAGTAGAGAAACACCTATTTACATGGACACAAAAGGTCTTTTGACTTTCCACCTTCATTTGTCTTTTCATTTGCTAACTCACCCTTCACTTATGCAATTAATATGTTTTGAAAGATTTTTTTTTTTCCTGAGATTGGGGAGACCTAATAGCTTCATTGTTTAAACAATGTGAAATTGGCATGCTAAGGTAGTCCATATGTATAAGTACCCCATTATACTTGCTTTCTTACATGAGGAAATTATTCACGTTCTAGGCTTTTCTTAGTTTGTGAATGAGAATGAAGGGCATGGATTAAGGAAAATAATAGGGATGCTCTATTCAAAACCCTAGTTTGGCATAATTAAATAATGTGCAAGTTATGTCAACATAGGTTTGCCATCAAAATATTGGCATTATACTGCTTAGAAACATCAATAATAGATCTTTCTTTCAAATCAGATGGTGTTGAACTATTCTTAATTGTTAGCAGGCTAACACACGCTACATCGGTTATGCATCAAGCGGGAGATATGTTGTGGATGTCACAATATTTCCCACTCACTTTGTATAAGTTTTGGGCTCATTTGGAGTTCCAAAGTTGTAAATGCTAGCTAGAGGCTCAAGCTTAAACCCATAGTAGAAGGGATTCTGGTGAAAGCCTTTAAAAGGAAGCCTTTATGCAAGGAGGTTTCATTCTTGAGTACCACTCTTGAGGATCCACTTTAGAGATCTCTCTCTCTTGAGTGTTCACTCTATGGCCTAGCCTTGAGCTTAATGTTTATGCTTAAGAGGCTAGTGCTAATCCAATTGTAAATAGAGTAAGCTCTTCTTGATTAATCTAATTCATATTTTTTCATTAGTCTACTTCTCTACATTTCATCATGTCATGGAGTAGTATTACACTCTCATTATTCTAGATTTGAGAGAGGTATGTACTTCTTGCTATTAACCACTTTTATCTCTCTACAAGCAATTGATTTGCGATAATTAGCATCACAAATTAGGTTGATTAAGTTGGGTCTTAATCTTGTAATTTGTGTGTGTGCCCTATTCTTTGTTTGTGTGTAGATAGGTTTTATGAAACTCTAGCACCATTCACCTCGTGTGTGCAGCTATTGATGAAATGTCGTGATTGACATGTGGTAATTAGTGTGTGCTTATCATTAGTGTGCTTGGGATTTCTAGTCTATGGTAAGTTGGACTTCGGTGGACTTGATGCATTTAGGACATGATTGATTAGTGATTAGGGTATGATTAGAGTTAGTCTTGTCGTGGCTAATCTCTACTTGCATTGGAGAGTTGATCTCTTGAATCCTCTATTTCTATTCATCCGATGCTCATGCTTCCATGCCCTAGCCTGGTTGCCGATCCACGGATTTGATAATTTTGTGTGGGTTGCGATTAGGTCGTTCTACAACGCCTCCCAACATCTGGCGTCGCTTCCGGGGATCGATAACCTAAGCTAGTGAGTATAGGATGTTTAGAATAGAGTAATTTCATTACTAATTTCTTTATTTTTGAGTGCGTGTAACTCAATGTTTGGTTTGATTTGATGATTTTATGCAAGTAATTGATGCTAATGTTGAGTTATGAATACGCCAAACCCCCAGTTTCACTAATTTCATACTAACCCTTGCTAATTTTGCTTCGTTTCCATGCTAATTGTACTAATTTCATGCTAATTTCTACTACTTTTGACTAACTTTGCTAACCTAACCACTAACATTTGAAGTGTAAAGTATGTTAAATCCCCTGGTAAGAAGTGAAATCATCACTCTAATCAAGTTAATTGTACAAATTTATGCATAATTTGATGATTTGAGTGTTTGATTTTTGGCCTACAATTTTCAATTTTGGAGCTGATTTGATGGTGCACACACATGTGTGTGCAAATGATGCATCTTCGCATGGAGAAAAAAAATATCTTGGAGTCTAATTATGATGTAAGTGCACTCACTTGCTCATGTCAATTCTTGATTAATGTGGTTGAATGTGTGCTAATTATTTGCTAAAATTAGGTGCGTAACTCAATTGACCTACACTTTGCACCTAATTTGATTCACTTGGAATGAAATTGATGGTCAAATTTTGACTAATGAACTTTTTGTGAGTCAAGATAAGGCATAATTCTCATCAAGAATTCATGTGTGTTCATAAAAATCATTGTGTGTGTAATGCACCAAAGAAGGAAAAAATTGACATCTTGAAGCACACACCTAAAAATACACCCTTAAAAGCGTGCACACAATTTTTTGATGACAGCATACCCACTTGCAGACCTTGTACCCATTATTAGTGGCCCTTATTGCAAGGCTCACCACGAGGTCATTCACACACACACACACACAAGCATTCTCGTGATTACTGGCCCGACCCCGCCGTTGTTGCATTCGGCTGGCCATTGTGTGAAAACCCCACAAAAGACACACTCACACACACTCTGCTTTGTCGCTTTTGGTGCTTGTCAACTTGACTCAGTGCTAATCATAGGATCCCACCTACTCACCAAGCCCACCACTTGCCTCAGGCGCCCGATTTTTATGCAACCATTAATGCAAGTCCACACCTAATTTTGGTAGGTTTCACTTTTTACTACAGTTTTGTTTGCTTTTGACTCTGTCTTTAGCTTGCAAATAAAGCACATATACTCCTGTCACATGGAGTTTGGCCCACAAAATCAGTATTCTTAGAAGTTAGCGGTGGCTTAACCTCTCCGTAATAGCCTTTAGTAGACCCACCATCAAACACACACGCCAAATTGTTGTGACCCAGTAACCAGTAACCACAATAACCAGTAACCAGTAACCACAATAACCAGTAACCAGTAACCAATAACCAATAACCAATAACCAGTAACCAGTAACCAGTAAAGGTCAGAACCAAGCGATAAGAGACCTTGGCCAGCCACTCAACCCCCTATTCGCCTGGTCTTGACCTCGCTGCAAATGGCGTTCACCAAAGACATATCCAAGAAAGTCAGAACCAAGCGAAGGAAAACCTTGGGTAGCCACTCAACCCCCTATTCGCTTGGTCTTGACCTCGTTGAAAATGGCGTTCACAAAGGCATATCCAAGAAAGTCAGAACCAAGTGAAGGGAAACCTTGGGCAGCCACTCAACCCCCTATTCGCCTGATCTTGACCTTGCTGCAGATGGTGTTCATACTCATTTCTCGGATATGTATGTCATGTGTATGAAGATATTATGAGCACTCCTATGCATAGTTGAACTTCATTGCACAAAATGTTTGGACTTATGCATGATCTAGTGCTTTGCTTAATTGAAAGATTCTCTTTGCACTAATTGAAAAACCCTTGGTGATATGTTTGGGCATCTTTTGAGAGTTACATTGCACATGCAATAATGCTTGATCAAGATATTCTATGTCCTAAAATTTGGGCTTGACATTGACTGTGCATTTTAGTGCTTGCTCTAAATGAAACTCCTTGCATAGCACTAAAAGTTGAGATTCTGTGAATGATCATGGGAAAGCAGTAAAATTTTGAGCTTGTGATTGACTGTAAATTCCTTGAGCGCTTATCTTGAATTTTCAAAGGCTTAAGAGCACTAATGATTTGAGTTGTTTGAAGGGATGTGGGCAGAAGTTTGATTTCATTGATCCAAGAAGGGGAAAATATTGCAAAATTTGGCTATTTAGAGCCATTCCAATTCTTTGGATTTAAAGTTGTATACATGCTAGCTCATAGCCTTGTCAAAAGTTAGAATGTTTTCATTTGAGCTAGTGTTTATCCAACTTTTATGAGATCTTTCAAGTACTAAATTTGGCTATTGAGAGCAATGCATTCATTTTTATTTCATCAAGTTGCATCCATCTCTAGCTCATAGCGTGCTCTAAAATTGTAGAATTTCATGAGCTAGTTGTTAGCCAACTTTTTGAAAAGATTTAAATTTTAAAATTTGGCTATCGAGAGCCATTTCATTTCATCAAAGTTGCATTATTTTCATCTCTTGGTTTTTTTTTAATTCCATATTTCATTGAGCTAGAAACTAATCAACTTTGAATCATACATGAGAGATGGTAAAAAATTGCAAAATTTGCTTATGTAGAAGCTCATTTTATCTCTCATGGTTATTATGTATGCATAAAATTGCTACAAAGAGCATCATGTGCATAACCAAAAGGCATTTTTTTCCCTTGGGTTTTTTCCCTTTGGCAAATTCCGGTATGCAAGACCCTAGCTTGAAGTTTTTATTAATGTTTTTTCTGTGCTTTTGGATTTCAATAAAAGGGCTTTGGAGCTTGTGTTTACACTTGGCTTCAAAAATCTTGCATTGTAAAAAAAAAGATCAAGAGGATTCTCTACACAAAGGGGATGCTTGCTCAAGGATGCTCAAAAGAGCATGAATAGGTGTAATCCTTCCATGATTTTGCTTTCTTTATCTCTTCATTCTCTATGCTTGGCTTAAGTAATTTTCACTTCTAAGCTATGGTTATTTCATGTTCAAAAGCTAGGCATCCTAAAGTTTCAAAACTTTGCTTAACTCATCAAAAAATTTAGGTTTTATGTGTGCTAATTATATGTAATTGGATTTGACCTTAGGTTAATGTAGGATCATTTCTTGCTAGTCCTAGGCTCTTAGTGATAGTTTTAATAATCCATTCATTTTTAACATGGCCTAGGGCTATGATTAGTTTTTAGTCCTTTAGTCCAATTTCCATAAGCATATCATAAAGGAAGAAATTAAAAAGTGCTAAAAAACTAAAACAATGAAGCAAAAAGTGTCAAGAAAAAGTTGCAAAAATGCTACTAGACACATGAAAAAAAAGTTTATGTTATGTTGTGTCTATGTGAGGCCTAGCACCTTACTAGCACTTGGCAGGTGAGGGGAATCACCTTGGCTCACTTGGTCAAGGCCCTAAACTGATGCCCTGGGCTGATAGGGGTTAGCCGTCACCTTGGTAGGCTAGTAGGCTTTTGGAACACCTTCTTGAGGGTTCAAGGAGCCGAGAGTCGTACCTAGACTTGCCTTGGGTGGTAGCCTTGTATTGTGCTTTACTTTTTTCAATGAATTGCAAAAACAAAACTTCCATGAGCTTCAAAAATCTTTGACAATATACTAATAGATTAGGAGCTTTTTTATAGCCAATAGACATGATAGACTTGAATGATTTATTAATATTGGTCATATAGTTTTTAGGCTAGTAGGTTTATGAACTTGCATTAGCCTAAGGTCATAATTGATTTCTTGTGATTCATGCATAAAACTGAAATTTCTAGTGGTTTAATCTTCACAATAGTTTAGGTGTTTTTTTGCTTTATGTTGTCTAGTTTTTGACCATGATTCACCCATCTTTTAGAAGAAAAAAATTCACTTTGCATGGTTCTTCATTGCGCTTCACATTTTGTATCCTTGTTGGCCTTTGATGCTCATTACTTGTTCTTATGTTTTGCAGCTAAACATTTCTTCCATGGACTTGCTTTCTACCATCTCACCGTGTCTTGCTTCACCGACACACGAGGACATGCGCTAAATTAGTAAGGGGGGAATATTAGCAGCGGCTAACACATGCTACACTGGTTATCCATCAAGCGGGAAATATGCTATGGATGTCACAATATTTTCCACTCACTTTGTATAAGTCTTGGACACATTTGGAGTTCCAAAGTTGTAAATGCTAGCATTTATGCAAGGAGGCTTCATTCTTGAGTACCACTCTTGAGGATCCACTTTTGAGAGCTCTCTCTCTCTCTCTCTTGAGTGTTCACTCTATGGCCTAGCCTTGAGCTTAATGTTTATGCTTAAGAGGCTAGTGCTTATCCAATTGTAATTAGAGTAAGCTCTTCTTGATTAATATAATTCATATTTTCTCATTAGTCTACTTCTTCTCTACATCTCATCATGTCATGGAGTCGTATTACACTCACTATTCTAGATTTGAGAGAGGTATGTACTTCTTGCTATTAACCACTCTCATCCCTCTACGAGCAATTGATTTGCGATATTTAGCATCACAAATTAGGTTGATTAAGTTGGGTCTTAATCTTGTAAATTGTGTGTGTGCCCTATTCTTTGCTTGTGTGTAGATAGGTTTTATGAAACTCTAGCACCATTCACCTCATGTGTGTAGCTATGGATGAAGTGACGTGATTGACGTGGTAATTAGTGTGTACTTATCATTAGTGTGCTTGGGGTTTTTAGTCTATGGTAAGTCGGAATTTGGTGGACTTGATGCGTGTAGGAGATGATTGATTAGTGATTAGAGTATGATTAGAGTTAGTCTTGCCATGGCTAATCTCTACTTGCATTGTAGAGTTGATCTCTTGAATCCTCTATTTCTATTCATCCGATGCTCGTGCTTCCATGCCCTAGCCGGGTTGCCAATCCACAGATTTGATAATTTTGTGTGGGTTGCGATTAGGTCTTGCTACAATGCCTCCCAACATTAATTGCATTGATTACTTACAAGATTGTGTTTTTAAGCAGTATTTTTTACAAGCCTTTAGTAATCATCAACATGCATAGGAGGAAGGAATATTATATCTAGATAGCTCACAATGTAGCACAAATGGAATGGTTTTTCACATGTTCAGAGAGAGTAACCCCATGCGTATACTTTATTTCAAATTCAAACAGACACACATTTCTAGAAGGGAAGCTTTACCATTAAGATTTTAGGAAAAAAGGAATTCAAGATAAGAAAAAAATATTTAGGTTTGCAACTATATAAGTCAATGTTGATTTCATTTCTTAAGCATACATTGATCACTCAAAAGTCTTGACCTATTACCAGTGCTTTGGATTATGTGACATTCAAAAAAAAAGAAAAATATTTTGAGCTAACAAATCAATCTTTATACCACAGTAAATTAGGTCTCCCCAATCTCAAAAAAAAAAAAAAAACTTTCAAAACATCTTAAGTGCATAAGTGAGGGGTTAGATTAGGAAATGAAATTTTTCTTTGACATATAGTCAAACTTGATTAAAAAGCACATTCTTTCTAGACACCACTTCAATTGTTCCCTCCTCACATAATTCACATTCTTTAGCATGTAATCTCCTGCCACCTTCAATAGCACCAAACTCCTTTCTTAGCAACAATTCAGAGCACTTAGGATTCATGGTAACACCTTTCAATGGTAGTTTAAACACCTTTACTACCAGTACATGGGTTCAAGAAAGAGTGCTAGAAATCATTCCTTTAGTTTCCTTGAGAATGTCTAGTTGAGACTTTGCATAATAATTACACTTCCACTCACCCCATGGAAGAGATGCAAATTCTTGAAAACCTATTCTCTGCATCCACACAACATTTCCCTCTATCATTAAGCCAATCTTCACCTTGAAGTCCATGAATGGGTCCATCAAGGATTGTCGGATCTTTATTGCACTGAGGGGAGTCTCCACCAAAGCATCCTCATCAGTAGAACCTTCTTCCTCCTCAAGACTACTTATGTCCATGCTGATAACAGCTTGCTTGCGATGTAATCACCTTGGCGGCTCATTCTCCTCAGTCCCCTACTGCATAGTTCCAATGTGCTTTTGCTTGGCCATGGATAAGGGCTGTTGTACAGCAGGAATATCCTTGAAGATCTCGGACGGCAACATGTGTAAAGACAAGCACGATGGAGATGGTGGCTCACTCCTTTGATTTAGCACACCACATCTTTCACAAATTTCTAATCATACCCACACTACAATAATTTCTATTAGTGGAGAATCAACCCGCAAGCCAAGAATTTTTTTTAAGTTTCCCACTTTAGAAATTCTGACCCACAAAAATCCGACCTAGTAACAATCTGACACACCATAATTTGACTAACCAACTCATTAGCTCTGAACCCTTTTGTCTCTAACCTGCAATTTGAATCAACCAAAAAATTGACCTAGCATCAATTACATTGCCAAGATTCTTCCCCTATATTGGGCCATAAGCTGCAACACTCTTCTTCTTGATGTTCTGTCCAAAACAATGATGAGCACAAAAAACTCTAACATCCTTTCTTTTTGGAAACTTCTCGGACTTAATCAACCCTACTAGGGGTTAATCTAAATGTGGTGGTGGTCCACTTTTGTTCAATGGCACACCATTTTAGTTATTGAGGTTGAAGAACTATAGAATTGGGTGGTGGGGTGATCCCCCACTGAGACTGCACTTCATCATCTAAGATTGTCAGATATTTCAGGTTGTTTTGAAACCTTGGTCCATTCTTCTCATTACTTCCTTGGTGATTTTGTTGGTACTATGCATTGGATGTGTGTCGTTTGCTCCTTTAGAGGTTCTCTCACCTCTGGTAGAGTGCATTTTAATAATCAAGATGTTCATTTCTTCTATGACCTTGCCATAGGCCTTGAAGTTTTACACAAGATACAACAAATCTTCAGTTACTCCTTCCAAGGAAGAAAAATCCCTTCAAATGAAGCTCTTTTTTTAGCATTTTGTTTTTAATACCTTAAATGAATAACATTGCCAATCTATCATGTTGTGGGACTTCTTTTGGTGGAGATTGCTCCAAATACTCCTTGAATCACAAAGATGCATCCTTCACTTTATCATTAACTCTTTGTTTAAATGCATAAACTACAAAATAGTGTTGTGCTTGATTACTCTTTTGAAAAATTCTTTGGCAAATTTGATCAGCGGACTTTCTATTGTAGGAAAGTCATCTCTCTTCAAAGGTTGGAACCACATCAAAGGAGTTTCTTCTAGTGTCAGTCCAAGTATCTTTTATTGTGTGTGGAAAGCGTGCATTTGTTCTATCCTTAGAGATTATTTAAAGAGGGATACAAGAGCCTAGGGGTCTCTTGATCCACCATACTTTCTACTTACGCATTTGGAAATTTGTGAGAGTCTCACATTTTGTGGTTTTCCCATCAAGTTGGCCATCCCATTTTCTCTCATTAAAGCATCTCTCCATGATTCTTGTGTTTTACAAGGAAAACCTAGCAGAGTTCTTTCCCTTACATTGTCAACATCTCTACTCCCAAACAGTGGCCTTTGTGAGCCCACCAAGGCAATATATTCTCCTACATATTTCAAGTGATTTGTGCTTTGGCTCCCATGGACAACCATCCTAGAAGTATGTGATCCCAATGATCCTATAGGTTGGTTCCTAGAAACATATATGTGCTCCTTTGGCTCATTCATCCCATTTCTCCTGGTCTAATCCTCTAGACCCGGGCTTGAGTCTACCCTATGGGTTTGTAAGTTGTGGAACATAGTAGAAAGAGATTGGAGAAGTCATAAAGGTGTCTTTATCCTATTCTCCTTGGTCTACCATTTTATAATCCTACTTGTATTTGACTACTTAGAAGACCTGTATTCCCTAGGGGTCTAAATAGGTAAAAGCATACAGGGTTTTATAGTCCCTAGGATTCGTGGGCTCTAGACACCTTTAGAAGTTGTTTTGTTCCCCGTTTATGAACCTATAGAGGCCCATATAGATGTAATCCATCTAAACTCTCTTAACCCTGTTCGTCTTATTAAACCTAGTGTGTCACTTCTAGATAAGAGGCACTCTCTAGTTCATCATCAACTTTGGCCTTGGTTCCTATCATGCCGCATTTGTCAACAATGTAGGGATCAAAGATCACTCTATATTCCATGCCATTTTCATCAAATTATATATCCCCAAAGTATCTACCAAGTGATAAAAACTTCATTCTCACCACTATGTTGCTAAAGTGAAATGGAATGGTTTTAAGGTGGTCCTTCTTAGCCAATTAGGATTAGCTGTGTGAAGACGCTTATGGTTTGGCCGATTAAGGTTAGCAACTTTTTGGTTTGTCCATCATGGTTAACCATGCAAAGACGTTTATGTTTGGTCATTGGTCCGCTTAGGGATAGCTAGCCATTTGCTCAAATTTATCTGTTAGCTCTCATGTTATATGCACTACTAATAGTCAAGCAGTGTGTGCTCACTATTACTTGTTAATTTGTTTGCAATCTTTAAACTGATTATGGACGATAGGATGGCATACCCTTGTATGCTATGTAAGCATCAAATCCCTCAAAAACAAAATATTTGTGATCAAAATATATGTAACAAGGGCCTTCTTTCCATAGATCAATTATAAGATCTGCATTATCAATCACATGGTCAAGAGAGAATAGGTCAAATCTTGGATATCAATATTGCTCCAATCTCAATACAGACTCAACAAAGGAGGAAAATGTTAAATGAAACACTACCGGTGGAGTCTACCCCATCAACCATCGATGCTACTTTTCAAGAAGCTAAGATGGAACAAATGTTGGATGTATTCTTCAACATGGACCCCCATCATTGAAATTCAAGGTGGAGAAAGTGCCAGCATTCAAGGAAACACTACCTCTCAACCTCAATCATCCCATCCACAATGATGGCATGAGAATGAAGAAGAGGAAGGAGAGATGATGAAAAGGTTTGCTTGAATGCGGCTTGACAGCGGTGACAAAAAATTTGTTTTTCGTATAGCTTTGACAATTCTTAACCTACAATCTATTTATGGATGGTCTAACATGAGTGTTGCAGAGCTTTTCAAGTAAATATATATATATATCATACTACTTTACCTAAATATTGAAATTTCTTCTTTAAATTGTTTAAATTGTTTAAATTGTTTAAATTGTTTAAATGGTTTTGACAGATTGCTCAACGAGCAGATTTTTCCAGAAGGCAATCACATGCCCCCTACCCAACCCGCTGCCAAATTGCTATTTACGAACTTGGAGATGGATTATAATAAAATCCATGCTTGGTTTAATAATTGTGTACTCTTTTGAAATGAGTAGGAGTATTTAAAACAATGTCCCAAATGCGGATCAAGTAGGTACAAAGAGGACACACACAGGAATGTTTTCCCTACAAAGACTCTACAACACTTTCCAATCATTCCAAGGATAAAGAGTACGTTCAGATGCAAGTCTATAGCGACTTTGATGACATGGAATCAATACACTAGATTCTTAGATGATGTGGTGTGGACGTCTGCTGATTCTCTTGCATGGAAGCACATAGAGGAATGATGGTCTACATTTAAAGAAGAGCCTTGTCGTGTCCGTTTTGGTTTGGCAATGGACAGAGTAAACCCGTTTATAATTTGGGTTCCTCATGGAGAACATGGCCTATTTTCTTGGTGAAGTATAATCTTCCACCATAGTTTCATATCAAGAAGGGTCATTTGCTATTGTCATTGATTGTTCCAGGGAAGTACAAGGTAATGAACATGGATGTTTACTTGGAACCACTTATAGAAGAGCTTCAAATCTTGTGGAGAGGGATTGATGTGGTTGACATGTCTCAACCGGTCGATCGATGACATGCCTATATGTAAGGCATTCTCATGTGGACCACACACAATTGTCCAGGATTTTGTGAGTGTTCAGGTAAGTACTTTGAAAGATATATTTATTTACATTCTATAGGTGGTGCTAGTTCAATGCTTGATCTTTTTTTTTTCTTCCTTTTTGGTTAAAAGATTTTTTTGATTAAAAGATTTGAGCTACTCATGCAACCATACATTTTTTCTATGTGATCCTTTACTTGGCTTCTGTTGCTCTGATTATTTGGGCAAGACTGTGTACTAGAAATCTTCCTTTCTAGGTCACCTTCAAAAAGTGCCATACTTTCCTATTAGACAATGGCTCGATGCTACAATCTCAAAGGCAAAGAAAAATGGAATATTGATCCACTAAAGAGGAAGAGGAGATGTCGAGGGGATGCGATTGGCATATTTGTATTGTACCTACTTTCTGTTTAGCCACATAAAAATATATGCAATGTGAGTATAAAATTGTTTTATGTGCCACTAGTATCACAAATATGGAGCTTTGTGGTCACATGGAGATACTTCAGAGTGCAACGGATAGAGGAACAAAGGGTCACCTTCGACACTGGTGTCAGGGCAAGAAAGTCAAAGTAGTGCCAGGGATGACAATACACAAATTGGTCAACTTGAATATTTTGGCAATATCCAAGACATCTTGAAAAGTAGATTCAAAAAATTGTATATTTTCATTTTTGAAGTGGTTCAAGGTTATTACTAGTGGTTCCAATGCAATTGTACACAAAGATAGGAGTAGATTGATTCAAGTCAACTCTAGGAGAGTGTGGGTGGATGATTGTGTATATTTTCTCTTTTTCAATATTTTGAACATGTTGTGTTTATTATAGATCCACTGTGGAAGGAAAAATATTAAGAAAACTGCATTGTCTCTTTTTCATTCAAGTTGCTCTATGGAGTAAACAAGTCTACAAAGGAATTGGAGGTTGAGAACAAAGAGACACCTGAGCTCCGTGCATGGATTGTTGATGATCGGTATGAAAAGCCTGACGTTGAAGTCAGTGCTCTTCTCAAACCAATGTTTGAACCTGAAGATAAGAAATCAAATCCTAAGACAGATGCAAGGATGGATGGAGCCTTGGAGTTTTATGAAAAATATGCAGAAGTTCACATAGAGATAGACTTCTTTGGTGCATCAGCTCTCATAGTAGAAGATGAGATATTGACTAGTGATTTTTGTTCAGAATTCTTTTGTAATTTCTACTTTTGATCAATGGATTTTAATTATCATCAAACATGGACTTCCTAGAGATTTGTGGTTTATTTGTGTTGATTGATATGTTTATTTGTGGTTAAGTGAACTAACATATTGTATATATGTTTTTGAATTATTTTTTGCAACCATGGTAGATGACAAGGAGCCATACTCTCTCAGTTTCAATCTCCTAGTTTACCAGCCAGCATGTCACTGGAGTAGATGTGGACTTTCTTCCTAGAGTAGTGTAAGTACATATAGTAATTTTGGACAATGGGTCCTTCTAGACCATTTACAGCTGCTCCGACCCCTTAGACCAGTGTTCCAATCACACCAATTGGTGGCATCACACCTCACACCAGCATCCTAGTTACATTGATTGGTCAATCTACATCGGAGACTACACTTTCTCGTTCCTCGTCAAGAAAACACGGATCTTGTTGTTCAAGTGGTGGTGATGGTTTTTGTGGTAGTGGCTCTACCGATGCATCCACACCTTTGAGAGAGCATCCAACTCTCTCTTTAGGAGATATTACATTGATGGGTACACCACATGTACCTTCAGGATCACATGAGTTTGATCCTACCAAGGTGTACAAGAACAAGGATGGGGCACCAATTATGAATAGGGCCAGAAAGGCCATGCATCAGAGGGTTTTCAAGATTTATATGGTGTAGTTTGGGCACTTTGGGATGGAGCATTGGGATGATTATGATGCAAAGAGAAATAATGTCATCATTGATTCCATTCACAAAGAGTATAGGCCAATTGCGGGATATGATCTAGTCTCCAATTATTGGATCACGGCATGACTATTCTGATGATGTCACATTGTTGATCTGAAGCACAAGACAAATACAAAGCCAACAAGCCAAAGTTGGCATGGTTGGATGCAAAGAAGTGGTCGATGGGTATACTCTCATGAAGCTATAGGTTGGGAAGATTTTCAAAGCATTCTTATAGTGGGATAGTGATTGGGTGGATATATGTGTAAGCTTGCAGTTTAAGATAACGATTAGCACATGCCATAGGATGTGCACAATCAAAGGGGGTGGATTTTGTGTCACTCCGCTTTCACAATGGGAAAGAGGTGAAGTGTATATGTTAATTGTATAGTGATGGGATACAATGATGTATGTCAAAATATCAGAGCATGTGTGCAAGCTCAAGTGCAATAATTTGATGCTACAAAAGGGGAATTTCTAGATCACCTTCAAAAAATTCCAGACTGTCCTATTGGACAATGGCTCGATGCTACAATCTCATAGACAAAGCAAAATGGAGTATTGATTTACTAAAAGGAGAAGTAGATATCGAGTGAATGCGATTGGCATATTTGTATTGTGCCTACCTTTTTTAGCCACATAAAAATATATGCAATGTCAGTCTAAAATTGTTTTATGTGCCACTAGTATCACAACTATCGAGCTTTGTGGTCACATGGAGACACTTCATAGTGCAACGAATAGGCGGACAAAGGGTCACCTTTGACACTGGTGTCAGGGCAAGAAAGTCAAAGTAGTGCCAGGGATGACAATACGCGGACTGGTCAACTTGAATATTTTGGCTATATCCAAGACATCGTGAAAATTAGTTTCAAAAATTTTGCTATTTTCATTTTTGATGTGAAGTGGTTCAAGTTTATTACTAGTGGTCCCAATGCAGTTGTACACAAAGATAGGAGTAGATTGATTCAAGTCAACTCTAGGCAAGTGTGGGTGGATGATCAGGTATATTTGTTTCTACAATATTTTGAATAGGTTGTGTTTATTATAGATCCACTCTAAAGGGAAAAATACTAAGAATATTTGAGTAAGCCGCGTTGGCTCTTTGTCATCCAAGTTGCTCCACGGAGTAAACAAGTCTACAAAGGAATTGAGGTTGAGAACAAAGAGACACCTGAGCTCCGTGCATGGATTGTTGATGATTGGTATGAGAAGCCTGAGCTTGAAGTGAGTGCTCTTCTCAAGCAATGCATGAACCTGAAGATAAGCAATCAAATACTAAGATAGATGCAGGGATGATGGAGCCATGGAGTTTTATGACAAAGATGCAGAAGTTCACACAGAGATAGATGTCTTTGGTGCATCATCTCTCATAGAAGATGAGAGATTGACTAGTGATTTTTGTTAAGAATTCTCTTTAATTTCTACTTTTAATCAATGGATTTTTATTACCGTCAAACATGGAATTCGTAGAGATTTGTGGTTTATTTTGAGTTGCAAACTCTTTGATCTCTCAATTGATGATGGATAACAAGAAGCAATTTGATTTGTGAAGACTAGAAAGAAAAGTTCTTGGGATGATCACCTTGGGTTTTCATGTGATTTTGACAAAGTGGACAGGGAAGGGTTTGGATAATCTTGGATGAAAATGGATGGATTCCAATGCTTGGATCAAGGACAACCAATGATCACTGCGAGCTTGAGTGCCTGCCGCCAATGATGGGTTGAGCATGCAATGGGAAAGAATCACATTAATGATCAATTGGAGACCAAGCAATGGATATTCAACATCTTCTTACGACATCTCTGTCAGCTCAAAAAATTCAGGTGCAATTAGATGTTGCAAATGCCTCGTTATAGTACTCTGAACAGTGAATCAATGATCAGGCAATCTTCTTACTGTAAATCATAGAAAATCCTGTCGTGGCCTCAATCAAAGGGACTGACGAAGTATACAAGGCACTCAAAAAGAAGAATAAAGATCTTGAGTTGGAATTAAATCTGGAGCAATCACAGCGCAGGGACCTGGCACTGATGCGGGTTCAGAGAGAAGAGGAACTCCTAAAGTAAATAGCAGAACTCAAGCAAGTTAACCAACTCCTTAGAGATGGAAAACCAGACAAGCAAGAAGAGGCAGTCACTTCGGAGCTACCACATTTAGATATACCCTCGGTCTCATTTTCTGAGTTTGAGACACAGTCCACAACGGAGCCGAGTGGTGAAGAGGATTTCCAGATTCACATCACAGATGCAGACACGGTGCCAATGGTCCAATTGTCAAAAGCTTAAGAAGACGCACTGAAAGAGAAGATCACCCTAGAGGTGGATGAGCAGTGGAAAGTTGCAATGGATTGGGAGTTGAGAGTTCTACACTCTGTCAACGTCACTCAACTCACTCCCAATCAGATCATATGCTCAATGGCATCAGCAATCCCTGCCATACCCTCTCATTAAAGTGGAATTACTACAGGTGAAAGAGAGGCTGTACAAAGATATGCAAGAAGATGGCACAGATAAAGACCACCCAAAGTGGAGGTTAAGCTGGTTGAACAAGAATCCGAGATACCTGATTTTGTTCACAAGAGCACGCGCAGCCCTTCAAAGAGATCCAACTTTCTATCGTGTACCCAGAGTAAGGACATGGCAAGAGCATGAAGCACTGACAAAGAAGAGGCCAACTTGGCTTAACTACCCCAGATTGCCAGCTCCAAAGAGAGGACAAGCGAAGAGCAATACATGGTGAAAACCCTAACGGGCGCCATGTCTTTCTTCAAGGGTCTACCAGATCTCCCCTGCGCCATGTTATATAAGATCTGCAAAATGTTGCTCACATGCATCCAAGTTTTTAATGAGCCTTAGCAAACAGGAGCCCCATGGGATATCATTTCTAGAAGGTAACAAAGGCTTATGCTACGATCTGAGTGGGCAACCTTCGGAAGAAGTCCTTTACGGCTTCTATGTCAGATGTATGTTCTTGCCATCGAATAATATGTTGGCATTTGAAGAATCTTTCTACACTGGATTCTTCACCTGGCGAACGAAGATATTTGCACCTGTGATCAGCAACCTTACATCCAGGTTTGTAGACTGTTCAGCGGTGGAGCTGAAGAATAAAGTGACCATGCAATTTCTGCAAGTGCCAGACAAAGAAAGAAAAATCAAATATCAGAAGGCACTAGATGCGCTTAAAGACCGCTTCGCCAGCCGTCAACCCAAAGACTATTTCAGCCCATAAAGCTATGTCAAGGGACGACACTGGCGAGCAGGGGGGGAATGTTAGCAGCAAGCTAACACGGACACCATTTTTTAGAGTTCTCTTTGTAAAACATTAATTATTTTGATAAATCGAGAATATTGTAACTCTTATTTTCTCGGATAAACTATGTAATTAATGAGCCAGGGCTAGAAGCTTCCAAATTGTATCAGCCGGTCATTACCCAACTTTGGTAGAACTCCAGATTAGTAGTTTGACCACCCAAAAACCTTGGCTAAGGTATAAAAGCCAATTTCTGTAAGTTTTTTATAAGGCTCTTGGATAAGAAATACACATTGTGAGCTAACAGCACTCACTCCTCTCCTTCTCACGCTTCCTACTCCCTCCCCAGTTGTCACATTGCGATTGCGTTTGTTGCATTGCAACCACAGGTAAGAGCTCTACGCATTGACGTAAGCAGTTCACATTATTTTGTAGCTTTTGGCGTTGCCGACCCGCGGCCTAATTTCATCATAACTAGGAATTTACATGTTCAAATCAAAATCTAAGCATAGGCGGGGTATTGGGGCATCATTGCTAAGCATTTAGATGCATTCTGGGTCAACACAACTAGGTCAAAAATCCACTACTGTTAATACTCGCAATTTTGGAGCTTGACCTAAAGTGGGGTTTGAGACCACAAGCATGTGTGCTTAGGTCTTATAAACTTGTCCTAGAACTTTCATTAAGTTTGGATGTCATTTGATGTTGTAACGGATGTGATTTGTTTGTCAATGAGCGATTGGCTTTTGGTGATTTCAGTCACTTGAGTGTAGCTTGATTTAGATGCGAGTTTTTAGTTGTTTTCCGACATATTGACAACCTCCTTTAGCCTCTATGCACTAGTCAAGTCAGCTGCATTCCATGGTTTGACAAATTAATCATGGTTCTCACTAATACTACAATAAGGTAGGATGGTGAGGTTAGACATGCGTCCCACATCCAGTTCCATCAAGGTGAGACGAGGAGGGTACCTCATAGCTAGTACATAGTCTAATCTAGTGGCCCAAGCTACTCGTCCCAAATATCTAATACCTGAAGTCCTCTAAGCTGGACCCTGATAGCACAATCCTTCAAAACCCCGTTACTAACCCAAGCCCAAGGGACCATACATCCCTTTAGGCCCAAGGGACCACACATCCTTTTAAGACAAGACCCATGCACAAGAAATACTTGACTAAACTAATAGAGGATTCTTCTAGAAAACTTACTTTCTTTGGTTGAGACACTCAAAACTACACAGGTGGTGAAAATAGTAAGTTTGTCCAACCAATAGGCCTTCAATTAGAGAAATTTTCTCTAGTGGACGACAATGTAGGAAAATTTTCTCTAGTGCGGGAGAATTATTGCATACGCAATCATTGAAAGATAAGATTAAAGAAAAGAGCTACGACCACCATCAGTCAATAGTGGATAATATACTATTAGAAGGTTCACGATCATCTTCAACTAGGAAACTAGATTTAGAAACAAATTCATAAAGGATCTTTGATTCTTAAGATAAGGTCAGGTTCTAAGAATACCAAAAACTCTATATCAATCATGAGAGCAAAAAATATCCTCTCTTTTTGAGGTCCTATGCAAGTAAGCCCTAATAGGCAACATAGGATTCTTCACTATCCTAGCTAGTATCAAATATCTTTGCTCTTTTTTCAAGATCATAAATCACTTTCATAGTTTGGAGGGAGATATTTTCTAAGAGAGAAAACTAAATCTAGAAATAAAACTTCACAAAAAGAAATAAACATGCAGCCCTTACACTTGGAATTATCCTTGAGTACTTCACCATAATAAGTTTTCATATATCATCCAAACTAAAAAGGTAGAAACCACAAGCCAAAGGGGATAGAAGCTCCACCAAAGAGAGGCAAGGCTACAAAACCTTTGGAAAGTAGTATGTAAGAAAATACCGAGCAAGCATCCACATGTCAAAGGATACTCCACTCAAGAGAAACATGTCCAAAAATAGTATTTGATGTGCCAAGTCAAAATCACAAGCTTATCATACAGAGGACCAATCAAGAACGTTAGGGCCAAAGAGGAGCAAAAAAGGCCTATGTGAGAAAGTGATTAAGTTTTAATTTAGCAAAGGTCTTGTGGTCAAAATGGCTCCAAATATAGCTAATAAGATTAGAATGAGGAGTATATAATGCATTTAAAACATATCTGTTTGTATCTCTTTAGGAATGAAGTAAGACTCACTTTTCTTTGTAATTTGTGTCTTTTTCTTTAATAGAGATCTCCATTAATTGTGTGGCAACTCACCTTTTGAATATCAATTCTTCCTCTTTTCTCTTCTCCCTCTCATATCTTTTGCAATTTCTTTCTTTTTCTTTTTTGGAGTTTTTCTCTTTCTCAAAGGTGCCTCACCATTGATCTTACTTAGACATTCATCAATACTATGTATTATCTCTCTCAAAGATACACCGTATTGTATTCTCATGTCTACTCCAAATAACACCTTGAACCATAAATTCCATGTGAATATCAAGCTAGTTTAAGAGTATGCAACTACAAGAAGATTAAGCAAAAGAGCTCTCAAAGATGTTAAAGAATCTAATAGAATTTGCAATGAAGGCAAGAAACACATTGACCTTTGGACGGATAGAAGCATTTACCCGATAGATCCACTAACGTGAAAGGTAACCATCATTTCATTTTGTACATGATTGATTAGATTTTTTGGGGATGGAACTCAAGGTTGTTAAGTTATTTTTCAAATCTCACTCAAGTGTGAAACCAATATCTCCCATACATCTCTCATCTTAAGCATACACAATGTGTCAATGAATCAAGAATAAATGAACTTGAAGCAAAGGCAGAAAAACTTGCATAATTAAATAAACACTTGAAGAGTCTTAAACTAACACCCATTGGATCAAGACTAAGAATAAAACAAATAAAGCCAATTCACAATTTAGCAGAGTCTTCTCGACAAAGGCAAAAAACAATGAAACTAGCTAGAGATTATATCACTAGCATTTTAGGCCTTGACAATGTCAAATGTTGAAGAAAGAATGATATGTCTAAATGAGATGATGATAAATCAGATATCTTAGGGATTCTCAAACCACCCAACAAAAAATCTTCAAGTTCTATTGAAAGATATGAAATCTTTGGTTGATCCATCACAAATCCAAGAGGTATGTGATACAATTGGAGTGAGAAAGAAGGGATATAGAGCCTTCTCAAGCAATTTATTTAAGAATTTAAGATATAAAAGGTTTAGAGCCTTTGAATTCTTAGACCTCTTGGGAAAGTGAGGCTCTTATTGAATGAAGGGATACCCAAACAATTTGGTGAATATTACCACATTCAAGGAACTATTTCGTATGAAAGAGCAAAGTGAAAATGTGTGTTTAAATACAATGATTTTAATAATATTTTGGATGGATTTTAGAAAAAATCATATTTTTATGGTGGAATATTATAGAATAGTGAAACCAAATGTGGAGGAAAATTTAATGCCAAATGGAGAGTATCAGTATCTCAGTGTGAATAGAGCCTTGGAAAACACCCAAGGGATGAGAGATACCCCAGACTACAAAGTCCAATAAAAAATGGAGTCTGGTGGATTAGATCCACCCAAGTACCACATGAAAGTCGTGATACATTGAAGTGGATTTTCTCTCACACAAAAATTCCTAATGTTGTGTAAAGTCAGAATATAGGTTAAGTCTTCATGTTGGTTTTGCTGGTGTCTTTTCTATTTAATGGCATCCAAGTGCACTTGAAAGTTCTAAAATGCATGTTCAATATATTTGAAGGTGCCAATGCAACATATCCATGTCTTTATTGTGTGGCAAGCATGGGAACAAAAAGATGGATGGCTACAAATGAAGTTGTAAGCCAACCTCTAGACAAAATGTTAATTTATCTTTTTATCCTTTTTCTTCCATGATTTCAAATCCCATTCCTTCATAGAGCTTGAAAATTCAAATATTTGTATACTGCATACTGAAATCAAAATTTTAGATAAACTACTTTGCTTACATTTAGATTATGTTAAAGCAAACAACACTTGCAGATGAATGCATTAAAAAATGTGAAGCTTTTCTTTCAAAAATTAGTTTTCATGGTGGTCATGTGAAACTCACAAAGTTTCCAAAACTTTTCAAAGGGACAAGTGATGTTGTCCAAGATGTTTCAATGGGCAGAGTTAAAGCTAGGAGATTTGGGTGTAATGGAAATGGCCTAGAATAGCAGAATTAAGAGAATTATAGTGGGCATTTTTATGAGATAACTTTGAGAGCATAGGGAGTGAACTTAATTAGAGGTAGCAACACAACCATTGTACTTAATTAACTTGGCATGAACAATACTTTTTCAAGAGAGAGAATTAGAGAACATGACAACAATTGAGGACCGGATTAATGTGGAGCCGGTTCCCCCTCCCATAGGCTTTTGTATTATAGATTCTGCCATTAAGAGAGACTTGGTACAATACAATCTTTGTGTTCCTCACTTATCATTACTCTTCTTTCTTAGCATACATAATAGCATAGCAATGAAGATGGAGAAGATGGCAATGTTTAAGCATTGGAGCATGGCTCTTGGTTGGATTTGCATTCCATAGCCAAGAGTGTTTGTGTAGCCTCTCAACTTCTCAACAAGCTTAGAGAAGAGATGGAGCTCTTGTACTTTGCACCTCACACAATGTGTGTGTGTGTGTGCACGCACACGCGTGCGCGCATGTGTGTGCAGCTGTTAAATCTTAGATAATAAGACATAATTGAATTTTTACATTCAAAGAAAGTTGGCAATGGAACAAGGACTAGATATGTACAAAAACAACTCAATATTAGAATCATTTAAGTACAATGTTTGTAGGAAAGAGATTCCCTTTCAGTAAGTAGAAACTAAATGAACTTCCCAAGCCATCAGTGAGTGTTCCATCCAGAGTAAGATAGCTTGCTAATAGTAAAAATACCTTCCAAGATAAGATAGAGTCCTTACCTGCATCCATCCAAACAAGACAACCATTCAGTTAGCCTTGGATGTGTTTTGTCATAAAATCTAATATCTAACCAACCCAAATGGTTTTCTCATATTAAATTGATCACTTAATGTGGGAGAATAAACGGGAACAAGTGTTAAGATATAGATATGTGCTTATAGATCTATCTCAACACGGGGCCAATAGTAAAGGGGCCCAAATGAGAGATGGTCTATCAAAGAGCAAGGCTAACCAATGGAGCATAAGACCTTAGGGTTAGCTTCATTGAAGACCTCCAATAATGTGTGTAAAAGTCCTTTGACCTTAGGTAAGCTAGTGCTGAGCTTGAGACGGGAACCCGGCCCAAGCTCGAGGTGCTTGTCGTGCTTGAGGTGCTTGTCGTGCTTGAGGTGCTTGTCATGCTTGAGGTGTTTGATTAAGGTGCTTGAGGTTCTTGACTGTCTACATGCTTGAGGTGCTTGACTTGCTACTTGATTAAGGTGCTCGAGGTACTTTGACATGCTTGCCTAAGATGCTTGTGGGAACACCCCTAGTTCAAGTGCATTGTCATGCTTGATGACTAAGGTGCTTGAGCACCAAAAGTCAAAAGTATCCCTACAAGAGGGGGGGCGAGCCCTTTTCCTAGGGGATAGAGAGAGAACACACACTCACACACACAAGGAAGGCCAAAGCTTGAAGAGGCAGCAGGGACACATGTCAGGCCCCTACCTATGTTACCTTCATGAGATGCCTGAAGCCTATTGGTTGGCCACCCAAGGGGTCCAATACTAATTTAGGAGATTTAATTAATTGATTTAGCATTTATCTAGCTCTCTCTCTCAAAGGGGAAAGGGGGACACTTGTCTCAAGGCTACCCCTACTGCTTGTAATGCCTCCTGCTTATGATTGGCTAGGCCTGGAGGGGTCCAATGAGCTTCAACCATCAGCTACAAGGGGGGGTCGACCCAAGAAAGCTAGGGGGTTGCTTAGGGGGTATACTCACCCACACACACTCACAAACACTCTCATTGTGTGCTATGCAAAGTGCAAGAGCTCCCTCTCCAAGCAAGTAAAGGTTGAGAGCCTACACCAACACTCTTGGCTATGGAGTGCAAATCCAACCAAGAGCCATGCTTTAATGCTTAAGCTTGCCATCTCCTTCTTCTTCATTACTATGCTATTATGTATGCTAGCAACAAGAGTTATGATAAGTGAGGAACTAATTCTTTCTCCTACGAAATGTTTCTTCTTCCTCTTCCTTACCCTCATTCCCTGCTAGCTCTCTCCACCTTCGAAGGTGTTTGAGGTCTTGGGACTGAGGCTTGGGATAGCTAAAGCTTTCTTCAATTTTATGTTATGTTTGTGGTGCATGAATCTTTCCATCTTCATTGCATCACCTAGGTCACAAGGAACACAAAGACTGTATTGTAACAAGTCTCTCTTAATGGGAGAAATCATAATACAAATGCCTATTGGAGGGGGGATAGGCTCCACATAAATCCGGTCCTCAACTGTTGTCATGTTCTCTAAATTCTCTCTCTTGCAAAAGTATTGTTCATACCAAGTTAACTAATTGCTATGATTATGTTGCTATCTCAATTATGTTCACCCGTTATGCTTACAAAGTTATTTCTCAAAAGTACTCTCATTAATTTCCGCTACTCTCAAGTTAAATAGGCCAATTCCATTACATTGGTATCAGAGCATTTGGTTTCTCTTTTATTGCTTAAGAAGAGAGGTCCTTAAGTAGCCTATAAATGGTTGATGTTGTTAATTATAATAGGGTAAATGGAACTGGGATCTATTATCGGTTTTGTTGAGCCCACTATGTGGGGGATGGTGCACACCTTGGGAGATTTGGACTTAATAATGGAGTCTTTTTAGACTTGCCTACGGCTTTACCATTATTGAGCCATAAGAAGTCCGAAAGGAGCTAGCCCTTGGCAACTCTGCTATGTTAGACCTACTCCTCTACTTTCTATAATGAACCACTTCGAGCCGTGGGTGTAGATACTTAAGAGCCGATTTTCAAAGGCTAAGAGGAGTGGCAAATAAGGTTTTGAATTGCCAAAGCATATACTAAGTAAATACATAAATTTTGTTAACATGGCTGACAATAATCAAGAGAGTAGAATGAACATTGATAGCTTTGATTTTCCACATGAAGGTGCTAATGATGATGCTCCCATGTTTGTGAATTATCTCATCACTCGGTTGCAGCAAGCTATGGGCAACCCTTCTTTGCAAGCCGAAGTTACTCAACAACTTCGTGCTTATGGAATTTCCCTTCCTCTCCAAGAGGAGAGAGAGCTTAGGAGGCCTCTTGAAGAGACCCCCAAAAGAAGACTCTCTCCCATTCGAGAGGAGGAATCCAAAGAGCAAGAAAGCAAGGAAAGTTTAAGTTCCTCTGAAGATGTGGCTCCACGAAGACGACGGTCTAGACGATCACCTACTCCTCCCAAGAGGAAAAGATCAACACATAGTCCTTCTCCTCATCACTCTGAAAGGCAAGAGAGGAAACAAATGAAGAAAAGGGCTATGAAGAGGTCACCCTCTTCTCCTTCTTCTTCACCTTCCTCCTCTTCCAATGAAAGTTATGGCTATTCTCCTAGAGAATACAAGAGGGGAGGAAATCGTAAATCATTCCCTGCATGGCGAAGGTCACAAAAGCTAAAGAAGTTCAAGGAGGGAGGAAAGAGTATCTCTTTTCTCACCTATAATGGCACCTTCGGTGCTACCGACAAAGTGTTGGCCTTCATCCAGCAATTTGATGTGGCCTTTGGAGATGAGGGCTTCACAGAGTCCTCCAAGCTACGCCATGTAGCTATGCACTTCCAAAAATCAGCTCGTCAATGGTGGGCTAGCCTTCGTGGAAATGGTGAAGCCCCAAAGATATGGAAAACTCTACGAGTTTCCATCATGAAGCAATTCCTTGCGAGCGATGCAAGGGACAAAGTGCTTACCGAATGGCGCAGCTTGAAGCTCCTCTCCCATGAGTCTATCTACAAATATGCAGACAAGTTTTGGGATTTACATCTCAAGGCTACTGTCTTTCAAAAGATAGACTTTGCCGAGCAAAGGTAGCAATTATGTGCGGGATTACCTGAAGAGATAGCCGAATACATCAACTCTCAACGGCCTGGTACTATTAGCGAAGTAATCCATCACACCATGGTTGCTTCATGCATCAATTTCCATCAAGGGGCTAGACGTAATGTCAAGCCCATGGAAAACAAAGATAAAAATGATGCAAAGGGAAAAACCAATGTTCAAAATACTTCCCAAGCCAATTCCAACAACAACAACAATCGGTCCAAGGAGAAGCGTATTTACAAAGGTAAAAACAAACTCTCTCCTGAAGAGCTTGAAGCTTTTCACAAGGACCATAAGTGTTTCAAGTGTGGGGAGCAAGGACATGGCTATCATTCTTGCCCCGAGAAGAATGCTCACAATGAGACTCCTAGGGCTTCTACCATTGAAGCTCCAAAAGAGGATGCTCATTGCAAAGGATCATCACTTTCCTATGCTTGGGGAAAGGTAAGAGAGCATGATGCCTTTATCTTGTTTGACCCTGGCTCTACTCTCAACTTCATATCAATAGAGTTGGCCACCAAGTTGGGCATTCAAGCTTTTGAGATGGGAGATATAGTAGTGGTTGATGTAGCTTTCAAGGGACAACAAGCCTCCGTTACTCCCTTGATTGGGAAGTTGAGGCTTCATGTCCAAAGCTATGTCAACAAAGAAGACTTCTTCATCTCTCCTCTCCAACATGAGGATGTTATCCTAGGGGCACCATGGTTTGATCGCATGGCTGCCAACATGAAGTTCCCTGAAAGGAAAATCTACTTCACCTACAGGGGAAAGAACATGTATATAGATGCTAGTGAGCGTGGTCGCACTATTCCACTTGTAAATCCTCTTGCTTTTGATAAGTCAATGAAGAGCTCAGTTTTTGCGTACATGATTTTTGTCAAAGAGTCTCTAAAAGATACTAATGTTTCATCAAATGTAAATAATGGGAATCAAGAAGAGTTAGACTTGTCTAATTTTCTAAAAGGATTCCAAGATTTGTTCATCGATGATATCCCTATGGACTTACCTCCAAAACGAGGGGATGATGACCATCGCATTGAGCTCCTTCCTGGAAGCTCACCACCTAACAAGCCTCCTTATCGAGTCTCACAAGCTCAACAAGAGGAGATCATGAGGCAAGTACAAGAACTGGTAGACAAAGGGATGGTGAGGCCTAGTTCCTCTCCCTTTTGTTCTCCAGTCCTTTTAGTGCAAAAGAAAGATGGTACATACCGTATGTGTGTGGACTATCGAGCACTAAACCATATCACTATCAAAAACAGATTTTCCGTACCTCGCGTAGAAGATCTGTTTGATAAGCTACAAGGCTCTACCTACTTCGGTAGGATTGACCTTAAGAGTGGCTATCATCAAATAAGGATATGGATGAAGATATCTTAAAGACCGCGTTTTGCACAACGTTTGGTCTTTATGAATATCTAGTCATGCCTTTTGGCTTGACTAATGCACCAGCTACGTTCAATCGTTTGATGGAGAAAATTTTTAGACCATATCGTAAATTCACTGGAGTGTTCTTTGATGATATCATCATCTACTCCAAGTCTTTGGAGGAACATAAGCAACATCTCCAAGTGATTTTTCAAGCATTGAGGGAGAACAAGTTTTATCTCAACCAAAAGAAAAGCAAATTCTTCCTTCAAGAGATTCAATACCTAGGTCATATTATCTTTAAAGATGGCATCCAAATGGATCCATCAAAGTTAGAGGTAATAAAAGCATGGCCTAACCCAAGAAATCTACATGAGCTAAGAAGATTTGTTGGTATGTGCGCATACTATAGACGCTTCATAGCAAAATTCTCTCAAGTAGCAGGACCACTACACGACTTAACTAAGAAGAACGTTAAGTTTGTATGGACTGCTAAGGAGCAAAATGCTTTTGAAAAGCTCAAAGAGAAACTTACTTCCCAACTAGTCCTCGTGCTTCCGGATCTCTCAAAGCCATTTGAGGTCCAATGTGATGCTTGTGGTGATTGCCTTGGAGCAGTTTTGCTTCAAGAAGGGCAGGCCATAGCATATGAGAGCCGAAGGCTCAATATTGATAAACGAGTCTTGGGCATTTATGACAAAGAGCTTTTAGCTGTTCTACATGCCCTAGACACATGGAAGCACTACCTATTGGGGACTCCATGTATCCTACGAACCGACCACTAAAGTCTCAAGTATTTCATGACGCAAACCAAGCTTTTTGACAAACAAATGAGGTGGGCAAATTTTCTTTCGCAATTTAATTTCCATATTGCTCACATAGCTGGTAAGCACAATCAAGTTGCCGATGCACTTTCACGACGACCAAAAGTTAATGCGGTGTCTATAGCTACTCACAATGATCTACCCTCTATGATAGATGAGTATGCTACTGACCCTGACTTTAGAGACATAATGTCAGCCCTTGCTTTGGGGAAGAAAGAGGAACCATTCACCTTGCAGGATGGTTATCTTCTCCATGCCAATAGGCTATGTGTTACCCATTCCCTTCGTGAGAAAGTTATGTATGAATCCCATGCTCCTCCATATGCGGGGCATAGAGGTATTCAACCTACTCTCCGAGGAGTAGAGACGTACTTCTATTGGCCTACCATGAAAGTGGGCATACAACAGTATGTATCAAAATGTGTAGTATGCCAAAAGACCAAGTATGATAGAGGGAAGCCACCTGGATTACTCCAGCCATTGCCTATTCCAAATTCACCATGGGAGAGTATATCCATGGATTTCATCTTTGGATTACCCGAGTCTATCCATGGGAATACAGGAATATGGACAATAGTCGACAGGTTTAGCAAGCAAGCACATTTTATTCATGTCAAAAAGACTATTAAGGCACATCAAATGGCAACTCTCTTCATATCTCATATTTTCAAGCACCATGGATTACCCACATCCATCGTGTCAGATAGAGATCCTAGAATGACCAGTAATTTCTGGAAAGGTCTCTTTGAAAATCTAGGAACAAGATTGAATTTCTCTTCGGCCTACCACCCACAAACGGATGGCCAAAGTGAGATAGCCAATCTTACGATACTCGATCTACTCGATCTACTCGATCAACGCTCATAATGGGAAAAGTACTTACCTCTTGTAGAGTATGCCTACAATAATATTGTACATACTTCTACGGGAAAAGCACCTTTTGAGATCATTGAGGTAAGACCTAAAAGTCCCTTGCTACTCAAAGTACATGGGAAGATCTTCGCCACCGATGAGTATAGCCGTGACTTACAAGAATCTTTTCAAAAGATTAGGGAGGCTTTATCCATCTCTCAACAAAGTCAAAAAGTTGTTGTTGATAAGCACAGAAGAGCCTTAATGTTCAAAGAAAATGATTGGGTTTTACTCAAGTTTCCTAAGGCTCGATTAAGGCAAACGACGGGCAAAAATCCTACGGGCCATCAAAAGTATTATGCTAAACTAGCAAAAAGATACTATGGTCCTTTCCAAATCTTGAAGCCCATCAATGAGATGGCTTATCAACTCAAGTTGCCCAACCATTGGCTCATACACAATGCCTTTCATGTAAGCCTACTTAAGCCCTACAAAGGAGAGCCACCAACTGAACCAATCATTGAAGATCCTCCCGAAGTTGAAGACCAAGAAGAGGTGCTACAACCCGAAGCTGTCCTTCGGCATGAAGACAAGGTACTACGACATGGTAAGATTATCCGACAGTATCTTATTAAGTTCAAAAATTATCCTTTTGAAGATGCTAGATGGATGCAAGGATTACATCTTAAGGATAGTATGAACCTTGTCAATGCTTACAATGCTACATTAGAGTAAGCAAATGTACAAATTTCTTTTAAATGACTCATGTTTTTGTCTTATAAGACTAGTCCTCTTTTTAATTGTGCACAAATTTAACTGGTATGCATGCTTAGAATCATGTTTGTGATGACGACGTCTCTCAAACACCAAGTAGAATTTGTCACTCTACTTTGGGAGAATGAAATGGACTAAAGAACAGACATGCTTGCGGCAGCTATGTCTCCCAAGCACCAAATGGATTAGTCATCCATCTTGGAAAGATGTCGTAGGGTAAAAAGGGATACTCTACCCGCTAAGTAAGATTGACTAATGACTAAGGCTTGATCTCTTCTACCTCATAGTCAAGGACGACTATGATTTCAAGAGAGAGGTAATGTCATAAAATCTAATATCTAACCAACCCAAATGATTTTCTCATCTTAAATTGATCACTTAATGTGGGAGAATAAACGGGAACAAGTGTTAAGATATAAATATGTGCTTATAGATCTATCTCAACACGGGGCCAATAGTAAAGGGGCCCAAATGAGCGATGGTCTATCAAAGAGCAAGGCTAACCAATGGAGCATAAGACCTTAGGGTTAGCTTCATTGAAGACCTCCAATAATGTGTGTAAAAGTCCTTTGACCTTAGGTAAGCTAGGGCTAAGCTTGAGGCGGGAACCCGGCCCAAGCTCGAGGTGCTTGTCGTGCTTGAGGTGCTTGTCGTGCTTGAGGTGCTTGTCATGCTTGAGGTGCTTGATTAAGGTGCTTGAGGTGCTTGACCTGCTACATGCTTGAGTTGCTTGACTTGCTACTTGATTAAGGTGCTCGAGGTGCTTTGACATGCTTGCCTGAGATGCTTGTGGGAACACCTCTAGTTCAAGTGCATTGTCATGCTTGATGACTAAGGTGCTTGAGCACCAAAATTCAAAAGTATCCCTACAAGAGGGGGTTCGAGCCCTTTTCCTAGGGGATAGAGAGAGAACACACACTCACACACACAAGGAAGGCCAAAGCTTGAAGAGGCAGCAGGGACACATGTCAGGCCCCTACCTATGTTACCTTCATGAGATGCCTGAAGCCTATTGGTTGGCCACCCAAGGGGTCCAATAGTAATTTAGGAGATTTAATTAATTGATTTATCATTTATCTAGCCCTCTCTCTCAAAGGGGAAAGGGGGACACTTGTCACAAGGCTACCCCTACTGCTTGTAATGCCTCCTGCTTATGATTGGCTAGGCCTGGAGGGGTCCAATGAGCTTCAAGCATGAGCTACAAGGGGGGGTCAACCCAAGCAAGCTAGGGGGTTTCTTAGTGGGTAAACTCACCCACACACACACACACAAACACTCTCATTGTGTGCTATGCAAAGTGCACGATATCCCCCAAGCAAGTAGAGGTTGAGAGCCTACACCAACACTCTTGGCTATGGAGTGCAAATCCAACCAAGAGCCATGCTTTAATGCTTAAGCTTGCCATCTCCTTCTTCTTCATTACTATGCTATTATGCATGCTAGCAACAAGAGTTATGATAAGCGAGGAACTAATTCTTTCTACTACGAAATGTTTCTTCTTCCTCTTCCCTACCCTCATTCCCTGCTAGCTCTCTCCACCTTCGAAGGTGTTTGAGGTCTTGGGACTGAGGCTTGGGATAGCTAAAGCTTTCTTCAAGTTTATGTTATGTTTGTGATGCATGAAGCTTTCCATCTTCATTGCATCACCTAGGTTACAAGGAACACAAGACTGTATTGTAACAAGTCTCTCTTAATGGGAGAAATCATAATACAAATGCCTATTGGAGGGGGGACCGGCTCCACATAAATCCGGTCCTCAACTGTTGTCATGTTCTCTAAATTCTCTCTCTTGCAAAATTATTGTTCATGCCAAGTTAACTAATTGCTATGATTATGTTGCTATCTTCAATTATGTTCACCCGTTATGCTCACAAAGTTATTTCTCAAAAGTACTCTCATTAAATTCCGCTACTCTCAAGTTAAATAGGCCAATTCCATTACATGTTTTACAGGTATCAATGGACCATATTAGTTGTTATCCATGTCCATCTTATAAACCTTTTTTATTTTAACAAGCTTAGTGATATCTGAAAAAATGTTCTTCTTTTTCCTTCTTCATAAACCCAAATTATTAGCAAAAGAAAACATCATTCTGATTAGAAGGCCACCACCCCTTCTAATCCAAGTGTCATAGTCCCCAATAAATCCTTCAAGATTAAGGAAACTTAACAGAAGCTCAAAAAGACTTCTATTATAGTTCAAAAAAAAGTAATAGGCTAGTTTATGTTTGTTTTAGATCAAATAAGTTAAATGTTCATCATGGTATACAAAATTCAAAACATCCTATAGTGTGTATGACTATTATCAGATAAATCTCTCAGTTCATTAAGTGGCAAGGATCCCTTGAAGTAACCAAGTAGTTCAATATCCATATGCAGTCGGCAGGCTAAGCCTCCAAAAACCATAGAGCTGGTATCAGTTATTACGCAAGAAGATACCCGGTATCATATCATCCTCATGCCAAACCAAGGGGTACATGATATGCAGTCAAATGTAATCAAAAAAACAATCCCATAGTGTATACTTACCTTAACTAGGTAAAGGTTCTTAAGTAAGAAAAACTGGGGTATGTTACAAATCATCGGGTGCAACAGGTCAAGGAATACTTATATACAAAATAGTATAACTGCCCAGCAAATGCGACAGAGGTAATAGACAACCTAGTTAAAGATTTTTGTACAGCAAATGTATCCATCCGGCCCAATCAACCCCACACACAGTGTGTATGAAGCCAAATCAGTACTCCTTATATAAAACTTAAACTATGAGTTTTACTAGCTTGTACTATCACCAAATGACCAGTGAACCGTTATCCATGCTTATCAATCCAATCCCAAACCATACCTTCTTTAAGCAGTTACCTCAATAAAGCAAGAGAACTAAATAGTACTGTTAAGTACCCGGAAAAAACCATGTTATAGTACTCCTTTATATTCCAACAAAACCAAAACGATGAGTTTTACAAGCTTGTAATACCACCATATAACCAGTGAACCATTACCCATGCTTATCAATCCAATCCCAAAACATATCTTTTTTTGAAGCAGTTACTTCAATAAAGCAAGAGAACTAATACAGTACTGGTTAGCACCCGGGAAAGAAACCCTTTTTTTTAACAGTCAGTGAATTCTAGTTATAAGCTAGCCAAGCAAAACCCAAATTATTCCGACCAATCCTTACCCATAATTTCCATGCTTGAGTAACATGATAAAACCTATCATTCAAGAGCAATAAAAACACCAGCTGTACAGAGTGTGAAAATTGACAGACCCCGACAACTGTAAGACCTATCATGAACGCAAGCAAAAAATATCTAAGGTAAAAACACCCGTCACCATGCTAAAACATATAATGTTTTACCTTATGTTGTCAACAAATAGCACAAGAAAGAATATTGTACAAAATTCCAATATAACCAATAATGAGGTAAGCTAGGGTAGGAAAAAACCTGAGACACCTGAGTGGTGAGCTCCATAGCTCCTTTTTGTGAAGCAGGCAGTAAGACTTCTTAGAAAAGCACAACAGAACAACACTGGCTAAGGGAGGGGCAAAGATGCACCCTCACCTATTGAAATAGCAGGAGGAGGATGGTATGCACGTCCTCTGAGTTGGAGTAATGAGTGAGTCGGACCGCACTCCCTTGTGAGTGTGTGGTGGCACAAAACGGCATGCAGATACCCATGAATGGGAAGATCCAAAGCAAGGGAGGAGAGGTCGCTTCACAGGGGAATGAGGAAAGAAACCATTAATCACGCTCAGCTCTCCAGGGGGTTTTATAAATCATATTTTATTATTCAAGGGCTAGACCCCATGGTCTTAACAGGGTAATGGCATATTTTGAGTCGTATAACTAAAGTGACCCAGTAAGATCTGGGCTAGATCCAAGTGGTTTTTTTTGGGGGGGGGGGGGGGGGGGGGGTAGGTTTGGAGGTGTGTGGGGGTGGTTTGTTTTCTATGACCATAGTATAACAGTGTGTGTGTGTGTGTGTGTGTGTGTGTGTGTGTGTGTGTGTGTGTGTGTGTGTGTGTGTGTGTGTGTGTGTGTGTGTGTGTGTGTGTGTGTGTGTGTGTGTGTGTGTGTGTGTGTGTGTGTGTGTAGCAGTTCTAAATATATAAAATTATACGCAAGCGAACACTAACTGTTCACAGACAACAATTCTAGAAAAGTACAGTGGCTTTGCACAGTAATTTATTTGCATTTGAAAATAAATTATGTACAAGGTAATGAAGATAACAAAATACAGCTCAAGTATCCTTAAACCCAATGTCTGGGAAATCTTGTATCACACTACGAGATCCACCATTTGTTAAGAACTGGACGTTTTAATCAAGGAAGGTAGCCCTCACCTGCACCCATAGCCACAAGAAAACAGTTCGTTAGCACGTGACTGTACGCAGGTGATGCTAGGCATCCCAGTTGTTATCCATGTCACCATTAAAAAAAACATAGTTCTTAACTTGAATAATTGATTTTTTTAAAAAAAACTTGGCAAGAGTGAAGATCCTTGGCTTTTCAACCAATCTGATACAGACGGTACCCAATCCCATAGAGCAGCCATAAATTTTGTTTTATTTTTTCTCAAACATAACCCTTATTCCCAAAGTTCCTTGTTTTTATAGCATTGGAGCATGGCTCTTGGTTGGATTGGCATTCCATGCCAAGAGTGTTGGTGTAGGCTCTCAACTTCTCAACAAGCTTGGAGAAGGAGATGGAGCTTTTTTAGTTTTCACCTCACACAATGAGAGAGAGAGAGAGAGAGAGAGAGAGAGAGAGAGAGAGAGAGAGAGAGAGAGTGTGTGTGTGTGTGTGTGTGTGTGGTAAGAGTATACCCCCCAAGCTAGTCCCCCTCCTTGCTTTGATTGACCCCCTCTTCTAGCCTATGATGGAAGCTCATTGGACCCCTTCAAGCCTAGCCAATCACATGCGGAGCGCATATCAAGCAAGGATGCTAGCCTTGGGACAAGTGTCCTCCTTTCCCCTTTTAGAGAGAGGGCTTGGAAAATGATTTAGGCAATTAATTAAATAACTAAATGCTCATTGCACCCCTCTTTAGCCTAGCCAATAGGATTCATGCACCCCATGTGGCTAAGCAACGGGAGAGCTTGACATGTGTCATTGTGCCCCTTGAGGAAGGGGTGTACTTTGGGTGAGTGGGGGGTTGGTCAAATTATTCCCCTAGCTTTGGGGATCACCCCCTCCTTTGTAGGCCACTTTTTGACTCAAGCTCCTCAAGCACCTTACCCCCCTCCCCAAAGCATGGGAAGCTTCTTAAGCACCTTAGTCATCAAGTGCAAGCTTAGCAAGAGTATGGGCTCTCTCTCACTCATGCCCCTAGCTTCAAGGCCTTTCCACCTCCTTGTAGGGATTGATTTGAATTTTCAAGCTTATGCCGACCTTAAGTATGCACCTTAGTTATCAAGCATTGCATGCATTTTAATCATCAAGCACCTCAAACATAGGCCAGGCTTAACCTAAGGTCTAAGGACTTTTACACTAACTAGTATTGGAGGTATTTAATGAATCTAACCCTAAGGCCTTCCACGCTCCATTATGCAAGCATTGGTCTTTGATTAACCACCTAGCATTTGGACCCCTTTAACCTTGTCCCCATGTTGAGATAGATCCATAAGACATGTATATATTCTAACCCTTGTTGTTGTTTATTCTCCCACATTAAATTATCAGTTTAATATGGAAAAATCATTTGGGTTTGTTAGATATTAGATTTTATGGCATTACCTCTCTCTTGAAATCATAATCGTCCTTGACTATGAGGTAGGATGACTATGAGGTGGAAGAGATAAAGTCTTAGTCATTAATCTATGTTTCTTAGTGGGTAGAGGATCCCTTTTTACCCTATGACATCATTCCAAGATGGATGACTAATCCATTTGGGGCTTGGGAGACTTAGCTGCCACAAGCATGCCTTCTCTTGAGTCCATTTCATCTTCCCAAGGTAGAACAACAAAGTCTACCATATGTTTGAAAGACGTTGTCATCACAAACATGATTCTAAGCATGCATGCTACTTAAATTTGTGCACAATAAAAAGAGAATTAGTATTTTAAGACAAAAATATTGATCATTGAAACATGTACATTTGCTTACTCTAATGTAGCATAGAGATAGTAGGAGATCTACATCTGGCTACATTTTCATATTTACAGGAGGAGCCATTTCTTGGAGATCATCTCTCCAAGATTGTACAAGAATTGACAAGGTTCATACTATCCTTAAGCTATATTCCTTGCATCCATCTAGCATCTTCAAAAGGATAACTTTTCAACTTAATAACATACCATCGGATACTCTTACCATGTTGTAGTACATTGTCTTCATGCCGAAGGATAGCTTTGGGTTGTAGCACCTCTTCTTGGTCTTCGATTTCTAGAGGGTCTTCAATAATTGATTCAGTTGGTGGCTCTCCTTTGTAGGGTTTAAGTGGGCTCACATGAAAATCATTGTGAATAAGCCAATGGTTGGGAAACTTGAGTTGATAATCCATCTCATTGATTGGCTTCAAGATTTGAAAAGGACCATAGTATCTTTTTTCTAGTTTAGCATAATACATTTGATGGACCGTAGGAGTTTTGCCCGTGGTTTGCCTTAATCAAGCCTTAGGAAACTTAAGTAAGACCCAATCATTTTATTTGAATGTTAAGGCCCCACCATCCCTTTGTCTACAATTCTTGATCCTCCAAAAGACTTGACTAAACTAATAGAGTAGTGTTCTAGAAACTCACTTCCTTTCGTTGAGACACTCAAAACTACACGGGTGGTGAAAATAGTTTTGTTCAACCAATAGGCCTTCAATTACAGAATTTTTCTCTAGTGGATGACAATTTTTCTCTAGTGGAGGAGAATTATTGTATACCCAATCACTGAAAGATAGGAAGTAAAGAAAAGAGCTACAACCACCATCATTCAATAGTGGATAATATACTATTAGAAGGTTCACGATCATCTTACACTGAGAAACTAGATTTAGAAATAAATTGATAGGGGATCTTCAATTCTTGAGAGGGGGTGAGGTTCTAAGAATACCAAAAACTCTATATCAATCATAAGAGCAAAAACGATCCTCTCTTTTTTAGGTCCTATGCAAGTAAGCCCTAGTAGGCAACATAGGATTCTTCACTATCCTAGCTAGTATCAAATATCTTTGCTCTTTTTTTCAAGATCATAAATCAATTTCATAGTTTGGAGGGAGATATTTTGTACGAGAGAAAACTAAACCTTAAAATAAAACTTCACAAAAAGAAATAAACATGCAGCCCATACACCCTTAAACAAGTCTATAGACCATAACCTCATGGTAGACCATCTTGTCACAATAGGAAATTGCAACCGGAGAGGCTGCAGCCAAGATGGAGAGAGAAGCCATCACCAAATTTGAAACTATCCTTGAGGACTTCACCATAATAAGTTTTCATAAATCATCCAAACTAAAAAGGTAGAAACCACAAGCCAAAGGGGATAGAAGCTCCACCAAAGAGAGACAAGGCTACAAAACCTTTGGAAAGTAGTATGTAAGAAAATACGAGTAGACATCCACATGTCAAAGGATACTCAACTCAAAAGAAACATGTCCAAAGGTAGTATTTGATGTGCCAAGTGAAATCACAAGCCTTGGCATACAGAGGAGCAATCAGGAACGTTAGGGCCAAAGAGGAGCAAAAAAGGCCTATGTAAGAAAGTGATTAAGTTTTGATTTAGCAAAGGTCTTGTGGTCAAAATGGCTCTAGATATAGCTACTAAGATTAGAATGAGGAGTATCTAATGCATTTAAATCATATCCGTATGTATCTCTTTAGGAATGAAGTAAGATTCACTTTTCTTGTAATTTGTGTCTTTTTTCTTATAGAGATCTCCATTAATTTTTTTTTATAGAGATCTTTCCTCAATTTCTTTCTTTTTCTTCTTTGGAATTTTTCTCTTTCTCAAAGGTTCCTCACCATTGATCTTACTTAGACATTCATCAATACTCTGTATTATCTCTCTCAAAGGTACACCGTATTGTCTTCTCATGTCTACTCCAAATGACACCTTGAACCATAAATTCCATATGAATATTAAGCTAGTTTAAGAGTATGCAACTATAAGAGTATGCAACTATAAGAAGAGTAAGCAAAAGAGCTCTCAAAGATGTTGAAGAATCTAATAGAATTTTCAATGAAGGAAAGAAACACATTGACCTTTGGACGGATAGAAGCATTTACCCGATTGATTCACTGATGAAAAGGTATCCATCATTTGATTTTGTACACAATTTTATTAGATTTGTTGGTATGGAGCTCAAGGTTTGTTAAGTTATTGTTTAAGTCTCACTCAAGTGTGAAACCAACATCTCCCATACATCTCTCATCTTAAGCATACACAATATGCATCAATGAATCAAGAATAAATGGACTTGAAGCAAAGGTAGAAAAACTTGCATGATTAGATAAACACTTCAAGAGTCTTAAAGAAACACGCATTGGATTGAGAATAAGAATAAAATGAATAAAACCAATTCACAATTTAGGAGAGTCTTCTCAACAAAGCCAAAAAAGAATGAAACTAGCTAGGGATTATATCACTAGCAATTTAGGCCTTGACATGTCAAATGTTGAAGAAAGAGTGATATTTCTAAATGAGATGATAATAAATCAGATATCTTAGGGATTCTCAAACCGCCCAAAAAAATTTCCAAATTCTGTTGAAAGATATAAAATCTTTGGTTGATCCATCACAAATCCAAGAGGTATGTGATACAATTGGAGTGAGCAAGAAGGGATATAGAGCCATCTCAAGCAATTAATTTAAGAATTTGAGATATAACGGGTTTAGAGCCTTTTGACTTCTTAGATCTTTCGAGAATGTGAGGCTCTTATTGAATGAAGAGATACCTAAACAATTTGGTGAATATTACCACATTCAAGGAACTATTCCATATGAAAGAGAAAAGAGAAAATGTGTGTTTGAATACAATGATTTTAATAATATTTGGATGGATATTAGAATAATTCAGATTGTTATGGTGGAATATTATGGAATAGATGAAACTAAATTTGGAGAAAAATTTAAATTTGTAATGAAGTTGGACAATGCTAAGATTTTAAAAAATCACAAAATGGAGAGGATTAGTATCTCAATGTGAATACAGCCTTGGAAAACACCCAAGGGAAGAGACATACCCCAAACTACAAAGTACAATAAAAAATGGAGTTCTGGTGGATCAGAGCCGCCCAAGTACCACATGAAAGTCCTGACACATTGAAGTGGATTTTTCTCATACAAAAATTCCTAATGTTGTGTAAAGTCAGAATATAGGTGAAGTCTTTAGGTTGGTTTTGCTGGTGTCTTTTCTATTGAATGGCATCCAAGTGCAGACATGAAAGTTTAAAATGCATGTTTGTTATATTTGAAGGTGCCCATGCAATATATCCATTTCTTTTTTGTATGGAAAGCATGGGAACATAAAGATGGATGGTTACAAATGAAGTTGTAAAGCCAACCTCTAGACAAAATGTTAATTTATCTTTTTATTCTTTTTCTTCCATGATATGGAATCCCATTCTTTCGATAGAGCTTGAAATTTACATATTTGTACACTGCATACTGAAATCAAAATTTTGGATAAATTGCTTTGCTTACATTTAGATTATGCATATGTATTAAAGCAAACAACAGTTGCAGTTGAATGCATTAAAAATGTGAAGCTTGTCTTTCAAAAATTGGTTTTCATGGTGGTCATGTGAAACTCAAAAGTTTTCCAAAAATTTCCAAAGGAACAAGTGATATTCTCCAAGATATTTCAATGGGTGGTGCAAAAGCTAGGAGATTTTGGGTGTAATGGAAATGGCCTAACAACTTTGAGAATAGCGGAGTTAAGAGAATTATGTGAGCATTTTTATGAGGCTATTTTGAGAACATAGGGGGTGAACTTAATTAGCGGTAGCTACACAACCATTATATTTAATCAACTTGGTATGAACAATACTTTTGCAAGAGAGTGTTAGCAGTAAGCTAACTCGGATAACATTTTTCGGAGCTTTGATTGTAAAAACACTTATTATTTTGATGAATCGGGAATGTTGTAACTCCTACTTTCTAGATAAACATTGTAATTGATGAGCTGGGGCTACAAGCTTCCAGATTGTATCAACCTGTCTTTAGTTAGAGCTCCCAAATATTAGTTTTGACTATAAAAACCTTGGCTAGTATAAAAGCCAATTTTTGTAAGTTTTTGATAAATTTTGGATAATAGAAACACAATGTGAGCTAACAGCGCTCACTTCTCTCCTTCTCGCGTTTCCTACTCCCTTCCCGATTGTCACATTGCAGTGCCGTCTGTTGCATTGCAACTGCGGGTAAGAGCTCTACGCATTCACGTAAGCATTTCATGGTAATCCGCAGATTTTGGCATCGCCGGCCCGCAACCTATAATTTCATCATAAGTAGGAATTTAAGCTTCAAAATCAAAAACTAAGTATAGGTGGGGTATTGGAGCATCATTGCTAAGCATTTACTAGGTCAAAAACTCACTACTGTTAATAATTACGATTTTTTCACTTGACCTAAAGTGAGATTTGAGACCATAAGCCTGTATAAACATGTCCTAGAAGCTTCATAACGTTTGGATGTCGTTTCATGTTGTAACGAATGTGATTTGTTTACCGATGAGCAATTAGCTTTTGGTGATTTTAGTCATTTGAGAGTAGCTTGAGTTAGATACGAGTTGTTTGTTGTTTTCCAAGAGATTGACAACCTCTTGTAGCCTCCATGCACTAGTCAAGTCAGCTTCATCCCAGGGATTGACAATTATATTTGTGGTTCTCACTACGTATGCAATAAGATAGGAGTGAGGTTAGACACCCGTCCCACATTTGGCGCCGTTCCGGGGATCAAAGAGACCTAAACTAAGAAAAAACACGAGTATCTTGTGAAGTTATCCTTTAACTTCCTCTAGGATGACCTAGAGTTAAAACTTTATTTTTAAAACCTCATAGCTTAAGATTGTCGTCTTTTGTTGTGTAGAGGTAGCTTGGAAGCAGGTTGTCCTTGCTAAGTACCTTTTATGATTGTAGGATTAGTTTAGGATTTTGAGAATGATTGACGGACAAGACAAGTCTTAAGATCAAGGCTCAAAAAACCAAAAAAAAAAAAAGAAAATGAGTGTTTGTGGACACTTTCCACAACCCCATTGCAGTAGAACCTCGGAGTAGGGTAAGTAAAATCCGAGGTGGAATATCAGAACACTGCTCTATCCAAAAGAATCAATTGTTAGTTGAATGTGAAGTTGCAAAATTTCAGATCTACGGCTAGAAATAGCACCAGAAGACTGTCAACCACTGAATCCGACTAGAGAGTATTCTTTAATAGTTGTATGAACCAGTGGGTAAGCTTATGGACACATCGAGGTAAAAATTTCAAGAGTTTGCAAAACTCGAATTATTTACTTTTTCTTGACAATTTAGGCCAAATTAAGTTTTGACTTGACTCAGTGGCTTAAAATAGCTCATAAAAAGACTATCCAGTGAGATGAAAAAGTTCAAAAAAGTGTTCATTTTAGGCCTACAGTAAATAATAGTGATTATTTACTTTTAGCTCAAAACTGACTAAGGTTGATACTAGAGACTCTATGCATGTGTACAAACAACTTTTGTAAAGGCCCATAGAATTTGGATCACCAAACTGACCAAAAACTTGGTAAAAACTAAATTCTGTCCTGATTGTCAAGAACTTGAGAGTAAATTGGGAAAATTTTGTTCAAACTCAGGGAAACTTGACTCATAGGCTTATATTGATGTGATAAACAAGTGTACATGCTCACTTGACAAAAAAGATGCAAAAATTTACCATAAGTAAATAATCGTGATTCTTTACTTTTGTCCCATTTTTCAACTTTTTTGTCCAAACTAGCACACCACTAGTTTTATCATGTTATCTTAAGCCCACAAACCAAATTTGGTAAGATTTAGATCATAGGAGTGAAAATTGTGGCCAATTTTGTAAAGTCAGTCTGTAGACACAAAACTGTTGACCAATTGAATAGAAATTATCCAAACTTAATGAAACTTGTCTATGGAGCTTAAGTTGAGCTGCTTAACAGATCTGTGTCAAGATTGTGACAAAAACTTGCAAAAAAATAGCATGAATAAATAATCGCGATTATTTACATCTGCTACAAAATTGGACATTTTTGCACATTAGAGTATACCACATGGTCAAGCATATCAAGTAGATCACACAAATCAATTTTGGTGAAATTTGGATCACAAGAGTAAGATTTAACCCAGATTCTTGAAAATTGAGTCTGTAGATATAAAACAATTGATAACTTAAACAAATTTTGTTCAAACTTAGTGAAACTTCTCCAGAGACCTTAACAAGTTTCATCCTTGGCAAATCAAGCCAAAAAGTGTCAAAAACTGAGAAAAGGAAATAATCGTGATTATTTACTACTGATACACAGAGACATTTTTTTTACTTTTGAACTTGTACAGTGTTAAACCAGCATAATACAAGGCCACCGGGAAATTTTGGATTCAATTGGATCCAAATTAGTACATGTTCAGCCAGTTTCCAAATTGCAGATTAGCCTTTGGCTTTCTGCAAAAGTAGAATCTGAAAGTCTCAATTGCTAACTCGCTTAGCTCAAATTGAGGAGATACACATAGACCAGTCACAATAGATAGAAAAAATTGTACAGTCTTTATGAAAGAATAGCTAACTTGATTAAAACTGACACAAGAATTAGGTTGCAAACAAGGAATTGAAAGCTGGATCGAAGTTGCAATCAAGTCAAGTGGAAGAAGTTGATAACAAATCAATCCGACGGTAAGTACTCTATCTAGTGCTTCACAAGTCTATATGAACCTTAGATCTGGCCGTATACTAGCAAACCAAGGCATATTTGGAGAGACTGCTAGTAGATTGTCCACCGAAGAGAGTGTGAATCAAGGCGATCACTCGCACACTATCTTTGAATAAGTCTCAGACATATTTTTAGAATCAACATCTGAAATGTCTTCCTATTCGACTCATTCAAAGACTGGAACAACAGTGCGATATAAGCACATACTCTCTTTTTATAAGACTAATCACCATGTAGCTCAGGTTTGCCTAGATCCTAATGAAGAGTATGTCATTCGTATTGATGACCATGACATAGAGTTTGAAGAGAAAATCAGGGCAAACAAACAAGGAAAAATGTATATGGATAAAAACGGAACTTAGTATTTACAAGTTGAAAACCCTAACGTGATAGACAAATGGGATTAGAAGTAAATACCATATTTCTAGATATGGCAGTAAAAGAAGGACCACTGACTTTAGAATTTGAGGGATACGATCAAGTTGATTTAAAGCCTTTGAAACGTCTTAGTACGGATAATCCTAGAATCGGAGTCTATTGTTGGGAGGATAGAAATTTCAAAGATCTTCTATGGACTTCTCATGTCAAATCAGGACAGTTAATGCCCATGAAGATCATCTATATGTTCAAAATCAAAGATAAGGGTTCAACAGATCTACCAACCTACCTATTTAGGGATTGTTATAATTATAACTTTGTTATGATGACTCCTAAGGAGGTGGAGCAAACCAAATACCAAGGGTATTCCATAAGGGATTAGATATTAGGCCAAGGACCATAAACTATTCCAAGAGATGAACTCCGCGAGAGATCTTTTGAGAGCAATGTTAAGAAACCAGAAACTACCTCATCACAAAGAAAACCAGGGGACACTAAAGCCATTCCAGGGCTACATGAGTCACTATTTCTAACAGACTAGTTTGAAGGACTAGGAACATGACCAACTACCAACAGACCGGGATTTGAACCAAATAAACGTGTCAGACCAGCTGATTTTCAAAAATGGGTCAAGAACTTAAGAGTAAATTGGGAAAATTTTGTTCAAACTCAGGGAAACTTGACTCATAGGCTTATATTGATGTGATAAACAAGTGTACATGCTCACTTGACAAAAAAGATGCAAAAATTTACCATAAGTAAATAATCGTGATTCTTTACTTTTGTCCCGTTTTTCAACTTTTTTGTCCAAACTAGCACACCACTAGTTTTATCATGTTATCTTAAGCCCACAAACCAAATTTGGTAAGATTTAGATCATAGGAGTGAAAATTGTGGCCAATTTTGTAAAGTCAGTCTGTAGACACAAAACTGTTGACCAATTGAATAGAAATTATCCAAACTTAATGAAACTTGTCTATGGAGCTTAAGTTGAGCTGCTTAACAGATCTGTGTCAAGATTGTGACAAAAACTTGCAAAAAAATAGCATGAATAAATAATCGCGATTATTTACATCTGCTACAAAATTGGACATTTTTGCACATTAGAGTATACCACATGGTCAAGCATATCAAGTAGATCACACAAATCAATTTTGGTGAAATTTGGATCACAAGAGTAAGATTTAACCCAGATTCTTGAAAATTGAGTCTGCAGATATAAAACAATTGATAACTTAAACAAATTTTGTTCAAACTTAGTGAAACTTCTCCAGAGACCTTAACAAGTTTCATCCTTGGCAAATCAAGCCAAAAAGTGTCAAAAACTGAGAAAAGGAAATAATCGTGATTATTTACTACTGATACACAGAGACATTTTTTTTACTTTTGAACTTGTACAGTGTTAAACCAGCATAATACAAGGCCACCGGGAAATTTTGGATTCAATTGGATCCAAATTAGTACATGTTCAGCCAGTTTCCAAATTGCAGATTAGCCTTTGGCTTTTTGCAAAAGTAGAATCTGAAAGTCTCAATTGCTAACTCGCTTAGCTCAAATTGAGGAGATACACATAGACCAGTCACAATAGATAGAAAAAATTGTACAGTCTTTATGAAAGAATAGCTAACTTGATTAAAACTGACACAAGAATTAGGTTGCAAACAAGGAATTGAAAGCTGGATCGAAGTTGCAATCAAGTCAAGTGGAAGAAGTTGATAACAAATCAATCCGACGGTAAGTACTCTATCTAGTGCTTCACAAGTCTATATGAACCTTAGATCTGGCCGTATACTAGCAAACCAAGGCATATTTGGAGAGACCGCTAGTAGAGTGTCCACCGAAGAGAGTGTGAATCAAGGCGATCACTCGCACACTATCTTTGAATAAGTCTCAGACATATTTTTAGAATCAACATCTGAAATGTCTTCCTATTCGACTCATTCAAAGACTGGAACAACAGTGCGATATAAGCACATACTCTCTTTTTATAAGACTAATCACCATGTAGCTCAGGTTTGCCTAGATCCTAATGAAGAGTATGCCATTCGTATTGATGACCATGACATAGAGTTTGAAGAGAAAATCAGGGCAAACAAACAAGGAAAAATGTATATGGATAAAAACGGAACTTAGTATTTACAAGTTGAAAACCCTAACGTGATAGACAAATGGGATTAGAAGTAAATACCATATTTCTAGATATGGCAGTAAAAGAAGGACCACTGACTTTAGAATTTGAGGGATACGATCAAGTTGATTTGAAGCCTTTGAAACGGCTTAGTACGGATAATCTTAGAATCGGAGTCTATTGTTGGGAGGATAGAAATTTCAAAGATCTTCTATGGACTTCTCATGTCAAATCAGGACAGTTAATGCCCATGAAGATCATCTATATGTTCAAAATCAAAGATAAGGGTTCAACAGATCTACCAACCTACCTATTTAGGGATTGTTATAATTATAACTTTGTTATGATGACTCCTAAGGAGGTGGAGCAAACCAAATACCAAGGGTATTCCATAAGGGATTAGATATTAGGCCAAGGACCATAAACTATTCCAAGAGATGAACTCCGCGAGAGATCTTTTGAGAGCAATGTTAAGAAACCAGAAACTACCTCATCACAAAGAAAACCAGGGGACACTAAAGCCATTCCAGGGCTACATGAGTCACTATTTCTAACAGACTAGTTTGAAGGACTAGGAACATGACCAACTACCAACAGACCGGGATTTGAACCAAATAAACGTGTCAGACCAGCTGATTTTCAAAAATGGGTCAAAAAATACAGTGGATCTGGGGATCCATATGACCACTGAAAAGTGCACATTTATGGGTAGACAAGGAACAATTCCTGGACATATAGTGTCTAAAAATGGCATAGCTACTGACATGGACAAAATTCACGCTATTGCTGATTTGCCTAGACCGACAACAATCAAAGGGGTTCAAGCTTTCATGGGACATTGTGGATATTACAGACAATTCATTTACATGTACGCTATAATTACAAAACCCATGTATAGCTTGATTACACACTTTGAATGGACTGAGATGAGTGTGAAGAATCCTTCATGAAGCTTAAGCAAGCTCTCACTTCATCTCCAATATTGAAAGCACCAGATTGGAATAAGATATTCCACATACATGTAGATGCTTTCAATTTTTCCATTGGGTGTATCCTAGCTCAACCAGGAGACGGGAAAATTGATTTCCCTATTTCTTATGCTAGCAGACATTGAATATGGCAGAGAAAAACTACACAACCAAAGAAAGGGAAGGACTAGGAATGATCTATGCTGTAAAAAATTATAGACATTACCTATTAGCAAACAAATTTGTGTTCTTTGTGGACCTCCAAGCCTTATTGTACTTGGTCAACAAGCCTTGCAACACAGGAAGAATTGTGAGATGGTTCATTATTATTTTGGAATTTGATTTCACTATAGTTGTGAGAAAGGGCACCACTCATCAAAGAGTAGATCATTTGTCAAGGATTGTTTCAAGAGAACCACCTAAGGGAGTAGACGATGATCTACCAAATGCATATATGTTCACCGTGGAAATGATACCTCGATGGTCAGAAAATATGGTATCATTGATGACCATAGCTTAAGTGGATTCACAAATACCACTTCCTGTTACAATTGGATTAATCGAGCAATCAGCTATGTATCAAATACTGGCTGGAAGGTTGTACAAAAGAAATCGAGACGGAATATTTCTTTTATGTATTAATCCTGAAGAGAAAACCAAATACCTAATTCAAGAACATATTACCATAGTAGGACTTCATTTTCCAGAAGACCAAACTATGCAATGGATCTTGAGACTTGGAGTATTTTGGCCAACTATGAGGAGGGATGTTCAATCTTTTGTAAAAAGATGTCCTCAATGCCAAAAACAAGCACCCATACCTCAGGTGACATTGTTCCAAATATCATTTGTACCTAAGTGGAGTAACTATCTAGTTGCTTATTTGTCAAGCCGAATATTTCCTGAGGATATGAGTAAACGCCACCAAAGAGAAATTGAAACTGAAGCAAGAGACTATGCTCTTATTGGAAACCAATTATATCAAAGAGGAAAGGATCAACATTTGCATCTTTGTGCAAATGAAGACGAATATATTCCCATTATAGAACAAGCACATGCTAGACTAGCTGGAGGTCACTTTTCTAGTGAGACCACCGCAAGAGCAATCTTAACGCGGTAGGCATATGGTGGCCAACACTTTTTGCATGGGGACTAGAGCTTTTGAAAAATGGAGTATAGACTTTGTTGGGCCAATACAACCACTTGATTATCAAACCCAAGCTCAATATATCATTGTAGCTACGGACTATTAGACCAAATGGACAGAGACTAAAGCAACTCAAAAGAATGACGCCAGAACCACAGCCGCATTCTTGTATGAGAATGTATTCACAAGATATGGACTACCAATAGAAATTGTTAGTGATAGGGAAACTCATTTCCGCAATGAGGTAATTTAGTATCTGCTTAATGAATTTATGGTCATCCATAACAAATCAGCTCCCTATCACCCACAAGCAAATGGACAAGCTGAGCATACGAATAAAATTCTTAGCTCGGTATTGACTAAAGTGGTTAGTTTAGGATGAACATATTGGAAAATGAATCTCCATGCTACTCTATGGGCTTATCGAGTTTCCTTCAAAAGAGAATCTTGTACCTGAGTGGAGTAACTATCTATTTGCTTACTTGTCAAACTGAATATTTCCTGAGGATATGAGTAAACGCCGCCAAAGAGCAATTGAAATTGAAGCAAGAGACTATGATCTTATTGGAAACCAATTATATCAAAGAGGAAATGATCAACATTTGCATCTTTGTGAAAATGAAGACAAATATATTCCCATTATAGAACAAGCACATGCTAGATTAGTTGGAGGTCGCTTTTCTAGTGAGACCACCGCAAGAGCAATCTTAATGGCAGGCATATGGTGGCCAACACTTTGTGCATGGGGGCTAGAGCTTTTGAAAAATGGGGTATAGACTTTGTTGGGCCAATACAACCACCTGATTATCAAACCCAAGCTCAACATATCATTGTAGCTATGGACTATTAGACCAAATGGGCAGAGGCTAAAGCAACTCAAAAGAATGATTCCAGAACCACAGCCACATTCTTGTATGAGAATGTATTCACAAGATATGGACTACCAATAGAAATTGTTAGTGATAGGGAAACTCATTTCCTCAATGAGGTAATTCAGTATCTGCTTGATGAATTTATGGTCATCCATAACAAATCAGCTCCCTATCACTCACAAGCAATTGGACAATCTGAGTATACGAATAAAATTCTTAGCTCGGTATTGACTAAAGTGGTTAGTTCAGGACGAACATATTGGAAAATGAATCTCCATGCTGCTCTATGGGCTTATCGAGTTTCATTCAAAAGAGCTTTAAATGCTACACCCTTTAACCTTGTTTATGGTCTTGATGCCATACTGCCAATAGAATTTCTATTATCGACACTAAGGGTAGCTAAGGATCTTGAGTGGACTGGACATAAATTGTCAAAGAGGCTTGAAGATTTAGAAAAGCTTGATGAGCAAAGGCTCATTGTTGTAGCCCATATCTATGCACAAAAGAGGAAACAAAAACAGTTTTTTTATTCCCATCTAGTTACAAAAATCTTCAAAAAAGAGGACTTAGTTTTAGTTTATCCCTTAAGCAACACATTCCAAAGTTTAAGAAAAAGGGAAACGGATCATTTATCAATGAAGATGTATCTCCAAGTGGAGCAGTTAAGTTGTCCACCCTAGGTAGTGAACCAATGGTTAATTGGATTAGTGGATGTTGTTTAAAGAAGTACAATTTGCTGCTAACCAATGAATTGCTAGAAAAGATGCATGTAGCAAAGCAAATAAAGATAAAACAACAGCAAGTTATTGATGAAGCCCAAGAGGAAGCTCGGCTTCGAGTACTCAAAGGGAAAGTTGCTCTCAAAAATCAACAAATACCTATTTCCATCAACACTCAGGAACTAGATGACCGACTATGGGAATTATAGAAAGATGTAGTGTCAATAGATGACGAATGGTTAGATGGAATGGACCTTCGTATCAAAGTACAACTGAATAAACATAGCACAAATGCATTGGTCGATACGAGTAAATACAATCAGTTATTCCACATACAAGAAAGGAACAAGTCAGTCCTTGATAGCAGGGATATCGACTATTAAAGGATGCAACGAGAACCCAACATCGACATTGGGAGTAGTCAACTTAAATGTGATGGTACATGGATGTTCATGCCCTCATCAATTTGTATGCTTACCAGATGAACACATGAATGAGACAATGATTCTTGGAATCTCATGGATGAGGACGCACAAGGAAGTACCAGATTGGGATACCAATCAACTCGGGCTAGCACCTAAAGGCGGACAACTCATTGTACCAATTGCACCAAGCAAGGAGGAATGGAAAGGATGTTATCAGCAAATCAAACCACAAAGCAATAAATCTTCTCCATCCTATAGAAAAGCAAATGCTCCAAGTAGCATGCAAGGAGTCAGGCAAATTTGGGTACCAAAAGCACAGCTTAAGGACAAGCAGATTCAAATTTGGGTGCCCAAAACATCATCGATTGTACCAAAGATGGTTCCAAGGTTCAAAACACAAAGAGGAGCATCTCCGAGTAGCCAACCTAAAACAAAATGGATTTGGAGGAAAAAGGAGCACTTATCTTCTTCGCAAACTGTAAAACCGATGAAGTAGTGGAGAGTTAAGTCTCAAAACACTTGACCACAACATTTCATTCAAGAAAAACAAAGATACCAATGGCGGGTAAAAGCTCGACAACCGCCAATTTTGATACCGACAGCTCAGGAAATTACGATGCCAAAGCATCTTGACGGTACAATAAAGCAAAGAGCACACAAGCTACAAGATTTGGTCTTTAGGAGATAGCAAAACAACACCTCGACCTCAGAAACCCTTGAGTTAATTACTCAAGACCCAACTCTTGCACAGCATAATGGTTTGAAATGCATTGATCTTTAAAGCATGGTAGAGCCAACCAAGGATGTGCATAGACACGATTGTTCAACCCATGCACACAGTCGTCTCGGAGTACGCCATCTAGGAGGGGTGGAAGGGAACTAAGTAATTAAGGGCAATGTTTGAAGAGGGAGGAAAAAGTTTTATGTTAACAGGTGATTTTTTACAAAATTACCTAATATGCCCTTAACAAGTCATCAACAAGGGAAATTTAATTGATAACATCTCCCCGATGAGTGTAAATAGTGTACATACTATCAAAAAATCATCAAAAAATGGTATTTTTTGTCATTTTCATCATTTTTCTTGATATCGGGACTTAAAAATCAAGAAATTTATCAACAAAAAATAAAACTGTGGTTTTCAATTGATTTTCTTAATTATTGGATTTTCACTTTGTTTTTTAGAGCATTTTGTTATTTTCTTTGATTTTTTCAATAAACATGTCAAAAAATAATATGAAATAGCAAATGAGCTCAGATGGAGAAACTGAAGATACACTAATGATCAAAAGGACAAGGCAAACAGGCACAAAAAATTTCAATCAAATTGGCAGATGGAAGCGGGAAGCCTAAATTAGGTTGCCAAGGCCTACTTTCGCAAATTCTTGCAGAATGAGCTACTGGAATGTGATTGAAAAAAAAATTGAGTCTAACATAGATTTCACGGCCTAGTAGGACTAACAGGAGAATCTGGGAAAAAGTAGTTTTGGAAGTCTGAGTATAGATATCCAAGGTAGCCCAAAATCACCTCATTTCCACTAGTCGCCCTTGGAGAAGAGAGCTCTCGACCTTCTTCACGCGTGATTTTCGGAGTCCACAATCGCCCTTTTACAACACCGTCTCACACGAGACATGAGGGGTACGTTCTAAGCTTATCAATGATCAATTCTATATGGCCGGTAGTAGCAAGTTTAGGCTCAAAGAAAAAAACCTAGAAATCGAGCAATGCACAAAGTCCTACGACCAAAAATTGACCATAGCGGCTTGTCAGCTCAACCAAATTGGAGGAGACTTGAACTGTAGCATGCCCCTATATAATAAAACACTTCTATATCACCAGATAACCATTCGACAGGGGTCGAGGGGGGTCCCAAGTAGAAAATCTAGGTTTTTGCTAGATGTCACAATTGGATTCTGACTCCACAGACAACTTATAGACTGGGTCTATACACAATGTACATGGATGGTTTCATAAAAACAGTCAAGGCAAGATCTCGAACAGCAGAAAACAGCTCGAAGACTACAAAGCGTCAAATTTGACATATGAAGTCAAACTGGCTCAAAATGGACCAAAATTGGATGGGTAGCATTAGGACTATGTAGCGAACAAGTCCATCGCTTCAAAAGTGACTAACCAACTCCACATGCCACCTAGTCACAAAAATCGGTGATTTCAGAGTCAACAAAGGACGAAGTGATGCTGACACGACAAAACTTTACCAAATTCAATTTAGGACTTGTTTTAGATGTATTGAATATGTTTAGGTCAAAAAATTATCAAGTTTAGCACAAATTTGACTGTTGTAAATAATCACGATTATTTAGTTTTGTGTTTTTTTTGCTTAAAAATGATATCTTCACTTCCCTATCACTTGTCCAGACCTATTACATGCCACATTTCAAGTATGACTCAGAATGATCAAGAAAAACTTGGAATTGTCAAAAAATGCACCAAAGTCTTCCAATCCAACTTTTGAGTTATCTGTCACACTTTTTGATCCAAATCACCCCATATCTCATACACAGAGAGTCTACATCATGCCTAGAACCAAGTTGCACCAAAAAATGTACACTTTGATGAAAAAGTTAATAATCACGATTATTTACTTTCTTGTCAAAATGGGGGAAAATTACAACTTTGGACCAAAGAAAATGATGTTCCAAGTCCACTGACCAAGTTTGAGCAAATTTGGATCTCAAAAACTCAAAATTTCAGTATATCTATCGTTTCAAAGATTGAAAGCCTAAATCTAGCACGATTTCCACCCAGTGCACTCAATTGAGCCCACACTTCACTTAGAGCACCTAAATGCCATATAGTTCAAGCCTATCATGTCAAAAATGCAAATAGTTGGAAAAAATCCCTAGCTATAAATAATTGCAATTATTTACTTTTGTTGAAAATTTTGCTTGAACTTTATGATTTTGATCTTTACATGTTTTTATGCATCTATGCATGCTCCAAACATTGATTTGAAGCAAATTGGACTCAATTTGTAACAACAATTCGGACTCAATCCATTTCATAGCAGAATTTACAGAATTTTCTAACTTTAGCACTATATTCACTTTATAAGAGCAATGCAAGCTGCTGATAAGGGCGCCATGACTTTCTTCAAGAGCCTCCCTGACCTCTCATGTGCCATGTTGTATAAGATTTGCAGAATGTTGCTCACATGTATTCAAGCATTTCACGAGCCAGAGCAAGCAGGAGCACCATGGATGTCCTTCGTCAAAGGCAATAAGGGTCTCTACTATGACTTAAGTGGCCAGCCTTCCAAGGAAGTCCTTTACGGCTTCTATGTCCAATGCATGTTTTTTCCCTCTAGCAATATGTTGGCGTTTGAGGAAGCATTTTATACAGGTTTCTTCACTTGGCAAACGAAGATATTTGGGCCAGTGATAAGCAACCTCACATCCAGATTTGTTGGCTATTCAGCCATTGAGCTTAAAAACAGAGTCACCATGCACTTCTTGCAGGTTCCTAACAAAGAGCGAAGACTCAGATATGAGAAATCATTACATGCGCTTAAAGACCGCTTTGCCAGTCGTCAGCCTGAAGACTACTTTAGGCCATGAAGCTGTGTCAAGGGATGACACAGTCAAGGAGTGGGGGAATGTTAGCAGAAAGCTAACTCAATAACATTTTTTGGAGCTTTTATTGTAAAAACACTTATTATTTTGATGAATCGGGAATGTTGTAACTCCTACTTTCTAGATAAACATTGTAATTGATGAGTCGAGGCTACAAACTTCCAGATTAAATCAACCTGTCTTTAGTTAGAGCTCCCAGATTATTAGTTTGACCACAAAAACCTTGGCTAAGGTATAAAAGTCAATTTTTTTAAGTTTTTTATAAGTTTTGGATAATAGAAACAAAGATGAGCTAACGGCACTCACTTCTCTCCTTCTTGCGCTTCCTACTCCCTTCTCGATGTCACATTGTAGTGCCGTATGTTGTGTTGCAACTGCAGGTAAAAGCTCTATGCATTGATGTAAGCATTTCATGGTAATCCGTAGCTTTTGGCATCGTCGACCCGCGGCCTAATTTCATCATAAGTAGGAATTTAAGCTTCAAAATCAAAAACTAAGTATAGACGAGGTATTGGGGAATCATTACTAAGCATTTACATGCATTCTGGGTCAAAAACGGCTAGGTCAAAAACTCACTCTACTGTTAATAATCGTGATTTTTTCACTTGACCTAAAGTGAGATTTGAGACTAGGTGCTAAATCTTGTTTGAGTGTAACGATAGTCCAAGTGCTAGTCATCCAGGTATTCATACGATGTATGCCTTAGTTCGACGGAAATTTTATTGGTCGGGATTACATCATGATGTTCAAGAGTACGTACTAAACTACCAACAGTGCCAAGTTAATAAGGCAGAGCGCCTCAAGGTAGGTGGCCTTTTACATCCTTTAGAGATTCCACAAGGTAAGTGGGAGAGTATCTCTATGGATTTTGTAGTAGGACTACCTACTACAAATTGTGGCCATGATGCCATATGGGTCATTGTAGACCATCTCACAAAGATGGATCCATTCATTCCCACTAAGACTACGATTAAGACACCAAAATTAGCACGGCTATTTGTAGATCATATATATAAATTCTAGGGTCTTCTAGCTAGTATCATTAGTGACAGAGATCAAAAGTTTGATAATCACTTTTGGAGAGATGTGTTTCAAAAGTTGGAAACTAAACTTAATCTTTGTACGGCTAATCATCCAGAAACAAATGGTCAAACCAAAAGAGTTAATCAAGTGCTAGAGGATATGCTACAAGCGTACGTTAGCAAGAAGCAAACCAATTGGGAAGACTACTTACCTATATTGGAATTTGCTTATAATAGTTCAAAGCATGTGACTACAAGGTTTAGTCCATTCAATGCTTTTATATGGATTTCAACCTAGATCACCCGTTATGTGGGGTTGGCTAAGAGAAGATACAACAAGTGAAGGATTTTCTCCAAGACCATTTTGACATGCTTTGAGTTGCTAGAGAGAATGTTAAGCAAGCTCAAGATCGATATAAAAAGTACGCATATGAGCATCGTCATCTTGCTACTTTTGAAGAAGGAGACAAGGTTTTCCTCAAGGTTCCGGAGCATTCAGAAAGTCTGAAGACGAGCAAAGTTGCTAAAGTTTCACCACGCTATTGTGGCATTCTCAAATGTATAGGTCAAGTGGCCTATAAGTTAGCTCTTCCAGAGCACTCACGAGTTCATCCTGTTTTTCATGTTAGCCATTTACGAAAACAGCTAGGACAGAATGATAATGTCATTAACACCGGTGTGTTAGTTGACCTTATCAAACTGCCAAGCATCCCTCATGAGCCCGAAAAGATTTTGGATTCTCATGAACTTCGCACCGGAAATCATGTCAAACGACAGACGTTGGTAAAATGGCTAGATAGACCTGAAGAAGGTTCTACATGGGAGAATGTCTCTGCACTTAAGAAACAATTGCCTACGTTTGTTTTTTAGGACGAAAACGCTTCTCCAAGAAGGGGTGGTAATGTAAGGACATGGGTCCTACGGGCAAGGCCACCAGCACAGCTGGACAGTGTGTACGCTGGGGGGAGGCTATAAGATAGCACGGTTGGGCGGAGACTGGCACACGTATTACCACTGCCCGACCTTGGCCCCGTGTTGAGATAGATCCATAAGCACGTCTATATTCTAACCCTTGTTCCCATTTATTCTCCCACATTAAATGATCAGTTTAATATGAGAAAATCATTTGGGTTGGTTAGATATTAGATTTTACGACATTACCTCTCTCTTGAAATCATAGTCGTCCTCGACTATGAGGTAGGACGACTATGAGGTAGAAGAGATAAAGTCTTAGTCATTAGTATATGTTTCTTAGCAGGTAGAGGATCACTTTTTACCCTATGACAACATTCCAAGATGGATGACTAATCTGTTTGGGCCTTGGGAGATTGAGCTGCCACAAGCATGTTTGCTCTTGATTCCATTTCATCTTCCCAAAGTAGAGTGACAAAGTCTACTTGGTGTTTGAGGGACATCGTCATCCCAAACATGATTCTAAGCATGCATACTACTTAAATTTTGTGCACAATAAAAAGAGAATTTGTCTTATAAGACAAAAACATTGATCATTTAAAAGAAACATGTACATTGGCTTACTGTAATGTAGCGTAGAGATAGTAGAAGATCTAAATCTGGCTACATTTTCATATTTGCAGGAGGCGCCATTTCTTGGAGATCATCTCTCCAAGACTGTATAAGCATTGACAAGGTTCATACTATCCTTAAGCTGTATTCCTTGCATCCATCTAGCATCTTCAAAAGGATAATTTTTGAACTTAATAAGATACCTTCGGTTAATCTTATCATGTTGTAGAACCTTGTCTTTATGCCAAAGGATAGCTTCGGATTGTAGTACCTCTTCTTGGTCTTTGATTGGAGGGTCTTCAATAATTGATTCACTTGGTGGCTCTCCTTTGTAGGGTTTACGTAGGCTCGCATGAAAATCATTGCGTATGAGCCAATGGTTGGGCAACTTGAGTTGATAAGCTATCTCATTGATTGGCTTCAAGATTTGAAAAGGACCATAGAATCTTTTTTCTAGTTTATCACAATACTTTTGATGGCCCGTATAATTTTTGCCCACCATTTGCCTTAATTGAGCCTTAGGAAAATTAAGTAAGACCCAATTAGTTTCTTTGAATGTTAAGGTCCTTTTGTGCTTATCAACAATAGCCTTTTGCCTTTGTTGAGAGATGGATATAGCCTGTTTAATCTTTTGAACGGATTCTTGTAGGTCTCAGCTATACTCATCAGCAGCAAAGATCTTCCCATGTACTTTAAGTAGCAATGGACTTTTAAGTCTTCCCTTCATGATCTCAAAAGGTGCCTTTCCCATCGTAGTATGGACAATATTATTGTACGCATACTCTACAAGGGGTAAGTACTATTTCCATTGTGAGCATTGATCTACTTTTGTAACATAAGCCTTTAGTAGATCGAGAATCGTGAGATTGGCTATCTCACTTTGGCCATCCGTTTGTGGGTGATAGGTTGAAGAGAAATTCAATCGTGTACCTAGATTTTCAAAGAGACCTTTCCAAAAATTACTGATCATTCTAGAATCTCTATCTGACATGATGGATGTTGACAATCCATGGTGTTTGAAAATCTGAGCCATGAAAAGAGTTGCCATTTGGTGTGCCTTAATAGTCTTTTTGATAGGAATAAATTGTTCTTGCTTGCTAAACATGTTGACTATTGTCCATATTCTTGTACTCCATAGATAGACTTGGGTGATCCAAAGATAAAACCATGGATATACTCTCCCATGGTGAATTATGGATTGGCAATGACTGGAGTAATCCACGTTGCTTCTCTCTATCATACTTGGTCTTTTGGCATACCACACATTTTGAAACATACTCTCGTATGTCCACAAGCATCACATTGGACCTCAAATGGCTTTGAGAGATCTCGAAGCATAAAAGGACTGGTTGGGAGGTAAGCTTCTCTTTGAGCTTGTCAAAAATATTTTTCTCCTTAGTAGTCCATGAGTACTTAACGTTCTTCTTTGTTAATTCATGTAATGGTCTTGTTATTTAAGAGATTTTTTCTATGAAGCATCTATATTATGCACACATACCAATAAAGCATCTATATTATGCACACATACCAATAAAGCTTCTTAGCTCATGTAGATTCATTGGATTAGCCACGCCTTTATTACCTCTAACTTAGATGGATCCATGCAAATACCATCTTGAGAGATAATATGACCTAAGTACTGAATCTCTTGAAGGAAGAATTCGCTCTTCTTTTGATTGATAAAAAGCTTGTTATCCCTCAAAGCTTGAAAAATCACTTGGAGATGTTGCTTGTGCTCCTCCAAAGACTTGAAGTAGATGATGATATCATCAAAGAACAGTCTAGTGAACTTGCGGTAGCGTCCAAATATAACTTCATCAAATGATTGAATGTGGTCGGTGCATTAGTCAAGCCAAAAGGCATAACTAGATATTCATAAAGACCGAACGTTGTACGAAACGCGGTCTTTAAAATATCTTCATATACTATCTATATTTGATGATAGTCACTTTTAAGGTCAATCCTACTGAAGTAGGGCAAAACTTGTAGCTTATCAAACAGATCTTCTACCCGCGGTACAGGAAATCTATTTTTGATATTGATATGGTTTAGCACTTGATAGTCCACACACATGCGGTATGTATCATCTTTCTTTTTCACTAAAAGGACTAGAGAACAAAAGGGAGAGGAGCTAGGCCTCACCATCCCTTTGTCTACCAATTCTTGTACTTGCCTCATGATCTTCTCTTGTTGATCTTGGGAAACTTGATAAGGAGGCTTGTTAGGCGGTGAGCTTCCTATTAGGAGCTCCATTCAATGGTCATCATCCCCTCGTTTTGGAGGTAAGTCTATAGGGATATCATCAATGAACACATCTTAGAATCCATTTAAAATTAGACAATTCTATCTCTTCTTGATTCGTATCATTTACATTTGATGAAACATTAGGACCTTTTAGGGACTCTTTGACAAAATTCATGTACGCAAAAATTGAGCTTTTCATTGACTTATCAAAATCATGAGAATTTACAAGTGGTATAGTACGATCTATATACATGCTCTTTTCCCTGTAGGTGAAGTAGATTCTCCTTTCAGGGAACTTCATGTTGCCAGTCATGCGATTGAACCATGGTGCCCCTAGGATAACATCCTCATGGTGGAGAGGAGAGATAAAAAAGTCTTCTTTGTCGACGTAGCTTTGGACTTGAAGCCTCAACTTCCCAATCAAGGGGAACGGAGGCTTGTTGTCCCTTGAAAGCTCCATCAGCCCAACTTAGTGGCCAACTTTGTTGAAATGAAGTTGTGATTAGAGCCAATGTCAAACAAGATGAAGAAATCATGCTCCCTTACCTTTCCCCAAGCATAGGAAAGAGGTGATCCTTTGCAATGACCATCCTCTTCCGGAGCTTCGATAGTGGAGCTCTAGGAGTCTCATTGCGGGCATTTCTCTTGAGTCAAGAATGATAACCATGTCCTTGCTCCCCGCACTTAAAACATTTATGGTCCTTACAAAAAGCTTCAAGCTCTTTAGGAGAGAGTTTATTTTTACCTTTATAAACTCCCTTCTCCTTGGACTGATTGTTGTTGTTGTTGTTGTTGTTGGAATTGCCTTGAGAAGAATTTTGGGCACTGTTTTTTTCCTTTGCATCACTTTTGTCTTTGCTTTCCATGGCCTTGGTATTCCTTCTAGCCCCTTGTTGGAAATTGATGTGCAAAGCAACCATAGTGTGGTGGATTACTTCAGTATAGAACCTGTTGGAATTAGGGTTGCAGAGAAACACACACAGCTTGGAGAAGACGAAGGAAGCTCAAGGCACACAATAGAGAGTATGTTACTTAGTGTGCAATGGAAAGATAGATAGCCCTAGAGTGATGGGCGTATATACAATGCACGGGGGAAAAAACCTCCTAAAGAGGGAAAAAATGCCCCGGCGGTCCTAGTGTGTTCACACACATCACTACCACATGTATATGGTAACAAATCCCCCCTGGAGTGATGCGGTGAACGAGAGCTGGCACATGAGTAAAGGGAAGTGCCATGCCCTGAGGACAGGATCAGTCCACAAAGGGGAGTAAGCCCAAAGCTTTGCGGAAAGCTTCAAGCTTCTCACGAGACAATGCCTTTGTGAAAAGATCTGCAAGGTTGTCCTGTGTTGGCACATAAGCCAAGCTGATCTCTCCTGCTGAGAGCCTCTCCCTGACATAGTGGTAATGCACCTCAATGTGCTTTGTGCGAGCATGAAAAACTGGGTTCCTCGCAACTGCCAATGCGCTCTGACTGTCAGTGTAGATAGTGTTGGCAGTGTCCTGTCCAACACCCAAGTCAGCCATAAGGCGTCTGAGCCATACACACTCAACCGTAGCTGTGAAGACTGCCCTGTACTCAACCTCACAACTCGAAGTGGCCACAGTAGGTTGCTTCTTGCTCAACCATGATATACATGAACTGCCAAGCATGAAACAAAAACCACTTGTGCACACTCGCGTGTCAAAACAACCAGCCCAATCTGAGTCCGAAAAAGCATGTAAGTCTGGCGGCAATGATCCCCCCTTGGGATAAAACAAGCCAAGATGTAAAGTGCCACTAAGGTAGCGGAAAATCCTCTTGACAGCCTGCCAATGCTTAGACCCTGGGCTATGCATAAATCTGCTGACCTGCGAGACTGCAAACTGAATATTTGGCCTCGTGTTGCATATATAAATGAGGCAGCCAACAGCAGTTTGGTAAAGAGTGACATCAGCAGGATCGCCAGCATCATGTAGACTCAACTTCAAACCTGTTTCCATGGGAGTGGCAATAGGTTTGCAATCCTCAAGTCCAAACTTACATAGCAATGTCTCTATGTAACTTTTCTGACACAAGGCAATACCACCATCACACTGCTTAAACTGTATACCCAAGTAATGATGCAACAGCCCCAAATCTTTCATCTTGAAAGTAGCATTCAAATCAGCCTTAAATTTAGCAATATGTCTCTCATTTGGTCCAGTGATCAGCAAATCATCAACATAAAGAACCACAATGAGAAATACATCATCCTCACGCTTTACATACAATGTGCTTTCTGTTGGACTGTTACGAAAGCCTCGTTTAACCAAATGAGTGTCAGCTTTCTCATACCAAGCACGAGGAGATTGCTTCAACCCATACAAAGCCTTCTTACATTTGCACACTTTGTCCTCTTGTCCTTTTATGACAAAACCGCGAGGCTGCGTTACATAAACTTCCTCAAATATGTCACCATTCAAGAAAGCAGTAACAATGTCTGATTGATGTACATCCCAACCAAAATGAGCTGCCAATGCACATAGAAAACGCACAGTAGTCATACGACAAGTGGGAGCAAAAGTCTCTTCATAATCTATGCCTTTTTGTTGTGCATAACCCTTTGCAACAAGTCGAGCCTTATGGCGATCGATCTCACCATCCAGCTTGCGTTTCAACTTGTAAACCCACTTCGTACAATGGGCCTTTTTGCCAGGAGGCAAATCACATAAAGTCCATGTGTCATTCTCTATAAGTGCATCATATTCTGATTTCATGGCAGCAATCCAATTTTCTGAATTCTGTGCTTCATCAAAAGACAGAGGCTCCTCAACATCATGTAAACTAGACACAGCCAAAGCATAACAATCTGATGCATAAGATGCATGGCGAGAGCCTGAACGAGTGCGACTAGATAAAGGTGCATCCAATTTACTGTCACGCAAAGTGTGCACCAGCCATTTTGGCATACCTCTAGCCTACTCATTTTCAGCCCTTTCCTCATCAAGTACATCATGTACATCTGCATCAGTAATAGGCTGTTCTAAAACATTTTCAGAAACCCCCATAGGCTGTACATTTGCCTCATTGGAACTTACATTCGTATTTCCACCACTGAAAAGAGGCAACAAAGTGTCATAAATGTCCTGTGAGCTTACATTACTGTCTCTAGTACATGACAGCAAGGGCTGAACAGAGTCTTCCACAAACACTACATCCCGTGAAACCAGAATACGTTTTGTTTGCGGATGATACAACCTGTAACCTTTGCTTTCAGCACTATAACCAACAAAAATACATTTGACAGCCTTATCATCCAATTTTCTGCGCTGCACTTGTGGCACCAAAGCATATGCCAAACAGCCAAAAACACGCATGTGCTCAATAGAAGGTTTTCTATCATGCCATGCTTCATATGGAGTAATAGACTGCAAAGCTTTCGTAGGACACCTGTTAAGTACATAAGTGGCACACATGATGGCCTCAAGCCAAAAAGAATGCGGCAAAGCTTGACTTTTGACCATACATCGTGCCATTTCCGTTAGTGACCTGTTTTTCCTCTCAGCAACACCATTTTGCTGAGGTGTATAAGGCACTGTACATTGGTGTTTTATCCCACGACTAGCCAGAAATGCATTAAATTCATGAGACATATACTCCCCCCCTCGATCGGAACGGAGGGTGCCCATAGTACATTTTGAGACATTTTCAGCCATAGCCAAAAATTGTTTGAAGCACATAAAAACTTCGGACTTCGCTCTAAGCGGAAATACCCATGCATGCCTGGAGTAATCATCAATGAAAGTCACGAAGTGCAGGCAATTGCCCAAGGACGGAGTTTGCATGGGCCCACAAACATCACTATGCACAAGTTGCAACCTGCATGTGGCCCTAACTGAACCCTCCTTTGGAAACTTAGAACGCTGCATTTTACCCAGAATACAGCCTTCACAAACATGTTTGACAGGTGCTTCAAGAGGCGGCAAAGAAGCAACCACATCAGATTTCTGCAAACGCAGCAAACTGGCAAAATTCAGATGACCAAAACGTGCATGCCAAAGTTTTGCATCTGAAATAGCCCTTGAATCTGCAACAACATTTGCAAAATTTTGTCCACACTTGTCATACAAAGTGAGCTTATACAGCCCACGGCACAAAAGCCCAGATGCAACAATTTCATCACCAAAACTGAGATCATGAACTGTACATCTGTCATCCACAAATTGGACTACAAGTCCAAGTCTAGCAAGTGCGGATACAGACAAGAGATTCTTCTTGATCCCAGGTACATAAAGTGCATCAACAAGTGTGAAGGAACTGCCATTAGCAGCAGTGAGCACAATCTTTCCAACTCCCTGAACTGGATAAGAGGCGTTGTTGGCATAAGTGACTGAATTCCCATGAGGGACAAACTCGAGAGAGGTAAACAATTCACGATGTGAGGTAATGTGCTTTGTAGCACCACTGTCGAAATACCACACATGTGAATCTGCAGCAACTGACAAGCATGCATCATGGACAGCAGGATTGTAAGTGCACTCTGCGCTAAAAGCCCATTCTGCATCAACATCAGCATCACAATCTCCTTTCACAGAAGACTCAACAATGGCTGCATTTGTAGTGGAACCAGCAGTTGCAGTGGAACCACCCTCTTTCTTCTTAGCCTCTTTGGCCTTCAACTTAGGACACGACTTGATCAAGTGATCATTGGCTTTACAATAATGGCAACGCATCTTCTTTTTGCCCTTATCACCAGAATTGCCAGACGAAGTGCTGCCACCAGAAGCATTAGGAACAGAATTATTGCCACTCGCAGCAGAACCATAAGAAGTGGCTGCATTACTGTTACCACCCTTTCTTTGAGAAGCAATAAAAGCCTGTTCAACTGCACGCTACCTAGTCCTGTTTTTTCTAGAAAGTGACTCTTGCAACAGCAATGTGCATAATGCATCAAACTTGACAACTTCAGGATTTCCTTGGGTCATCAGTCTCCAAGTACTAGCAAAAGTCTGGTAGGAATCTGGTAAGGCATCAAGAACAATCTGCACAAGGGAATTGTCCGAAATGACTTCACCTGCAGAAATGAGTTGCTCATTGATATCCTTGACACTAGCAAGGAAAGTGTCCATATCATCTTCCTCATGCATAATCTTCGACTCTAGCTCTTTACGCAGCAAAGCAATTTTAGCCTCATTGCGGCTTGCATAAAGACCTGCTAGAATATCCCAAGCCTGTTTTGCAGATTTTGCTGAACGGATGTGAGGAATAACGGTGCGCTTCACAGACAACGCAATCAATGCATGAGCCTGCGCATCCTTAACATCCCAACGAGCTTGTTCTGCCGTAGGCAAAACAACTCTAACAGCTGCAATCCTTGCAGCAAGACCTGCAACATCCTCAACATCGCCTACATCTTCAGAACCAGGACGTACATCAATGCCCTGCACAATGTTTCAGACACCTTTTGACACAAGAACATGTTGCATCATATAAGCCCACATAGGGTAGTTGTCCCCATCCAACCTGTCCTCAGCAGCAAACATCTTGAACACATCTGTGTTGTTGTTGTCAGCCATGGTAAATGCTGCACCTAATGTGAAAACTGCCCGAAAATAGGAGAAATGGAGCGGGAACAACTTGTGCTATATAGCACAAACCGTAGAAGACTATAAGGCACCTGTTATGCAGAAAACGGTACTGACAGAAAATCTACACAAAATGACGAAATAGCCTGTGCAGTACTGCCTGTAGTGGAAACGGAGGCCGAAATGAGCCCAAATCAAAATTCCGAGCAGACCGAGGTGTTTGAGCTCTCCCAAAATATTTGTCGACCTGCGAACGCTCGCCAAAGCTCACTGAAATCGGAGAAAGTGAGCAGGCGTGTGCTGGAGCAGCTGGCGACTAAGCCCGGGAGGACGTGACCTGCTCTTATACCAATTTTTGGAATTAGGGTTGCAGAGAAACACACACAGCTTGGAGAAGACGAAGGAAGCTCAAGGCACACAATAGAGAGTATGTTACTTAGTGTGCAATGGAAAGATAGATAGCCCTAGAGTGATGGGCGTATATACAATGCACGGGGGAAAAAACCTCCTAAAGAGGGAAAAAATGCCCCGGCGGTCCTAGTGTGTTCACACACATCACTACCACATGTATATGGTAACAGAACCAAGGCGTTGAGAATTGACATACTCGGCCATTTCTTCAGGTAATCCTGCACAAAATTGTTGCTTTTTCTCAACAAAGTCTATCTTTTGAAAGATAGTATCCTTGAGATGTAAATCCCAAAACTTATCCACATATTTGTGGATAGACTCGATGGAGAGCAGATTCAAACTCCGCCATTCGGTAAGCACTTTGTCCTTTGCATCGCTTGCAAGAAATTGTTGCATGATGGAAACTCGTAGAGTTTTCCATGTCTTTGAGGCTTCATCGTTGCCACAAAGTCTAGCCCACCGTTGACGAGAAAATTTTTGGAAGTGCATAGCGACATGATGTAGCCTGCAGGACTCCGTGAAGCCCTCGTCTCCAAAGGCCGCATCAAACTACTGGATGAAGGCCAATACTTTGTCGGTGGCACCAAAGGTGCCATCGTAGGTGAGAAAAGAGATACTCTTTCCTCCCTCTTTGAACTTATTGAGCTTTTGGGACCTTTGCCATGCAGGGTAAGATTTGCGATGTCCTCTCCTCTTGTATTCTCTAGGAAAATAGCTATAGGTTTCGTCGAAAGAGGAGGAAGGTGAAGAAGAAGGAGAAGAGGGTGACCTCTCTCTTGCCCTTTTCTTCTTTTGTTTCCTCTCTTTCCTTTTGGAGTGACGAAGAGAGGGACGGTGGGTTGACCGTTTCCTCTTGGGAGGAAATGGCTACCGTCTAGACCGCCGTCTTTGTGGAGCCACATCTTCAGAGGAACTTAGGGATTCGCTTCTTTCTTGTTGTTTGTATTCCTCCTCTCTTATGGGAGAGAGTATTATTTTGGGAGTTTCATCTAGAGGCCTCCTAAGATCTCTCTCCTCTTGGAGAGGAAGGGAAATCCCATAAGCACGAAGTTGCTGGGGTAGCTTCCATTTGCAAAGTAGGGTTGCCCATAGCTTGATGCAACCTAGTAACAAGATAATTGACAAACATGGGGGCATCATCATTAGCACCTTCATGTGCAAAATCAAAGCTATCAATTTTCATTCTACTCTCTTGGTTATTGTCAGCCATGCTAATTAAACTTATGTATAGAATTACTTGGTGCTTTGGTACCCACAAAAATCTTAGTCGCTTCTCTTCTTTACCTTTGAAAATTAGTTCTCAAGCAGCCACACCCGTGGTTTAGAGTTTGTTGATTGCAAAGACTAGTGGAGAGGGTCTAGCATTGTGGTTGATTATGGTTCCTGTTGAGCTTGCTCGTATAGCTCAATAATGGTTAAGCCAAAGGCAATCCTCGAGAGACTCCATTATTAACATTATAGTTCCAAATGATGTACCTCAAACTCAGTCCATCTCAACCAAGATAATAGATCCATGTCCCACTTACCCTATTGCAATGAACAGGTCCAACATTCATGGACAACTTAAGGACCTCTCTTCTTAAGTAAGAAAAGAGAAACCAATAGCTCTGATACCAATGTAATGGAAATGGCCTAGAAACTTTAAGAATAGCAGAATTAAGAGAATTATAGTGAGCATTTTTATGAGATTGATAACATAGGGGGTGAACTTAATTAGCGGTACCAACAAAACCATTATACTTAATTAACTTGGCATGAACAATACTTTTGCAAGAGAGAGCATTAGAGAACATGATAACAGTTGAGGGCTCAATTTTTGTGGATCTGGTCCCCCCACCAAGGCTTTCGTATCATAGATTCTCCCACCAAGAGAGACACTTGGTACAAAACAATCTTTGTGTTCCTTGTGACCTAGGTGATGCAATGAAGATGGGAAACTTCATGCATCACAAGCATAACATAATCCTTTGTAAACGCATTAACCATCCCCAGTCTCAGCCCCAAGGCCTCAAACACTTTCAAAGGTGGAGAGAGCTAGCGGGGAATGAGGGTAGGGAAGAGGAAGAAGAAACATTCATAGGAGAAAGAAACAGTTTCTCACTTATCATCACTCTTCTTGCTTAGCATACATAATAGCATAGCAATGAAGATGGAGAATGTTGCAAGCTTTAAGCATTGGAGCGTGGCCCTTGGTTGGATTTGCATTCCATGGCCAAGAGTGTTGGTGTAGGCTCTCAACTTCTTAACAAGCTTGGAGAAGGAGATGGAGCTCTTTCACTTTGCACCTCACACATTAAGTGTGTGTGTGTGTGTGTGTGTGTGTGCGCGCGCGCGTGCGCACGCGCACGTGCACGTGCGTGCATGTGTGTGTGTGTGTGTGTGTGTGTGTGTGTGTGTGTGTGTGTGTGTGTGTGTGTGTGTGTGTGTGTGTGTGTGTGTGTGTGTGTGTGTGTGTGTGTGTGCGCGCGTGCGCGCGCGCGCACGTGCGTGCACACGTGTGTGTGTGTGTGTGTGTGTGTGTGTTGGGGGGGGGGGATATACCCCCCAAGCTAGCTCCTTGCTTTGGTTGACCCCCTCTTCTAGCTCATGATGGAAGCTCATTGGACCCCTTGAAGCCTAGCCAATCACATGCAGAGTCCATATCAAGCAAGCATGCTAGCCTTGGGACAAGTGTCCTCCTTTCCCCTTTGAGAGAGAGGGCTTGGAAAATGTTTTAGACAAATAACTAAATGCTCATTGGACCCCTCTTTAGCCTAGCCAATAGGATTCAAGCACCCCATGTGGCTAAGCATAGGGAGAGCTTGACATGTGTCCTTGTGTCCCTTCAGGAAGGGGTGTCCTTTGGGTGAGTGGGGGGTTGGTCAAATCATTCCCCTAGCTTTGGGGCTCGCCCCCTCCTTTGTAGGGCACTTTTTGACTCAAGCTCCTCAAGCACCTCCCCCCCCCCCCCCCCCTCAAGCATGGGAAGCTTCTTAAGCACCTTAGTCATCAAACGCAATCTTTGCAAGAATATGTGCTCTCTCTCACTCATGCCCCTAGCTTCAAGGGCTCTCCCCCTCCTTGTAGGGATTGATTTGACTTTTCAAGCTCATGCCTAGATTAAGCATGCACCTTAGTTATCAAGCATCACATGCATTTTAATCATCAAGCACCTCAAACATAGGCCTAGCTTAACCTAAGTACTGAGGACTTTTACACTAACCATTGGAGGTCTTTAATGAAGCTAACCCTAAGGTCTTCAAAGCTCCATTATGCAAGCATTTCTCTTTGACAGACCATCTCTCATTTGGACCCCTTTAACCTTGGCCCCGTGTTGAAATAGATCCATAAGCACATGTCTATATTCTAACCCTTGTTCCCATTTATTCTCCCACATTAAATGACCAATTTAATATGAGAAAATCATTCGGGTTGGTTAGATATTATATTTTATGACATTGGGTAACCATGATGGTAAGAAACTTTATGCAGTATGGGGAAGGATCTTTGTCTCACTATTAAAAGTGTTAAGAGTAAACAAGATGTAGCCAAAAGGATAATGGAAGTGTGGAAGATCCTTGATGAATTCTTGTAGATTTTAAGACAACAAGCTAGTACAACCACATACACACAAGACTTCAAGAGGACAATATAGAATTTGATAGCAACAATCAAAGAATCTTGGGTATCATTATATAGCACTTACTACTTGGTAAGCTTTCAACATCACTTCTTTAAGGTTATAATGAACAATTTGAATTCCTAAACTTACACTTTTTTGTTTCTTATGCAACATATACTCTACCTACATGGAATACACGAGGAATGGAGAAATCACATTATCAAGCAAAGACATAATATTTTAAATGTACAAGACATGAAATTGGTAGAGTAAGAAGCAATGCATTTGTAGAATTATTCAACTAGTTTTACATGAGACAACTACAGAGGATGAAGAAAACAAGAAATACATGGACACACACTACAAATAACCAAACCTCATCCACAAAAGATCTTGAAACCACTATCATTGGCTTTATCACCTTGTAGTTGTCACCTTTGCTTCAATAGATCATCAGCTCTTGAGTCTCTTTACATTACTTTCTTCAGGCGTGTCTCCTCTATATCTAAGGTATTTTCTCCTCTTGTATCCACCCAATAGCTTCACATCTTGGTCTTTGGAAGCCAATGAATAGCTAGAATAACAAAGAAAGTATATTGACCTAGAGGCATTAAATCCAGAAGCCTCACTAAGTATTCTAAGAGCAACAGTAGAAGCTTTATCTATTAACAAGATTTTGCTGGCATTCATTTGGAGAGGAATGTATCCACTAAATTTAGCAATAACCTTAAGCACGAACATAGGTAACTTAGAGTGTTTGGAAGATTGAGCCCTAAAAACACTAATAAAATCTTGTCAAGCTTGGGTAAGTAATGCATAAGGACATGGCCTTCCATTATAAAAGGACCTTTGCTTGACTTTTCCCTTGACCCTCTTGCTGTTCCAAGAAAGTTATCCTCATCAAGAAGTTAAATCTACAAAGAGAATAAACGAACTAATTAGCATCCAATAAGTAAATCAGTTCATGGAATGGATGTTTGAAAGAAAATAACTCACCTTTTTTAGTTTGTTCTCTTTAAGAATTGTACTTTTTAGCAAATTACATGATCCAAATCTTTCTTTGTTATCATCCCACTTGTCTTGATTTTCAAATAAAATATCTTCCAAAAGAGTCGACCACCAACTCCTTGAGCTTTGCTTCAATATCCTCATCTTTGAGGGTGGGTGCTTCCTCTTCACACAAAGCAAAAGCATCTCAAGCCTCAAGGAAAGAATCGTTCCATAGTTTGTAAATCAAGACCTAATTCTCCCTCAGTGTAAACCCTTGGCAACTTCACAATCTTCTACAATGATGGCAAGACAATAGTTTTCCCTTGGATATTTTGAAGGGCGATGTAATATTTTTCATTGAAATGGTAGAAGGGAAGAGTTGGAATAGTCAAAGAGGACTCTATGATAGGGACATTGTTGTTGGGTTCTTCAAAGATTGTTCTGCTTTGAAGAAGGAAACATCAAAACTCTCAATCTCCTCTTTTCAGTCTGGTCATCAATCTCCTCTTCTTTTATAACTTCTACTTCTTCAATTTGAGAAAATGTGGTCACATTGGCATTCATGAGAGAGAGAGAGGGGGGGGGGGGGGGGGGGGACCACTGAAAATGAAGGAGCCAATAGATCTGACTCTATGCTGGTGAGGAGAAAATCAAGGTCAGGACTATGTCCCATTGTCCATCATCCCCACCGTTCTAGGTACTACAGACACGTGCGGGGGTTTGAGAGTGCCCGGTAACGGGAGTGTCCCCCTCCACTTCATCACGTGGAGGTAATTGGGGGAGTCCGCCATGCACGGGGACTCCATGACCCAGTTTCGGGGCCGTCGGCTCGTAGCCAGCAGGTCTCATCGGCGAGCGTCGTCAAGGCGCTACACGCGGACGGGTTGTCCGTTTTGGACATTCAAGTACTCCACGTGGAGGTCTTGACTTTCTCTTCAAGCTCAGCCATGTACATTCACAAACGCGCGCCCAAGGCGCTCCTCTTTCGCAGACAAAGGCTGTCAACAGATTCATAGTCGGTTTATTTCAGCGAGCGTCGGCTCGACACTACACGCGGACGGCTTTGCATTCCATCTACTTTGAGATTTAGAAAAAATAGGAAAGCAATAAGCTTAGTAAGATTACAAGGTTTAAGATGCTTGGGACACCTTAAATGAGATGGATGGAGAAAATCATTAAACTTGTAAACCTTTTTGTGATTTTACCCTTTTCAACAACATCCTTGGAGAATTCCATGAGATGGACATATTGTTAGTCTTCTAGCAATACGATTTGATCCATGATAGAGTTTTCAAACTCTAACCACTCTTCTAAAACCATGTCCTTGCAGTCTTCAATGAAAGAAGAAATTTCAAAGAGAGTGTTGAATATCTTAACAGCATTTGCAAAGATATTTGTCGCCCTTCGAGCTTTCAAGATGGCATCAAGCAACTTTTAACTTGGAGACTCTTCCAAGATCTCTCCATTGTTTATAATTTTCAAATCAAATAATAACTCGGATGACTTAAAAAAGTAGCTCCTTGTGTTGAAATATGATATTTATATCAAAAAATGACCAAACAAATTAAAAATTTTAAAATATTCTAAACATAATACTCAAAATGAAACATTGAAAACACATGATGTCGATAACAAAATAACGGTTCTATCATTAGGAGAAACTTGGACTCACTTTTGGGCCAATGACTACCTCTCAAAGGCCGATCAGTACCTTTGACTCTGTTAGAATTTCTAATAGCTATACTCCAGATGATCAAGCATGGATACCATCTAAAAAAACTATCGGAAGTTTGTTACTATTGGACACAAGGAGGAGGAAGAGAAGGCAACACAATGATTTTGTGGAGTCTTTCAAGGGACAAGTTAAAGAGATTAAAGTGAGTGCACAAAGCAAGCGGGTGAAAGAGGTCCTCATACAATATGCAAACTTAAGGTTGCAAACATCTCCTCCTAGTTTTCCATGGCATCGACCCAACTATAAGTTTTTTTGAGCATATCTCATTTAGTGCATGATTATGTTCGCAGGTTTAGGGTTGATATCATGTTTGGTATGTTACAGATATTTATCCATTGAACAGGACGGATTGGCAACCAATTGAGAGCATAGTTGGGACTTTATATGCTTTCCATGCATTTATTGATGAGAAAATGTACCGAGGAAGATAGCACAAGGAGCTTGCAGATAATGGAATATTCTTTTATGATATGGCATATTTGAAACACTGAATATCCTCTGGTTGGGGTCATGTAATTCCTTTGCCACTTCCATCCTTTGATAGCAAGGATTGGTCTTTGCCAACTATTCAAACTAGTAAAAGCTTCAAGAATAGGTTGTTTCAGGATATATAAAAGTCCCTCAAGTATTCAATTGCTACAAAGATTGTTAGGCTCAATCTATTTATATTTGTTGAAGTGTTTGTAGATTTCTTCTTCAATGAGAAAATAAGAACTACCACAACAATGTTCATTTGCAAGTTTGAGAGCTGTTTGGACTTTTTAGATGATAATTGGGATAAGAAACAGTCACATGAAAAAATTTGTATTTTGCAAAAGAAGTCCATAATTTTGCAAGTGCATTATAAGCTCTCAAACTTTCATAGTGTCATTTTACTATTTTAGATATCATCTTCTTAGTGGGCAACTTATTTCACTCGACCAAGATATAAAGTCTAACTTTGAGAACAAACCTTTAGCAATGGAGATCTACTTTCGAGAGAGCTTACTTATTGTGATGCAGACAATGTCAAGTACAACTCTTGCATTGTACTTCACAGCTTAGGATAGATCTTACATATGAATACCTTCCACTTCTGCCAAAAGTGTATGCATTCAGTCTCAACAATAGAAAGGTACTTACTAAATGGATAAATTTCATTTGTCTTTAATGCATTAATATATAGATACTAACTCTTTCTTTTTCTCAAATTCCAAGACGCAGGGAGAAAACAACATTGTGCGCGGAGTCCCTCTCAAATACACTTCACTTGATTGCTTCTATCAAAAGCTAGGTCACATACATTGTGCACGCAATGAGTTTTAATGCCATGCAATCCAAGATGTACACTTTGAAATGACTAATACAAAGACATTTTGTGCCGCTCAAACATTGTTTCAAAAAAGTACAATTTTCATTGTTTCAAAACTTTACAAATTGTATTGTTTCTTTCAAAATGTATACAAAAGGGTGGTAATTATTGCTTCCTTCCCCTGCTACTGCTTTCTTGCCCCCTCCCCCGGTTGCTGCCACTACTTCCCTTCCCTCTCCGCCAATTGCTGCCACTCCCTGCCCTCTCCCCCAGTTGCTACCACTACTCCGCTGCCCTCTCCCCCGGTTGCTGCCATTACTCCCCTACCCTCTCCCCCAGTTGCTACCACTACTCCGCTGCCCTCTCCCCCGATTGCTGCCATTACTCCCCTACCCTCTCCCCCAATTACTGCTCCTTCTGCCTCGTCGGATGCTGGTCTTGACTACCCTTTTGTGTCATTCAAAGGCGTGGGCCTCCTCCTTGGCTTCCCATGCATCTTGCACCTGTGAAGCTTCCCTTTCTTCTCGCTCTTGCTACTGACGTATAACCCAATCCTCTACTTCTGTGGAGTGCCAATAATATTGATGGATTGCTTCTTGCCCCCTTCTTGCATGTTTTGAACCTCGTCTTGAGTCTGTTGGTTCTTCTGCATCATTTTGTCAATGCGGGCTTGTTCATACTCCTCAACTCAAGCGCTTTCCTCTCTTGACCGTCTGTGCACTGAGACTATAATATGTTGAATGGCCATTACAAAAAATTTGTGCACGTTATAGGGGCTTTAGTTATGTAATGGAAGGTCCTGTAGAAGCATGATAATAAGAAAGTAAGTAAAGAAGTTACTTCTTTCAATACAAACATTGCAGCAATACAAGCATTGAAACAACATGTGTACTTATGTTTGGTACATCCAAAATTTGGCTAACAAGGAGCGTAGCATTCATACACGTATGCCAGCCATAGTTGTAGTCATCAACTTGCATGGACACATTGACCCGTTGGTGCTGAGTGGCAGTCCCTAGATCATGTTCTAACAATATATGCTCTACACAGCATACAATTTTTTTTGCGGCACTACATACATAAGTGCTTGCTTCAATAAGGCATTACAAATAGATACTACTAGCAAACGCATAAAGATGTGCCTTATGTCTTTACACACCCATGAAACCCCTGCTTTGCTTGGAGTTTTCATAGTAGACAATCTTATCTTCCATGTCGATAACAACAGACTCCAATGTTCGCTACACAAAAAACACCAAAACCATCAAGGATGAGGAAAAAGAAGATCCTAAATTCAACATAGTTTTTACTTTTCAAGATGAAACTCATGATTGATTGTATGCAGTGACCAGAAAGCGCACTAGATCCCAATTTACTCTGCTAAACCATTCAACCAGCAGTGCCAAAAAGGAAACTCCGTTGTTCTGAAGCATAGGCAAGATAAGCAGGTCTATTAGGACAAATGTCCGCGGGTAGAAGAGAGATAGCATGCCTAGCATGAATAAATGTTAGTGATTAGATTGCTTAGTGGATTTAGGTTGGAACCAAGCAAAACGATGCCTTGAAAATTTCATTAGGGTCCCTATTCGCTTGAGTCTGGTCCTCACTGCCGCAAAGACATGGTTCAATATCAATCAAATCGGAGTTTCCTCTTCTTTAGGACCTTGCACTCGTCAAGCTTCAAAGCAAACTTGAGAATCCCATTGCACTCCACTTGAGTCATGTCAAAGAAGTGAATTGCATACCTTTGCAATGCTTCAAGATCAACAAAGAGATTTTTATGCTTGTTATATTGTACCTCTCTACCTCCCTTGCCTAAGAATGTTGCTTCAATATAGAATGGTGACCCAAGTTTCTCAAACACCTCATCGTTTACATGCCGACATGTAGCCTTTACAGGTGATGGCTTTGGCAGCCATAATCCTCTCTGTGGTTTATTTTGAGACATTTTAGCTAATTCTTTGAAGAGTGCTATGTATCCCATCTGCAAGATGCCACTCTCATCAATTATTTCTTGCACTTCCATTGGTTCTAGTTGGTTCTTCTTCATGAAGGAGGTAAGGAGCCTCCCTTTAAATTTATGAATTTTTTTCTAAGCTATCATCTCTTCAACTGCTTGTTTTGGAACTAGACAGTTATAATGTACTCAAGTTTGGAGGTGGTAAAGACCTGCAAAGATAGCACCATGTGTCATGATGAAGAGTAGGCAGTGTAACTCATATATAGGATACAAAAGTAGAAACAAGCTTTGAGTTACCTTAAAGCACTATTCTTTTTTTTAGACCGCCACTACCAGCCTTCATATTCTCTATGTTGCATAGATATCGTTTTCTTTTTTGACTCCCAAGCATGGTGTCTTTCCCACGCAAACTTATGATCTTCTTCTCAAGGCTTTGGATTGTCTCTATGTTTGATAAAATCTTCTGAGCGCAAGCCTCATCATGTTTCTTCAGCTACATGTTCTCCATCGCTAGAAATTCTCTTTGCTTTTTTGCATTCAATCCTCGCATTTTCAAATGTTGAGTGTAGCCCAATAGCCCATCCTTGCCATCGCCTGTGAAATGTAAAAGTTAGTGATATTAGCAAAGGGAGGTGGGGCATTTGTTGTAGGATATTTTGAGCAAATAGACCCATCGGTCCACAAATCCAAATGATGTTCCTTGTTTGTCCTTCTAAGTTCTTTCTCCCATTGAAAAAAGAAATACTCCCTCCTACGTTTCTGCAATGGTGCATACTCTTGCAATACATCAACGTGAAGATGATGTGTGTTCTTTCTTTGGGTAAGTGTTGAAGATGAAGGGGTCGAGGATTGAAAATTCAAATTGGTATTTCATCAGAATAAGAAGCGTTTTTTATTCCTAGAGTTGATAGAGAGACAAACAGCCACTCAAGATTGATTAAATATCTCAAGTTTTGGGAGGAAAGGTTATAGTCCCATGTTTAGAGTTGATAGAGTTCATGTAGCTTAAGTTTTTGGAGGGAACGCTTGTAAGTTGGCATTTCAAATCATTAGTCATACGGTTAGTTGGATTCTAGACAAGAGAATGAAGGATAAGAATGATAAAGCGGCAGCTACCTAACAAAGAATGTCATTTTGGCTTTTTGTTGACGCAAAAAAGTATCACGTAAAATGTATTATTTAACATTTTTATTTTCTCTTTCTGAGTTGGCGCGGAACTTCTTACAGGGTCCAAAAGTGAGTCCAAGTTTCTCCTAATGTGAGCAGTGTTGCAAAAAGTCTTTTTTAACGGTTATCTAATGTCTCTAAATAACGGTCATCTAATGGTTTAAATTTTAAAATCCGAGTTTAGACTATAAATTATGTACTTACTTTTGGTTGAAATTGCACAGTGGAGTATAGTTAAGTGCTATCTCTCTCTCCCCTTCTCTCCCTACTGGATGCAAAATTCTCTCTCTCTCGACACCATCTTCTCTCTCTCTCTCTCTCTCTCTCTCTCTCTCTCTCTCTCTCTCTCTCTCTCTTTGTGGCACCCACACAAGTGTCTCTCTCTCTCTCTCTATCTATCTATCTCTCTCTAAGCAACATTTAAAGCCTAAATAATTATATTAAATTTTGCATAAGGTAAGATAAAAATTACATTTATAATGCTATCCCGTATGAAGCGAGAGAACACAAAGCAAGATTCTCAAAACTCTATCTCTCGCTTCTTGTAGGAAGAGAAGAGGGAGGTCTCAACTGCATTCTCATTTGGCCCCCCTTTTGCATTAAAGCTGGTGTTTTTGGCAATCTTGCAGATTTTTGCATCATTTGCGCTCAACCCTTGAGCGTTTTTCCTCACGCACGGCTACTCGGAGGTTTTAATTGTCTCTCTGTGGCTGCTCTTGACACGTTATTGCTTCTCTCTGTCGGTAAGTGCTACAGCTTTTGGAGTATTGGAGAGAGAGAGAGAGAGAGAGAGAGAGAGTATTTTTGTGTGTGTGTGTGTGTGTGTGTGTGTGTGTGTGAGAGAGAGAGAGAGAGGAAGATTTATAGAGGAATGGAAGAATCAAAGACCCTATAGTGCTCATTCATAGCCGTGTATGAGCAATAAAAAATGTAACAAAATGACACATACTTTCACCAAAGAAAAAAGATAGAGAGAGAGGAAGAGACGAAGCAGGTATAGATGGTGAGACACACACACAGAGAGAGCAAAAGCAAAAGCGTGTAAAGATGGAGAGAGAGAGAGAGAGAGAGAGAGAGAGAGAGAGAGAGAAGAGAAGAGAAGGTACCATGCATAGAGTTCAAGATAAGTTTGGGAATATCTATATATTTATAGATAGAGAGAGATTTGTGCAAATACATATACATGCATATATATATATATATATATATATATATACACATACATATATATAGCTAGAAACAGAAGAGTTTTGCGCATATTCAAAGGGGGGGGGAGGGAGAGAGAGAGAGAGAGAGAGAGAGAGAGAGAGTTTATCCACTTGAAAATATTTGTATCCTTATCCTCACATCTATTTCCAACCAACTCCTTATCAACCCATCTTTGGGGTTTTAAGTTCATGTTGACCTCAAACATATGCAAGTTAATGAAGCAAGATTTCTGAGCGCTTGTACGGGACTTGTACACCATTGGATGGGTTTATCTTTTGTAAACAAACTATTGAGTCTATGAATGCCTATTATATAGCTTATGTTTTGAATGTCATGACATTTTAGTAGAGAATTGATTTAAAGACATATAATGGTCTTAAAAAAACTTGTAGACAAAAGTAGATCAAAAGTATATGCATTGATTATTATCATTAATTAAACTAACACTATCTAACTTCGCACTTTGCAATGAAGCCACAACAATGGTATAAAGTTATAAACACTAATACATCATTCAATATCACCAAATGTTTAGCTTTTGAAAGTGTAAATCATAGTTCATCTTTGATTGGCATGACATCTTATTTAAGAAGTTAGTGGTAGACATTAGGTGTTTAAATGGACACTTGCAAGCAAAATAAAAGCAAAAGTATTTGTATTGATTCATAAGTGGAGATTACATCAAGAGAAATAATGGTATTTAACTCCTCCTTGTGGCTAGAGTATATGATTCTATAACCCCAATAGATTGTCATAGAGATGGCATTAAAAAAATGCTTTAGAGGAAGACATGTGTTGCAAGAAGATGTGTTTTGCACTCTGATATCCATTATAGTGCCATCGATTTTGAATCTATAATCTGGAATAATTTCATCTAGAAACTTAAGTGATTCTCTTACATCTTGTAAGGTCCAATCTGTAGTGACAATGATCTTTCTTAGCTCATCGAATGGATGTATCTTGATTTCTAATTCAACCTCTCAATAGTTTTTCTCAGAATCAAGGGGAACCCACTTGCCTAGCTTTCTTCTCCATCTTCTGAAATCAACGCTTAAAACTAAGGACTAACAATAAATTTGGTAGGATATAGACATAGAGTTTGAGATTACCATGCACTAATAATGTCACCAAAGTGGAAAGTTTCTTTTGAGTTCCAATCCTCTCCAAAACAATATGCTATTCAGGCACATTGTCTTTGTCTTTGTAAATCCATAGGTTTGAAACATGCGCAAACATATGGAGAGGTATAAATCATTGAATCTTGATCCGCCTTGAAATTTTCCCTTGTGGCATTGCTTTGAGTATATCCACTTTGATTTTATCTTTGAAGCTAAAAATAGTACATGCATCAAGGGTTTCCCAATCCAATGACATTTTAAAGTTGGAAATGGAAAATCTTGAAGCTTGCCATGGGCACCTTCTGTTGGTGGAACCTTATATTCTGCAAAGTACAAATATCCCAGCCACTATTTGTCACTCTAAATACAAGGATATGACATTTCCAATGGTTTTTCATTTCATCTCATTTGGTTTTCTTCACTCTGTGTGCACCTTTATAAGACAGAAGCATAGTGGGGATGGGAATGGAGAGAGATTTTGAAGGGAGAATTTTCAAGATTTTTTCTCAACTGAGCAATTCAAAAAAAAATCTCGCTTCACTTCAAAATCAATTTTTGGAACGAGTTCTTTTTCTTAATCTCTCTCTCTCTCTCTCTCTCTCTCTCTATATATATATATATATATATATATATATATATATATATTCCTCTCTCCCCCTTCTCCCTCTCTCTCTCTCTCATGTACAAGTGGACATTGGTACATGAGAAAGAGGGGAGGGGGAGGTGTGTAATACAATGGATATATGAGAGAGAGAGAGAGAGAGAGAGAGAGAGAGAGAGGGGGGGGGGGGGGGGGGGGGGGAGAGGAACATACATATATATGTATATCTATATATATATAGAAAAAAAGCTCTCTCCAGAAACTGATTTTGGAGTGAAGCGAAATTTATTTTTTTGATTGCTTAATTGAGAAAAAAAAATGAAAAGCTCCCTTCAAAAGCTCTCTCCAAACCTCAACTCAAGCATAGTTACCCGGTCATTAACATGATAAGATGTGGGTTTTCAAACTCCCTATTCTCTAGCATTGTGAAAAATACAAGAATTTATTATACTAGAAGGGTGATGAGAAGAAGCCATTAAGATGTTAAAATGGTGATGAGAAAAGGCTATGGGTGAGAAGGGCAATGAGCAAAGGAACATAGTAAGGAAGAAGAAAAATGTAGAAAGAATTAAACATTTGAGAAAGGAAAGAGGGGTGAAAATGGAATCTCTAAATCAATCCTGTCGTTAAGTGTTCGAATCTCACCATGCTCAAGATCTGAATGATTTTGTTTTCTCAAATATATAAAAAGTGCCCTTGTATTCTATGTCCATTATTTGATCTTGAAAATGATCAAAAGATCATTCAACTTAGCCGTTTCTACTAGTACAAAGAAGGACCGGAATGTTTTTTTCTCAAACCAACTAAAATGGTTGCCATTTAGAAGAGACAAGAATGTCATATTTTTGTACACGTGCCAACACATTACTGGCTAGTTCTTTAATCAAGCGATTAGAAAAAAACTCATTTTTAGTCACTTTTTGCACTAATAAGGTGCAGAAGACAACCCCAAGTAGAGCGGTATTAGTCGAGGAAGAGGGAACAAGAATCGCAAAGTGGAGAGGTAGTAGTCCAAGAAGAGGTAGTGATGGTAGGCACACTAGTCCACAACCATATTAGGGGTGTTGGGAAACACCATAATTTGGGAGAAATCTACAATACCAAGGGAGATCCGCCCATTATGCCAATATCGAAGTCAAAAAATCTCATGTCTCAAGCCGTTGAAGAAGCGTGGAAGAAGCGACTGTAGATGACAAACTCTAAGAATGATAAAAGACAAAGACCACCTAGGTCACATATACATTTTTTATCGTGGTATATATCTATCATATACCACGATCAAAAATAGAACTTTCATCCTAAAGATATAAAAATAGCCAAAATACTCCTGAAATGGCCGAAGCGCAGGTGTAAATTGTAAGTGTGCCTAAAATTCCAATCATCTTGTAGATGTATTGGTGGCGAACCCACAACCAAATGCCAATGCACATGAGATGAAAAATGTTGTTACCAATTGGAAAAACATCTAGAAGATGACCTTACTACAACAATGTACATAATTCACACGGTACACGTATCAATATACTAAACATGAGAAAGAATAGAAGTCTTTCTTATAATATGGTAATATGTAAAAGGCCCCAATATGCATGTTGAAGTTCTCCACACAATATTAATCAAGACTACCAAACAAAGATCCTTCACACGTTTCATCCACATTCAGCTTATATAGCCGTTTACATATAGTATCACACTTTTCATGTCATTCAGCTTATAAAGCCCTCTACACAAGGAATCAGATGCATTAACAATATCACCAAATCAGAGATCATAAATTGTGCATTTTCCATCCACAAATCTATAAATAGAACATAGTGTTCTAATCACTTAGTCTAAATGCAAGCAAATGATTCTCTTTTTCTCGAGTACATATAACAAATCTATCATTGTGAAAGTACTACGAGTTAAAGCCAACACAAATTGACCTTTTACAATACATTAAGTGTTATTTTCTCATGCAATAGTGCTTTGATATGAGCATAACTTGGCATACCACCACTGTACATTCAATGCACATTCTACATCTTATAAACATTAGTAGGTTGTCCAGTAGGAGGAGAGGCATCTGTAATGTCCATACCAATAAGCACACCAACTTCTTCCAAGCATTGTCCCAATCGACTTATAACAATCTTTTGTACGATTGCCATTTTCCTTACAATAAGCACACCATTACTTCTTAGGCATTTGCTTGCCCCTAGTTTTATTGTTTGTATTGTTAGTTGCTAAACCTTTATGTTTCACGATTATATACATTGCAAAATTACATAAGCTGCAATTTTTCATCATGACTAGCAACAATCAGCACAAGTCAAAATAGCACGGAACTTTGGAAAATACCCGACGCTATGTACTTATAGAGAGAGGCACCCTCAAACGTTTTGCATTTAAGGATGAGATGGGCTTTAAACGAACTTTCGTAAAAGGCGAATGAAATGACCTTAACAACAAATTCTAGCAATGAAAGTTCGTTAACTATTATAAGAATATATTGACCTGCAAAGATCTATCATGATAGCATGCCCCTTTTTTTGGGCCACCAGCACTCATAAAGGCTCAACTTGTTACATGACTAGCATTAACAATCAAAACTTGCTATGTCAAATTGAAATTTATGGGTTATGGGTTGCCTATTAGGTTATTGATTCCATAGTCTATATGAAAAACTAGTTATCATGATATCCTCCAAATTAAATAATTGGGCTTTTCTTTATTCACCTTGCAAAAGAGGCCACTCGTTTAAAAAGGATTTGATTTGAAAGCCTTATTAAATACAAATTCAATTCAAGAATCATTGAATGCATCCAAAAGGGGGTCTTTTTTATAGAGAGTACAAGAACTTTAAAACACACGCACATACCTTCTGTACACTGGCCTCACAGGTAGGGAGAGTAATAGCCTATGTGCCTAAGGTCTTGGGTTCAATACCTCCTTGGCAACCTGAAGACATGTTTTAAGTCCTTAGGGACTGTTCCCATATGCGGGTGTGTGTGTGATGGGATGCCAACCAGAAGGGGGTCTTGATAAGGTAAAACTTTCAAAAACTAGGTGAAGAATCACGTTGGCATTTTACCATTTACAAACTAAAGTAAGTCTTTCAAACACAAAAGATTAAAAGAAAGTCATCAGACTCTTCAAACTAAAAAAATACATTCAACATTCAAAAATTTGTGTGTTTCTCCCTCGCTCTCTCAGGCATGTTTCAACATGCCAAAACAGCTCGGTCACTAATCTCGTATGTCCTTCAGTGCTCTCAAACATGTGCAAGCAATTACACAGACAACCTCAGCTTTACCAAGTTCACACAAAGTCCTCAAAACCTATCTTATGAAGCATATGTGAGGCCCACCAGCAAAGAATTAGGCAGTGAACGGACGCGTGATGTTTCATTCTCCATAGACTCTGCCTATACCTATACACCTGGTAATAAATATCGATGTGCAAGCCATGGCATGTTTAAACTTGAAACCCACAACATAAATCCAACCAAACGGCATGTAAGCAAAATCACGAGTGATGCCCACAAAAGACCTACAACAGCCCACATCAACAATTTCAAAGCTAGCTATTCCAGGTGTATGTGCAGTTGCTTTTGTAGGGTGAATCATTATTTAAAGAGTCTTGAAGGGAACCACCAAAAAATGTGAATGCATATTTAAATCTCCTAATGTGAACTCCAACACTGCCAAAAAAAGACAATTCATACCCGAAGTATAAATGTTTATGCTGATAGCATAAACAGAAATGTTTTAACACCAAATCACAAGGTCCAAGAGATACACCAAAGAGAAGCCTTAAATTTGAAACATTTTTTAGAGCACAATTTATATCTGCTTGTCTTGAAATCTGTTGATATTCAAAATTTTCCACTTTACTATAGATTCACCGAAATTTGTGTAGAGAACATGTTTATTACATCAACCAGTTCTTAGAATTATATGAGCACCACTATCAGTGTCCACAATATCACTCATATCTCCCACATCCAACGCATATGTTGCATCTTCAAAGGGTTTCTGCATTTGCCCCCGAGAAAACCACCCTGCACAAATTATGGAGAAAAATCTCTCTCTCTCTCTCTCTCTCTCTCTCTCTCTCTCTCTCTCTCTCTCTCTCTCTCTCTTTGTGTGTGTGTGTGTGTGTTTTTTTTGGTGGGGGGGGGGGGGGGGGGGGGGGGGGGGGATGTCATATCCGTACAACGTACAGAAATCCCCAACGATTCTAAGAGAAGCTCGTCTCATGGGGAGTACAAAACTGTATACATGGCCATCAAAAAATAAAAGGCCTAGGCCATAATCAAGCAATACATCACATGAATGGAGTAGAAACCACCGAGGCACCAAGGTGGGAGTGTACTGTCATTGTATCTGACCTCTGCCAAAGTAAAAAAATAGACCTAATCTGCAAATGTCGCCGCTTCCTCCCTACGCTCGAGGAAAATCCGCTCCCTAACTGCTTTGGAGGAAAATTAATGTATTCTGCTGACTCCGAAGAGTGGATAATGTCAAAGCCAAATGCTAGTGTTAGGTGCAGCGGAATGAATGTTGTATTTTCTCAAGATTAGTGATCTTTATTGCTCAAGGTTCCTTTTAGTTCTTTAGGGAAAGAGAGAGCTTTCCGTCTTGTAGAGTGTTGTGGTCACGAGCAAATTGAGTGGATATTGTGCGTGCAAGTGAATGAGACTGAGAGAAAGAGAGAGAAGAGATACGACACCAAGAGGTTGTAAAACCCTCCTCCGAAGGCCCCACTCTCGTCGGCGAGAGTGGTCTACTTGATTGCACAAAGGTGTACAATGCGTATGCAATGGGACTATGCCGATGACGACGACGATGGTGACGACGGCGACTTGATGGCTGAAATCTGAGATCTTCTAATCGCTGAATTTCGGGACTGTTTCGGTGGCTGAAAATGACTGTTTTGGCTGCGTTTTCTTGGGCTAAAGATGGGGGAACTTCTGCAACCAATCTGGGATGTATCTGCTACCTTGCTAAAGGCTGAAAATGCTGTGTATCTGCGGCAGGTTGGGGCTGAAAGTCAAAACGCTGCAGCAATGCAAAAACGCTAGCAAAAAACACTAGCTTGGCTGAAATTGCTGATGTCAAAACGCTGATTCTGCTGATGCTTTGCAATCCCAAAAACGTTGGGCTTTGGGGGCTGCCTGAAGGGGGAACAAACACTAGAAAGGGTTGGACTTGATGGCGATGGCTGATGCTGAGAAAACGCTGAGGATGGGAACTTGCCCGGCGAGGATGGGGATCCAAAACGTTGGGGGTGCTGGGGGGTACTGCTGAGAAGTTGCCTGTTGAGCGGGAAGCTCCTGTTGCCTCTTCTGCCAAAAGGTGCTAACATGGGTTTGCTTATATATTAACTTAGCAAAATTGCCCTACCTACTTTTGTTGGAAAGTCACTTAAAAATAATAAGTGAAAATCCCAATAAATAGGAAAATAGGCTAAATGCACCGGAAAATTCCCCTAACTGATGCTAATGGATTCTGATGGGAATTCCGATGATCATGCTGTGTGCAACCGGAGGATTGTAATAAAAAATCATAGCGAGCGAGTCTTGCGAGAGAGGATAGAGACAAAAAAGGTGGGGGGTAGGGTGGTAGAACAAGCACAGTTATACACCAAACGCGTTTCGCTATCATTAGCTCCTCAGTGGTGTAAACAAAAAAGGAGGATATGGAGGGGTATAAATAGTGAGGTGTGGTGGGGCTCAAAAAACTGTAGTGGTACCATATTTCAAGAGGGAGAGGCTAACTTCAAGATAAGTTATTGCTCCTCCTAAGTGGGTACTTCTCTCTAACACCCCTTCTTCTTTCGCCAAACCCCTTTCCCTTCCCCCCCCCCCCCCCCCCCCCCCCCCCCCCCCCCCCCCCCCCCCCCCCCCCCCCCCCCCCCCCCCCCCCCCCCCCCCTCTTAAAAAAAAAGAATTCCACCCGTAACTGATAAAACCTTACCTCCGCTATCTTCGGCCTCAACCACTCTAAACTCCACCCATTTCCCTATACTAAGTCAAATTCCTTTGTTGACTAGTCCCTTTCTTGTACAAATTTTTCACTACTTTAAATGCCCTAAATAACTCTCCACCTTTCCCTCCTTTTTTGTAAGTACCCACTTAAGAGGAGCAATAACTTATCTTGAAGTTAGCCTCTCCCTCTTGAAATATGGTACCACTACGGTTTTTTGAGCCACACCACAACTCACTATTTATACCCCTCCATATCCTCCTTTTTTGTTTACACCACTGAGGAGCTAATGATAGCGAAACGCGTTTGGTGTATAATTGTGCTTGTTCTACCACCCTACCCCCCACCTTTTTTGTCTCTATCCTCTCTCGCAAGACTCGCTCGCTATGATTTTTTATTACAATTTTTGGTCTAGAGGAGCTTTAATAATCCCTCTATGATGTCCAGCGTAGCGCTTGCGTTTTATCAATTCCTTACTTCCTTACTTCTCTTGTCCTCTCCTTTGTTTTTCCTCCCCCCCGACAGGAACCACTCGTGGAACCCATCTCAATGGAAGTTTTTTTTTCCCGCGGGAACCACCGGCGGGAACCCATCTCAATGAAAGTCCTTAACTTTTCATAATAAGCCTTTCCCTAGGCTTTGGGTGTTTAGGACAGCTCTGACGGCTTAAAGCCTTGCTACTTCACAAACTTCAAAAAATTATTTTTTAGTAAATCTCGAGTTCTCCCCTGCGCTCGAAACCCTCCCTCCTCATCCTATGCTCCCAACACGATTACTCACTCCCCGAGTTGCTCAACTCAACAAGCTGCTCACCATAGCTCCCCTTCTCCCACTTTTGCAAACATGCTCGCTACCTGCTCCCCTTTCCAGTCAATTATGCCACCTCGCACTCCGTTTTTCTGTCCACCCCCTCCACTCTCTCTACCATCCCCCTCGCTCTGCGCTTTCCCCCACAACTAGCCGCTACTCGAAATTCTGCACCTTTCCCCCTTAGCCAGTCATTGCTCGAAATTTTGCGCACCTTCTCCCCCATAACTAGCCGCTGCTCAAGAATCTCCCACATCTCCCGGTTTGCATACTGCCTGTTCTTACAAATCTCCTACAAGCTACGTCCGTGGCGTTATTGCAGAAGCAGCGCTTGCTTCTCCCGGGTGTACCGGCCCTCTACGCGGTGGTCGCTTCCTCTTGGACTCCTCCCCGGCTTCTCGACAACTTCACACACCTCTCAACAAACTGCAACAGCAGATTGCTACGGCTCCACAGTACGACGCTACTATCTCGGGCTGCTACGCAGCTACTGCTCCGTCAAGCTACTCCACCGTCACGCTACTGTCTCGGGCTACTATGCAGCTACTGCTCCGCAGATACTGCTGTCCCGAGCTGCTCCGCAGCTACAGCTACTGCTCACAACAGCACTAACAGGACTGGGCCATGAGTGCGTTCTCATTGCCGCAACGCTACCGTGACTGCCGACTTCGCTGCAACGCTGCCGTGACTGCACTGACTGCACCGAATGCGCCGCAAGGATACATATCAAAAGGCAGTAGCGGGGCAACTCTTGTCCGAAAGGCAATAGCGGCGCTACTCTTCCCCGATACCATCCTTTACCCTGCGCTGACATCCAGTGCTGTCTTCGCGTCCCAGCGTTTCTACTAAGTATTCTACAAAGTCTCAATAACCGACATCAACTTTTTCAAGCACCCTTTAGCTAGGCCGCATTCCCACACAAACTCTCCGATCTCCCACCCTTTAGCTAGGCCGCACTCCCACCCGAACACTCCAATCTCCCACCCGTAACTAGGGTACAAGGTATTCTTCTTATCGAGCTTTTCCTTCCTTTTTAATCCTATGGCGGCTCCTTCCCCCGCTTCGGCTTCGACATCGACGTTGGGATTAAACCCTACCCCTATGACAATAGAGGGTAACCCTAATGCCTCACTTTCGGCTCCGGCTCCGTCCATTCCGGCCTCCCCTATCCCCAATATGGCGGCCCTCACCACAAATCTTACAACACCCACATCCATTTCCCCGGCCCTTGTAATTCCCTTGAAACCCAACACCCTCTCTACCGGTAAATCTACTTTCCCCGGCTTTACCACGACGGCAAACCTCATCAACCTACCCTCTCCAACGTCATCTCTTCCTACCTCCTCGAAAAAGACCCTATTTAGCTCGGAAGAAATCTTCGGCCTCACCGCTAACCTACCGCTTGAAGATCTTGATCAACTCTCCCTTCCCGTAACAAAAAACATCGGCATCACTAACCCCTCTCCCGTACATCATCCCGGCCTTACTCACTCTCCACAAAATATGCATGGTGGCGTCTTCTCCAACATCTCTCAAGGCGGTCTCCTCACTAGTCCTCCCCTTGCCTTCCCCTCCTCTTTGGGTTCTCTCTCCGCAAGCTCTTCCTCCCCGGCGTTTGCTCCCTCTCCCATTCTACCCCAAATTGAAAAACCCTTGGAATTCAATAAAATTGTTTCCCTCTCCTTGGTAGAGTTTAAAGCCCTCAATCATAAGCTTAGCAAAGCCAAAACACACCTTTCTCATTTGCAAAACCTTCACTCCTCTCAAAAAGCTCCGCATAGCCTTTGTATGAAGCCCCCTCGTCTCACCTTGGATGACTCTCAAGCTCAAGCACTCTTTAAGCGCCAAGCTTAACGCCCTCAATATCCAATTCCAACTAGATTGCACTAAAGTTTACATCCAAGCCCAAGATGTACTTTTCAATAACCTCCAAAAAACCTTTGATGAGTATCGTGATCTTGTGGAAGAGAGACTTTCGGACTTGACCAAAAAGTTGGCACCCATCTCCTTCCCAAGGGTACTACCCACAACTTGGGAGAATCAACTCTCTCTTTGGAAGCAAACCTCCCTCAATGAATTTGATGCACATCTTCAAAATGAGATACTCCAAGCTCATCTAGCCTCTTCCTTGAGCTTAGCGGCACACAATGCTAGGAAGAGGTTCCAATCTTCCATCTTGGAGGAAGTGGAGTCGCTACCGAAGGAAGAAACGATAGGAGAATTGGTACTTCATGAAGTCACCACCCAAATGAAAAAGCTTCTGTCACCCTCTCGTAAGAAGCCCTCTAACCAAACCCACTCAACCACCTACAAGCCCTCTCCTCCGAAAGTTGTTTCGCACAACACTCAACAGCCTTTCAAAAAGCCTCTCCCTTTGAATAAATCTTCCCATGTAAATTCTACCTATCAACCCTTTAAAAAGCCCAAGCTCTCTCCCCCATTAGGTCACCCTTGCACTACCTCCCCCTCCTACTATCCTCCCATTTTAACCACTCCAAAGAAATCTTGCCCTACTCCTTCCTCATCAAACATCACCCCCTTACCCTCTCTACTTAAAGCTCCCCATTACCCCCTCAACTCCTTCACACCACAACCCAAGCCTCTACACCCTAAGTATAGCTTATCTAAAGCTTCAAAAAACTTGCAATGGAGGAGGGAGAAGTAGGGAAGGAGCACCCTACCACTTGGGTCCATTTGCTCTTCTCCAAAGCCCCTCTCTTTCCGCATATTTGGACCCCTCCTCCTTGTTTGCTCCCTTTTCTTTCCCACCCCCCCTACATTGGTAGGAAGCGTTGTAAATTTTGGCTACCCCTCACTAACCTCCACCTTTTTAAGATTTTGACTCTTAGCAAAATTACCACGTTTTCCCTTGAAAACAAGGTTACTAACCTCTCCTTCCATAACCTTTCTAATCGTTCCCTCTCTCCCTCCGAACAAAGGCTAATAAGCCTTGGGCTCGATTATATTCCCCTCTCTTCCCCACCTCCCCTCTCCTCTGTTCTTCAAGCTTATTCTAATTTAGAAAGAAGTTTGCAGCTTAAAATGTTTTTTAATAAAGAACCCTCTCTTCCTCTCTCCTCTTTCTCTATTCCGAATCCTCGTTGGAATCCTCCCTCTCCCTCCACAACCCTTAACCAAACCTTTAGTCTTATCTATTCTCTCCTAAAACCTCTTCTATCCTCTCTTCCTCCTTTTCACTCGAAGCCCCTTTTAATGAATTCCATCTCTTCCTTAAAAAATGATCGTAACATCATTATTAAACCAACAGATAAAAATCTAGGACCAGTTATCCTTTCTAAATCTTGGTACTACAATGAAGCTTTTCGTCACCTTATGGATCCCCTCACCTACTCCAAAATCTCCACAACTCCTTTACCCTTTGTACAATCCCTCCTTTACTCCGTCCTCACCAATTACCCTCTCCTTCCCTACAATGAAAGAGTTTTTATCCTCTCCTCCTCGCAAAAAACCCCCAAGCCTTGCCCTTTCTTCCTTTTACCTGAAATCCACAAACCCATTCTCGTAGGCCGTCCCATTTGCTCATACAAAGGTTACATCTTAGAGAACGCCTCTAAGTGGCTCCATGCCCAACTTTACCCCATTCTTCTGTCCAAAACACAGCACCTTAAAAACTCTCACTCTCTTGTTTTAGACTTAGCTTCTACTACTTTCCCTCCCAACATTATTCTCTTCACCTTTGATGTTGAACCTATCTACCCTAGTATCCCAATCCGCGAAGGCCTCCTTGTCCTTAAAAGTTCCATCCAAGGTTTCTTCCCTTTCCCTAAGGTCAACTTCATCTTATCCTTAGCCTCTCTTATCCTCAATCACCATTATCTCTCTTTCAATGGAGAATTTTGGAACCAAATTAAGGGCACCGCTATGGGGTCAAACTTCGCAGTTGTATATGCTTGCCTTTTCCTTTGCTTCTTAGAAGAAGGCATGAATCTCCTATCTTCCCCTTCCCTTCTTTACTTCAAAAGATTTGTAGACGATGCCTTCGGAATCTGGGACGGCCCTCGCTCTAGCTTAATCAAGCTCCTCCAAGAGTATGGGCACCCTCTCCAAGAGTATATCAAAATTTCCCTTTCAATCTCCTCTCAAGAATCCATTATTCTAGACATCCACTTTTTCAAGGGACCCTATTTTACCGCTTATGGTATCCTTGATACCCATTGTCACCAAAAAAACCTAAACTCCTACAACTATATCCCTTGGCAATCTTAGCACCCTACTCACCAAAAGATTGCTTTTACTCTCTCAGAGCTTAGGAGGTACATTATTAGGGAAAGCTCTCTCTCAGGCTTTATCTCTATTCGTAACCTTTTCTATTCTAGGCTCAGAGCAAATGGATATCCCTCCCCCCTATTGAAATCTTGCTTTCTCTACCTTTCCTACGATCTAAGACCCTCTCTCCTTCAAAAACTGTCCAATACCAAACCTTCTCCTACCATCGTCAAGATTCCTTTCTCACCTTTTATCCGTCATCTCAACTTGTCTCGCTCCATTAACCAACCCCTCACTAGTCTGCTTAAATCCAACACAGACCTTGCACATTTGCCTAAACCTTTGTTATGTTGGATAAATGCACCCAATCTCGGAACCCTTCTCTCAAACCCCCCCCCCCCCGAAGGAATTCCACCCAAAAAAACCTTCTCTCTAACACCCCTTCTTCTTTCGCCTTCCCCCCCCCCCCCCAAAAAAAAGAATTTCACCCGTAACTGATAAAACCTTACCTCCGCTATCTTCTGCCTCAACCACTCTAAACTCCACCCATTTCCCTATACTAAGTCAATTTCCTTTGTTGACTAGTCCCTTTCTTGTACAAATTCTTCACTACTTTAAATGCCCTAAATAACTCTCCACCTTTCCCTCGTTTTTTGTAAGTACTCACTTAGGAGGAGCAATAACTTATCTTGAAGTTAGCCTCTCCCTCTTGAAATATGGTACCACTACGGTTTTTTGAACCACACCACACCTCACTATTTATACCCCTCCATATCCTCCTTTTTTGTTTACACCACTGAGGAGCTAATGATAGCGGAACATGTTTGGTGTATAACTGTGCTTGTTCTAACACCCTACCCCCCACCTTTTTTGTCTCTATCCTCTCTCGCAAGACTCGCTCGCTATGATTTTTTATTACAATTATATGAGCACCACTATCAGTGTCCACAATCACTCATATCTCCCACATCCAACGCATATGTTGCATCTTCAAAGGGTTTCTGCATTTGCCCCCGAGAAAACCACCCTGCACAAATTATGGAGAAAAATATCTCTCTCTCTCTCTCTCTCTCTCTCTCTCTCTCTCTCTCTCTCTCTCTCTCTCTCTCTCTCTCTCTGTGTTTTTTTTTTTTTTTTTTTGGGGGGGGGGGGGGGGGGGGGGGATGTCATATCCGTACAGCGTACAGAAATCCCCAACGATTCTGAGAGAAGCTCGTCTCATGGGGAGTACAAAACTGTATACATGGCCATCGAAAAATAAAAGGTCTAGGTCATAATCAAGCAATACATCAAGGTGGCTCATGTGATGAATGGAGTAATAACCACCGAGGCACCGAGGTGGGAGTGTACTGTCACTGTATCTGACCTCTGCAAAAGTAAAAAAATAAACCTAATCTGCAAATGTCGCCGCTTCCTCCCTACGCTCGAGGAAAATCCGCTCCCTAACTGCTTTGGAGGAAAATTAATGTATTCCGCTGACTCCGAAGAGTGGATAATGTCAAGCCAAATGCTAGTGTTAGGTGCAGCGGAATGAATGTTGTATTTTCTCAAGATTAGTGATGTTTATTGCTCAAGGTTCCTTTTAGTTCTTTAGGGAAAGAGAGAGCTTTCCGTCTTGTAGAGTGTTGTGGTCACGAACAAATTGAGTGGATATTGTGCGTGCAAGTGAATGAGACTGAGAGAAGGAGAGAAGAGATACGACACCGAGAGGTTGTAAAACCCTCCTCCGAAGGCCCCACTCTCGTCGGCGAGAGTGGTCTACTTGATTACACGAAGGTGTACAATGCGTATGCAATGGACTGATGCAATGGGACTATGCCCATGACGACGACGATGGTGACGACGGCGACTTGATGGCTGAAATCTGAGATCTTCTAATCGCTGAATTTCGGGACTGTTTCGGTGGCTGAAAATGACTGTTTTGGCTGCGTTTTCTTGGGCTAAAGATGGGGGAACTTCTGCAACCAATCTAGGATGTATCTGCTACATTGCTAAAGGCTGAAAATGTTGTGTATCTGCAGCAGGTTGGGGCTGAAAGTCAAAACACTGCAGCAATGCAAAAACGCCAACAAAAAACGCTAGGTTGGCTGAAATTGCTGATGTCAGAACGCTGATTCTGATGATGCTTTGCAATCCCAAAAACGTTGGGCTTTAGGGGCTGCCTGAAGGGGGAACAAACACTAGAAAGGGTTGGACTTGATGGCGATGGCTGATGCTGAGAAAACGCTGAGGATGGGAACTTGCCCGGCGAGGATGGGGATCCAAAACGCTGGGGGTGTTGGGGGGTATTGCTGAGAAGTTGCCTGTTGAGCGGGAAGCTCCTGTTGCCTCTTCTGCCAAAAGGTGCTAACATGGGTTTGCTTATATGTTAACTTAGCAAAATTGCCCTACCTACTTTTGTTGGAAAGTCACTTAAAAATAATAAGTGAAAATCCCAATAAATAGGAAAATAGGCTAAATGCACCGGAAAATTCCCCTAACTGATGCTAATGGATTCTGATGGGAATTCCAATGATCATGCTGTGTGCAACTGTCACAAAACGGGAGCGTACACGAGCACTTGAAAACGGGAGCGTACACAAAACGGGAGCGTACACGAGCACTTGAAAATCTGAAAATTAAAATACTTTGCAAATGTGCGAGAAGGGAGAAGATCGACACAGTATTGGGGACCAGAAGATGGGCTGGTCCCCCCCGTTAAGAGTATTCTTTTATTCAGGGAGAATTCGTATACAAGCACGAGAACCCGAGGAAACCCCTCCGTTCTGTAATCTTAGACCCAAAGGTCGTGCTTTCCCGTAAAGGGCTTGGACACAAGGCCGTTCTTTCCCGTAAGGGACTTAGGCGCGAAGCCGTACTTCCCGTGAAGGGCCTTCCCATAGGACGGGAGATTCCTGCAAAACAAACCACACAAACACGGGACAACAATTCGTATAGCGAATCCACAATAGATACCTGTCGCTCTTGCGCGGGAAAAGAGGCTTCCGTGCTTCGTAGTCTCGCGATCTCTTGCGGCAAGAGTCTTCTCTTGCTGATGTTGGTACCTCCCGTGAGTGAGGGCATGTGGTGCTTTTATAGCTCCCTCGCCACGGCACGAATAACTGCTCGCGTAGAGATCACGGCCGTTTTTTTTTTTTTTTTTTTTTTTTTGCACTGTTCTACCCGAAATAGGGAGAGAGAATTCGCTGGCTGGTTTTGTTGCTTTTATCTTCTAAGTGGCTGCCCACTTATTAAGTGGGCAGCCGGCATATTTTAAAATTGGTCTGAACCTGCCCAAAAACTCAATAAAACCTTATAAGTTAAAACCAATGCATTTAACAACACTTCACAGGCGTCCCTGGATGCAACCACATGCACGAATGCAATGCAAACATAGATTCCTCACGGGAAAGCGTCTGCCTTCCCGCGATTGTTCCTGCTTTTCGTAAAAAGCTTCATTGAACCCATCTTTATTCTTGTGCTTGCGTTCTTACGCGTATTTTCTTACTCAGTTCGGATTTCCTCCTTAGCCTACGGAATGCCCCCTTTCTGATGCACCCGTCACCCATCATGTGACGCATCAGGGGCACCCGTAACCCGGCCCTTTCCACCGAACTTACGGAAACTCCTTCGCGATGTTTACCGTCACCCATCAAATGACACATCAGAGTTGTCCGTTCTTGATGGCATTTCCTGTAGCTATAATCTTTTAACAGTTCTTAGTGTACACATTAAAATATCCTAATTTCATAAAAAGAAATTAATCATTAAAAATAAGAAATAGTCCAATTAGCAACATCCCTCTGGCTTCTAAACAGTTGACCTCAACTGTAGTGCTTGGACATATATCTCCAATATCTCGGGATAAGCTGCTAATTCCTCCTGAGTCATCCACTGAGCATCTAGTTCGAATAATTCTTGAACTTAACCAAATTCTTCCGTGTTATCTTTCCGGACTTAAGGGGCCGCTCCTGATGACTTACAATCTGCTCCGGTTGGAATTTTATTCTTGTGCTTGCGTTCTTACGCGTATTTTCTTACTCAGTTCGGATTTCCTCCTTAGCCTACGGAATGCCCCCTTTCTGATGCACCCGTCACCCATCATGTGACGCATCAGGGGCACCCGTAACCCGGCCCTTTCCACCGAACTTACGGAAACTCCTTCGCGATGTTTACCGTCACCCATCAAATGACACATCAGAGTTGTTCGTTCCTGATGGCATTTCCTGTAGCTACAATCTTTTAACAGTTCTTAGTGTACACATTAAAATATCCTAATTTCATAAAAAGAAATTAATCATTAAAAATAAGAAATAGTCCAATTAGCAACAGCAACCGGAGGATATGTATCTATGCTAAGTGACTGGGCATGCACGGTCTACGAATAGACTCACAAAAGTGCCAGATCACTGCTAATCTAACTTGATCGGACTGACTGAACCCTGCTGTGGTGTAGCTTGTCCACGGACACATAGGGTTGGGATGTGTCACGTGACAGCTAGTGAGCACCTCCTGTAAGCCCGGTGGTGCAGCACTAAGAATGTGGAGGCAACGAGCCTCTCTCTCTCTCTCTCTCTCTCTCTCTCTCTCTCTCTCTCTCTCTCTCTCTCTCTCTCTCTCTCTCTCTCTCTCTCTATGGATAGTTTCCTACGACGTTAAAATACTATTCTTCTTCTTCTTCTTCTCTCTCCCCGTGTGTGCAAAGAAAGAGGCAAAGAAAGAGGCTGATTTCTATTACTTAAAATATCCCTCCAAATGCCCAAATGGTGTTGATTCCGAGGGCAAGTACATCACTGCCTCCAAAGCAGCCCGGAAGGCGAGCTCGGTTCTTCAATGGCTTGACACGTCCACAGTTTGTGACATCCCCCCTTCTTGAAAGAAGAGTAATCATCCGCGATTACCGTATATCTGCAAAAGAGCTCAAGTTAGCTCAAAAATTTCCGAGGGACATTCCAAGGGACAATCAGTTTTTTCATTCCATATTGGAACTCTTGATATTCTGGCATAGCAGAATAAGCCATCATACCCAAACCGCATTGATTTGTTACGGGTGCTCGATGCACATACGCACGCAATCTCACCCAATTAGGAATACTCAGTGGTTAGCACATAACAATGCAACACAAATGCTCACATATGCATGTTACAACACACAAAAACATGCAATCGCCAATGAACTGTCACGTGACACACCCAACCCTATGTGTCCGTGGACAAGCTACAGCATGACCAGGGTTCAGTTCCGTCAAGTCAGTCTAGAATAGGAAGTGATCTGGCACTTTTGTGAGTCTGTCCGCAAACCGTGCATGTCCAGACACTTAGATTAGATGCATATCCTCCGATTGCACACACCATGATCATAAGCATTCCCATCAGAATCCCTTCAGGGAAATTTTCCAGTGCATTTAGCCTATTTTCCCTATTTTTGACATTTTTCACTTATTAATTTAAGTGACTTTTGTTGGATAGTAGGTAGGGCAAATTGAGTAAGTTTGTATATAAGCAAACCTAGGCTAGTACTAATTGGCGGAAGAGGCAGCAGAAGAACCTTGCTCAACGGGCAACTTCTCAACAGAACCCAAGAGACCTAGCGTTTTTGCTCCACAACAGCAACCTAGCATTTTGGACCAGATCAGCCAACGCTTTTGCACTTGCAGATTCCGGCGACAGCAGAACATCAGATCAGCCTAGCGTTTTGCATTTGCAGGACAATCGGCAGCAGCAAAGCAGAATTCAGCCCTAGCATTTTTGGTTTGCATCACAACCTCAGCGTTTTTGCAGATCATCGCGACGATCTGCATCAAGAACCACCAGCGTTTTCAGTTTTCAGCCTTTAGCACTCGCAGATCAAGTCCTGAACCTAGCAGATCTAACCTTCCCGCAGCAGATCCTCGCCGCACGGTCAGATCTAGCGAAGTTTGCAGATTCAGCCCGGAAAACGCAGATTTCAGCATCTGCGTTTTCAGCGCGTAGTCGTCGCCATCGACATCGTCACCGACATAAGTCAGAATTTAGCAGATAAAGATTTGCATATTTCAGCCCTTAGAGTTTTCAGATTTCAGCCCGTCTCATCGTCGTCGACATCGTCAACAAGTCCAAGCGTTGTAGAGATTTGTGCAATCAATAGTAGACCGCTCTCGCCATAGAGAGTGGGCCTTGGGAGGAGTCTCTGGTGTCGTATTCTCTTCTCTCTCTATCTCTCAATCTCACGCACTTTCACGCACAATGTCCATTCACTTTGTTTGTGTCCCTTGCACTCTCTCATTAAGAACGGAAGGCTCTTTCTTCCATAAGAACAAAAGGAACCTTGAGCACAGTTCGGAGCACTCATCTTGAGCAAAGTTCAAACATTCATTCCACTGCACCTTACATTGGTATCAGAGCTTTGGCAGTGTTCTGTATCACTCGAGGAAAGAACCACAAGAATCACAGAATTTTTTGCTTGTTGAGGTCGCACGAACCCAAACTCGCTTGGGCGTGTCGACTCCTAATCGTGTTTTTGAAGAGTGACGGGAATCCCAGGAAAGAAGGGCTTGTCCAGCCTCCCTTGTGCCTCTTTTCACTCATTGACAACCGACCGTGCACTTAGCGGCCGGCCAATCGACGTGAGGTGGGAAAAAGCAACCTTGGTGTGAGCGCAAGGCCGCCAAGGGGTGCACCCGCGGAAAAGAGTAGAACTCGGGTGAAGAGAAGATCCTTCTCTAACACAGATTGCAAGCGAAAGAAGAACCTCAAGAACTCAAGAACCCCAAGAACTCAAGTTCCTTGTGAACTTAAGAACCCAAGACCACAAGAACCCACAACTTCAGTGGATGGTCATCACTCGAAGCGGAATGGATACTTCGCTTGGAGGTGATGAGCATGAGAGAGGCGGCGAAGAATTTTCCCCACCAGGAGGTTTTTCCGACCCTCCCCCTTCCCCATCTACACCAAGGATTGCACTAACTCCTATGGAGGAATTGGAGCAATTGGTTATGGAAAGACAGCTAGAACGCGAAGAAAGAAAAGCAGAAAGAAAGGCCTACGAAGAACGAAGGGCAGCCATAGATCGTGAATACAAAGAAGGAATGGCAGCCATAGAGCGTGAGCACGAGCAAGCACGCTTGGAAGCCAAAGAATGACAAGCAAAATTTGATCGCGAGAACAACGAAAGACAAGCAGAATATGATCGCGAGAACAAAGCAAGACAAGAGAAGGGCGACCAACACATGAAAGAGTTGTGGCGACTTTTTTCTCAAGTGCAGGCATACTTTGCACAGAATCAGGAAAAGGAGCCTCTCTGACTCCCTTCTTCTCCCAAGCATGATACACAAGATTTGCATGATTATGAGAAGCATGATGAATTGAATGATAATGATGAGCATGATGATTTGAATGCCAATGATTTGCATGATGATTTGGATGACAATGACAAGCATGATGATTTGCATGATCAAGATGTGATTTCTCACAAGCATGATGATTTGCATGAAGATGATGTGATTGTTCACAAGGATGATGAGTTAGTTGATGCTTTTTCTAGCGAAGCTAACCTGGTTGCAGATTCGATCAATCACGAAGAATCGATCTTGGCTCTCGAGCCTAGGTCCAAAGCACCCTCACAGGAAGTAATATGTGTTCGGATGATTCGTCAACACGCATTATACGAGTGTTTCATTCATGATCGTTTTCTGTATTTTAGTCAACGTCTTTATGTGATCCCTTTTTCTAGGCATAACATATTGTACGTTGAGCACGATTCACTCATGGATGAGCACGGATGTATGCGGATTTCTCATGAAAAGCTGAAAAGTATGCATTCAAGGAAGTCACATTCCCTTTCAGTATTTCTTTATATTGCTTTCACAATGCCGCTACTCGCGCTCAGCACCTTCACTCGGGAAGAGTACCAAAAATTGAGCCCTTTGCACATATTTAAAGGCCCTAGGCCTATGAAAAGCACTTACATGAAAAGCATCAAACTCAAAAGCATCTAGTCTTCAAAAGCTCTAGCGCCAAAAAGCTGCCAGCCAAAAACAGGGAATTCCATACAACTACCACGTCAGCAATCCAACGTAAAACGCGGAAGTCAGTACAGCCTACCACGTCATCGACGTAAATTGCGAGCGTCCGTACAACTACCAAGTCATCATCTTTTTCGCAAGAGATTAAGTGTGTGTGTGGTCCCACTTTATTTTAAGGGCTTTAGGTCTCCTGGGCCCCATCGGACGAGGTCCCATAAGTTGGTGGGAACTCTTCTTTAAAAATAGGCCACTCGACAAGACTCTGTAAGTTGGTAAAACATCTTTTGTTGCTCTTGCTTCTTCACTTAGGGTTTAGGCTCCTCGGCCAAGAACTCCAGGTTGGCTCCGTTCTTCAGTGGCTTGACACATCAACAGTTTGTGGCATTTATTCTCGGTTGCATCAATTTAACACTTATTTTGCTACTAAAAGAAAAAAGTAATAGTACAGTTTTGATTGTTGCCATATATTTGTCAAGTGATGCCATTAATTGGTATGAGGCTGGCAAGAGGCACAAATGGCCGAGCACCTTGGACGTGCCCCAGATGGTGAGCCATTGTCTTTCAATTGGGTCGACCTCCAAGACGAGATCAAGGCTCATTTTATACAGTTTGTGACATCCACCCTTCTTGAAAGAAAGTAATCGTCCGCAAATACCGTATACCTACAAAACCACTCATGTTAGCTCAAAAATTTCCGAAGGACATTCCGAGAGGCAATTTGTTTTCTCAATCTAAATCAAAGCTCTTGATATCCTAGGTCGTTGGTTTCCCAGAAGTATCTCATCCAATAAGGAATATTCAATGGTTGGCACATCACATTGCAACACAAATGCTCACATATGCATGTTACAAGACATAGAAACATAAAGTCATCGATGAACACTCCTCTCACAAATAACCATCCAGGTCCGGGCCAAGAGCTATATACCTAGATGAATCCAGGATAAGCCCGGATTCACCCTTGAAGGAAAGTGCAAGGTATAGACCCATGGTAGTCACCCACAAGACGATATAACCATCAGCTCCATCATACATAGTATTGACTAAATACCACGACATCCCCACTTAACTTCGTCAGTGCCCAATAGTGGTTGTAGAACTAGGTACTAACATATGCCACCAACACAACACACACCACACGCACACACACATGAGCATACATCAACACAAAATTCAGTGTACTGAGTTTCTGTCAAGCTCGGGAGATCAAGGGCAGACTCAGCCATAATGAAGCCTAGCACTAAAAGAAGCATGAAATCGAAAAAATTAGCACAAATGAGGTAGTTGATAGGGCATACGCACAACAAAAGATAGAAAGAATTAGCACAATATCAATTGGTCGTAACTCGGACGAAAACTTCACAATGTGAAGTTTGCATGTCCGCTATACGACTAAAAAATATACCTAGATGAATCCAGGATAAGCCCAGATTCACCCTTGAAGGAAAGTGCAAGGTATAGACCCATGGTAGTCACCCACAAGACGAATAACCATCAGCTCCATCATGCATAGTATTGACTAAATACCACGATGTAACCGGCCTGTTCAATCCAAAAAGGGCGGTAGACTTTACTTCAAACCTTGATTTAGCTTTCACCCATTATTAGTCTTCTATTTTACCTGTACTTTCAAGACACAACAAAGGGGAGAGGGATACAGGCTGCTAGATTGCACCTGTATGAGTAGACCGACACTAGATTGGCCCCTAACTTAGGCGCCCCTTTCGGTATTTCTTTATTGTTCAAAAGAGGGAATAAACGCTGTGGTTCCCTACAAGCTGCCCCGCACAAACTCGGCTGAATTTCCATTGTTCCAGCCCGATTTCGGTAGCATAATTGTACTAGAACCCTTCACAATCAGTATTCCCACGCATTGGCCGACTTTCCCGACGCATACGGGCACTTTGCAAAACCTGGCGAGAATCTGCAGCACGCTGAATTCTCTGTTTTCAGCCCTGAAAATGCGCCAGATCACCTGTACACAGATCCCCTTGCGTCCCCGAACCTCCTGGGGGTATTAGGGTCCATTTAGGGCCAAAACCCTAAACCTGCAAAAATACACAGCAGGCTGTAATTCACTGTTTCGGGCTCCGTTTCGCGTGCCGGTCGCATCCGTAGCAAGTCCTCGAGCTCCCGCACCTGTAGGGCTACTTGCCCTTTGAATCGGACGAGATTTCTGGCGTGAAACCTCTCCGAATTCACCTGTACCTGCGGGGGGATTAGCCGCTAGCTAATCCAGTACCTGTGCAAGAGGCTCTTGCCTCGGCAATCGCGCATGAACCCACACAACTGTACATTGGTCAAATGAAGAGCCCACTAGAGGGGCATAACAAACTACCAAAGGGGAGAGAGAGGGCAGTGCGTAGCGTGCAGGGCATCAGTCCTGGCACCGCGCTGTACATAGGAGGGAAAGCAAGCAATCCATAGCTCTTAACCTATGACAAATCTGAAAATGAGGCTCTCCCCCTCCTAAATTCAGCGCCACTTCTTGTTGCATGAGGCAAGTGCACCAGAAGGTGCCACTTGGCACATTTATAAGCATTTTCCCGTTTCGGGGTTGCCGTCTAAAAATATCCCAATCGGTTGCCCAGTTGACTTCACGGTAGAGTAAGAAAATGTTCCCCTTGTCATTCCGGAGATAATGACGTCAACACATTTTCAGGTCCCAAAATAGCAATTCCCTAAAATTTAGGAGATGCTGACATTGTATCTTTCTAGGTCATCCGACCCTCTTTGTACACTGCGGCCACATCCAAAACTGAAATGTAGCCTCTGTAGCAAAGGATTCCACTTTGGCTAGTCAATGACCCCACTTGGCTAACCATAGTCCTTGTCCAACCTTAGTGCTCTCTTGCCCTCACGCCTGGACTCCCTCTGGACAATTCCACACTAGCTATGCAATGCAGGGCAGTTAGATTTCCCGAGGGGTGTTTCCAAAAAGTGAAAGTAAATAGATAATAAGAAAGAAATCAACAAAAAGGATAGATAGTAGTCACATGCTGGTGACATACCCCCCTCTTGAAATCTCAAACGTCCTCGTTTGCATCTATGTCGTTCATGCTCCTAGTCAACACTGATGTATTCAACACCTGTCGACACATGTACGACACATATATGCTCATTGTCAACCCTGGTGTATTCAACACCTCGTCGACTCATGTATTGCTTGCGTGTGAACCCTGTCCCAACGACATAGTGGGTATTGCTTACCCAAACCGACAGTTTAAGAATGCAGTTACACATGTACTCTTCAATAGAAGCAATCACTGTATCCTTGACAAACTGACAAGAAATACTCACTTCTATAGCACTAACCAAACTTTTGGACATTCCATAAGAGCAATTGCCAAACTGACAATTTGTACAGCTCTAACATTCATGTAACAGGTATTTGATTTGAGCTCACTTTAAATACCATGTACATCATTTGTTTCAGAATCCATTGTCACACTGACAATCCATTTAGCTTTGAAACTCAAGGGGTCAAGGTAGGTTGCAAATCGAAGGCTTCAAGGTAAAGTGATAACACAGTTGGTGACTCTACAAGTTCACCTTCTTCCATCCACTTAGCATCCATTGGTGGATAGTTTCTGAACTTTACCAAGTAACGCCTAGCAACCTTGCCTTTCACTTTCCTTTCTTTGTGTGCCAAAATCTGTTCCGGGACCAAGATCTCGTCAAGTTCCTCGACTTCCGGCTGATCTTCAGCTGGCATATCTTCTGGCACATCACCCACATAGGGTCTGAGAAGACTCACATGAAACGCATTGTGAATCTTCCAACTGTCAGGCAATTTCAGCCTATATGCAACATCACTGATTATGTCGCACACTTGAAAAGGCCCATAGTAACGCATGCTGAGCTTTGGAAACAGTCTTTCCTTGCCCTTCATCTTCTTTAACCTTGCCTTTTCAAAGCCTAAAAGCACCCAATCACCAAGTGAATATACCACTTCACGACGGTGACGATCAGCTGCTTTCTTTTGCTTTGCCTGAGTCCTTTCTAAGGCCACTTTTACCTTCTTGTACATTTCATCCATGTCCGGAACATACTTATCTGCTTCAAATATCTTGTCCTTTGTATGCAGTATGGGAGGAACTTTCTTGCCACCTTCAACTATCTCAAAAGGTGCCTTGCCAGTTGATGAATGCACTGTATTATTGTATGCATACTCCACCAATGGCAAATACTGCTTCCACTTTCCTTTATGCTCTGACACATAGCACTTGAGCAGATCTAGGACAGTAGAATTGGCCTCTTCTGATTGCCCATCTGTTTGAGGATGAAATGACGAAGAGAATTTGAGCGTTGTGCCCATATTCTCAAACAAGCCTCTCCAGAACAAACTTGTCATGCGTGGATCACGGTCGCTAACAATCGATTGTGGCATGCCATGATACTTGAAAATATTGCTCATGAACAAGCGTGCCATCTGATCTGGCTTTATCTTCTTCCTGACAGGAATAAAATGAGCCTGTTTGCTGAATCTGCAAATAATGGTCCAAATACCATCGTTTCCTGTCTGCGTTCTCGGAAGATCAAAGATAAAATCCATAGCAATACTTTCCCATGCTTTATCTGGAATAGGTAGTGATTGCAATAACCCTCGTGCCTTTTGCCTGTCAAACTTGACCTTTTGGCATATTAGGCATTCTCGCACAAAGGCATCCACATCCCTTCTTAATGTAGGCCAATAGAAGAATGTCTCAACCGCTTTAACTGTAGCATCAATACCACGATGCCCTGCATACGGTGGGACATGACTCTCTTCCATAACTTTGCATCGCAATGGCTTTGTGACACACAATCTGCCATGCATCATCATGAACCCGTCTTTAAGAAGATAGTGTTCATGACGTTGTCCATCCATTAGTTGCTCGAAGACCCTTGCAAAATCTTCATCATTTGCATACTGTTCTCTCATATCATCAAGTTCATGATGATAAGGAATCGACACAGCTGAAATTTGTGGCTTCCTTGACAAGGCATCAGCCACAACGTTCTTCTTGCCTTCCACATGCACAATCTGAAAATGGAACATGGACAAGATATTTGCCCATCGCATATGCTTCTCAGATAACTTTGTTTGTGTCAAGAAGTATCGCAAGGTCTGATGATCCATTTGGACAACAAAGTCTGCACCTAGCAGGTAGTGTTTCCAACTTAGGAGCGCATGAATCACAGCCAGTAACTCTTTCTCATAGACCTGCATGGTCATCTCTGGCCCTTGCAAAATTCTGCTCTCATAGGCTACTACCCTGCCATCTTGCATTAGCACTGCACCAATGCTACTACCGCAGGCATCACACTGGACCACAAATGACTTCCTAAGATCTGGCAACACAATGACTGGATCTGAAGTCATCTTTTCCTTTAAGAGATTAAAAGCTGAAATCTCTTTCTGTGTCTATCTAAAGGTGACTGCCTTCTTTTGAAGAGCATGTAAAGGTGAAGCAATCTCAGCGAAATTTCGGATAAACCTTCTGTAATAGGAGCATAGTCCCAAGAAGCTTCGGACATCATGCACCGTCTTCAAATTTGGCCATGACTTGATCGCTTCAACTTTTGCAGGATCCATTCTGACACCATCCTTTGAGACAATGTGTCCCATAAAGTGAATCTCTTCCAGAAAAAACTCACTTTTCTTTGCATTAATGAGCAACCTATGACTGCGTAGCTCTCTGAACACAATGGCCAAGTGATGCCTATGCTCCTCTTCATTCTTTGAATAGACTATCATGTCATCAAAGAATGTACCAACAAACTGCTGGTGTGGACGGAAAATTCTATCCATCATCCTATTGAACGTAGCAGGAGCATTTGTGAAACCAAAGGGCATCACTAAAAATTCGTAAAGGCCAAACGTCGTTCTAAAAGCAGTCTTGTGCACATCCTCTGATCTAATGCGGATCTGATGGTACCCACTCTTTAGATCTATCCTGCTAAACATAGCTGCTGCTCCTAATTTGTCCATAATATCATCAATTCTAGGTATAGGGAACCTATTCTTGATGGTATTCTTGTTCAGTGCACGGTAGTCGATGCACATACGCCATGAGCCATCCTTTTTCTGCACCAACAACACTGGAGAACAGAATGGAGATGAACTGGGCTGAATCAGCCCCTTTTCTAACAGCTATTGTACTTGGCCCATTATCTCTTTCTACTGAGCTGCACTAACCCTGTACGGAGGCTTATTTGGTGGGCTACTGCCTGGCACCAAATCTATCGCATGGTCCTCGGGTCTCTCTGGCAGTAATTGAGACGGTAATGAATCGGAAAAACAGTCACTATACTGTTGTAAAAACACTGACCTTTCTTTATCTAGCACAGATAAATTTGATTCATCACAATCTGACACTTCACGTGCAAAAACCAAGTACGCAGAAAGATGCTTTTTCATTACAGAAGTAATAGCAGAAGCTGATACAGTGGGAATAGACTCCCCTTTAAGCTTTACATCCAGAATGTGAGTCTTTCCCCTACTCTGTACAGTGATCTTTTTGTTGTAGGCATCCATGATTCCCTGTACACGAAACAACCAAGGAATACCTAACAACACATCACATCCGTCCAATGGCATGATGTAAAATTCTTCAGCATCTACATAGGACTGGATATGTAGACGCAACTTTCCAATGATGGGTGTCACAGCCTCTGTATGGCCAGGACATGCCAAACCTGCCTCTGTTGTATACCCCATCTCTTCAGGTCTGATTCCCAACTTTGAAGCCAATTCTGGGGAAATGAAGTTGGCTTTGGCACCTGGATCAAAGAAGATAAGCATTGTTTGATCCCTGACCTTTCTCCATGCTCTGCAAAGCTCACTTGCATCTGAATTTGGCTTGTCGCCCACCATATCTGGCACTAGACCAGCCATGGGCTTCTTTCCTGTCTTGTCTTCCTTGTCATCAGAATCAGCTGGCCTTTTCTTTGTAGGACAATTGTAAGCAATGTGGCCAGGCTGCTCACATATAAAGCATTTGTTCTCTGTCCTCAGGACCTTCTTTTGCTCTTCTGACTTGCAAGGAAAACGTCTTTTCCATTTCTTTGCTGGTCCTTTTTCTGATTCAGCCGTAGCTTTGTCTTTCCCTGCGTTGGCTGACTCCTGAGTCCCTTTAGGAGCTTCATTGGGAACGTGCTTCTTGGCTGAATTTTCCTTGCCTGATCCTGCCTTGACGCCAGTGTTAAATTCACAATCTTCTCCCTTGAGCAAACCATTGCCAGTGTTTGCTACCTCGATGAGCTGCGTCAAAGTAGTGACTTTTGTCTTCGTGCAGTATTTTCTCAATCCTTTAGGTAGGCCACAACAGTATTTTTCAATCTGTTCTGTCAATGGCACAAACCTATAGGAAGTTACTGGAAGTAGAGCTTTCCAAAACTTCCGATTGTAATCATCCAGATTTCTGCAAGTGGCAGCATTTAGCTGGTGCCATTCTGTCATGGCATCAGCTTCAAAGTCATCAAATAACCATGCTGCTGCAAAAATCTGCTTGAAGTAAATCCATGTGGACGGAGCTTGCCCTTGAAGCAATAAAGTTGTCCACCATTGTCCCGCATTCCCTGTCAAGAAAGTGGCTGCCTTGCGGACCTTTGAAGCCTCTGTAAAGTTTCCCCCTGCATAGGCCTTGTCAAACTGCTGGAAGAATGAGAGAGCCTTCTTCCTGTCATCAAACCCTATAAAGGTCGTGAATGACACACCTTTGCCACCTTCTTTGTACGGAGTTGGCCTCTCCAGCGGCGTTAAATTGTCATATGGAAGTGACTGAAACATGGGAACACTATTAGGGTTCATCTGTGTTCCTTGGCCGCTATTAACTTGATCTGAAAATGCCATATTTGGCTGCTGATTTGTAATTCCAGCCATACCAAAATTTGCTTGTGGCATCCCAAATTGGCCCTGAGTGCTCTGAAACCCTGGTAGCATGCCTGTGACACCATACATGGGGTAAGGGATCATCGTTTGAGCACCCCAAAACACTGTTCCTGGCGTATAAAACTGATTTCCAGGTGCATGACCAGCCATGCTCTGGAATACGGATCCACCTCCAAAATAGCCAGGGTGTACTGAAGGTGGTGGGAAGACCTGTTGCATAGCCTGTAGGTTGCTTCCCTACCCATTAGAACCAGCTATAGGCTGCTGAAAGGTGGCGGGCTGAACTGGTACAGCTTGAAAGACTGGCATCTCAGCCACCTGTTCTTGCACCTTAGGCATAGGTTGTGGAGACTGCATGTTCTCCGTCAAGTGTACAGGTGTTTCCATTGATTGTGCGGTATGAATCACCTATGCTCGAGCCTTAACAGGCTTTTGAATATGATCCAGTGACCCAACTTGCTGAGACGGAACAGGAGGTCGTAGAAAGGCTAAAAACCTCGGGTTCTGCATTTCTTGTGTGAACATAGCCACAGCAGTAGCCAACTGGGTCCTGAATATATCGTCATCTGTCTGTGGTGGTCTTGAGGACTCACCCACTTCATGTGTCTGTTGACCCTGTGAAGAGGAAACCTCTTCAGTCACATCATCTAATCTGTCAGCCATAATTGCAATTCCCTGTGTCTGGTCTATGATCCCCTGTGTCTTCAAGCCCAAAACTGACCAAGGCTCACTTCTATGGGAAAAAGTGATTTAATCCCGTCGATGGAACCATGTATCCGGCCTGTTCAATCCAAAAAGGGCGGTAGACTTTACTTCAAACCTTGATTTAGCTTTCACCCATTATTAGTCGTCTATTTTACCTGTACTTTCAAGACACAACAAAGGGGAGAGGGATACAGGCTGCTAGATTGCACCTGTATGAGTAGACCGACACCAGATTGGCCCCTAACTTAGGCGCCCCTTTCGGTATTTCTTTATTGTTCAAAAGAGGGAATAAACGCTGTGGTTCCCTACAAGCTGCCCTGCACAAACTCGGCTGAATTTCCACTGTTCCAGCCCGATTTCGGCAGCATAATTGTACTAGAACCCTTCACAATCAGTATTCCCACGCATTGGCTGACTTTCCCGACGCATACGGGCACTTTGCAAAACCTGGCGAGAATCTGCAGCACGCTGAATTCTCTGTTTTCAGCCCTGAAAATGCGCCAGATCACCTGTACACAGGTCCCCTTGCGTCCCCGAACCTCCTGGGGGTATTAGGGTCCGTTTAGGGCCAAAACCCTAAACCTGCAAAAATACACAGCAGGCTGTAATTCACTGTTTCGGGCTCCGTTTCGCGTGCCGGTCGCATCCGTAGCAAGTCCTCGAGCTCCCGCACCTGTAGGGCTACTTGCCCTTTGAATCGGACGAGATTTCTGACGTGAAACCTCTCCGAATTCACCTGTACCTGCGGGGGGATTAGCCGCTAGCTAATCCAGTACCTGTGCAAGAGGCTCTTGCCTCGGCAATCGCGCATGAACCCACACAACTGTACATTGGTCAAATGAAGAGCCCACTAGAGGGGCATAACAAACTGCCAAAGGGGGGAGAGAGGGCAGTGCGTAGCGTGCAGGGCATCACTCCTGGCACCGCGTTGTACATAGGAGGGAAAGCAAGCACTCCATAGCTCTTAACCTGTGACAAATCTGAAAAAGAGGCTCTCCCCCTCCTAAATTCAGCGCCACTTCTTGTTGCATGAGGCAAGTGCACCAGAAGGTGCCACTTGGCACATTTATAAGCATTTTCCCGTTTCGGGGTTGCCGTCTAAAAATATCCCAACCAGTTGCCCAGTTGACTTCACGGCAGAGTAAGAAAATGTTCCCCTTGTCATTCCGGAGGTAATGACGTCAACACATTTTCAGGTCCCAAAATAGCAGTTCCCTAAAATTTAGGAGATGCTGACATTGTATCTTTCTAGGTCATCCGACCCTCTTTGTACACTGCGGCCACATCCAAAACTGAAATGTAGCCTCTGTAGCAAAGGATTCCACTTTGGCTAGTCAATGACCCCACTTGGCTAACCATAGTCCTTGTCCAACCTTAGTGCTCTCTTGCCCTCAGGCCTGGACTCCCTCCTTACACTTCCACACTAGCTATGCAATGCAGGGCAGTTAGATTTCCCGAGGGGTGTTTCCAAAAAGTGAAAGTAAATAGATAATAAGAAAGAAATCAACAAAAAGGATAGATAGTAGTCACACGCTAGTGACACACGACATCCCCACTAACGTCGTCAGTGCCAAGAGCTGTTCAACGACTCCCTCATCACTTCTCCCACATAACCTAAAAAGGTCCGGGCCGAGAGAGATAGAGGCCTCTTACAACCCAACACCCCCTAGACCACAGTCTGCGTCATTTGGAGGCGCCAAGAGTAACCACTGCTCAAACTTCTCAATACTCCCCCCGTATATTGTTAAGACCTACACCACTCTGCTGCTTCACATAGGTCTAGGGCATACTGGTACGGCTAATATATCTCCGAGCTGGCCACCCATAGTCTAGGTTGTACTTGGCCCGGCCGCACCAGCCGGCCCACCTTGTCTCGGCGCCCTCATATATTTCCATATATCATTTTCAATTGGGTCGTGGGGATTTTTCCAGTCTTTGCCCTACCTCCCCTTGGGCACCTGTTTATGGGGCCACGGGGGTACCCACTTCCATCATCTGGTTATTGTGTATTGGGTCTTCTGCTCATGGTAGTCATGGGGGGCTAATCGCCCACTCTTCCACCATACCTTGCGTTTGTGTTCCTCTCTCTCTCTCTCTCTCTCTCTCTCTCTCTCTCTCTCGTGCACTCTCACATGGTATCAACAGCTTCAAGCTCTCGATGATCCAAGGGCGCATCAGGCTTTCTACCCAAGGGATCAGCAACAGCCAGCGTTTCTGTAAAAGGAGCACAGATCTGCCATCGTTTTTGCATGCACCAGGCAAGCGATGGAAATTTGCGTGTTTCTATCTGGGGGGAACCTCCTCAACCTTCGTTTTTGCATTTACACCTAGCGTTTTTGCTTCTGGCTGCCAACGCTACTGTTTTTGGGCAATTTCGTCGCGGAAAACCTCCTCCTTCCATTAGCCTTTTGGCTGCCATCTGCGTTTTTGCAACAGAGGGGGCAACGCTCAGCTTTGCTCCACCAGATCTTGCCTACGACACACAACCTTGCATCCGGTGCATTGCCGGTCAAAATCCTCTTCAAATCTACTGTTTTCAGCCACAAACACCTGCTGTTTTCTCTGTTTTCAGCCCACCTGGGGCTGTGCCATTGATTCACCGCCCTCCCCACACCCTTTGCATCGCTCCGGACCCTGCCAGGAGCATACGAGCACGCTTAAAATCGCTGGACAGCAGCGTTTTCATAACCTCGCAGTTGCGTTTTTGGGTGGACAGCAGCCTCTTGGTTTGTGTTTTTCAAAGAGGATGAAGTTACCTCCTACAACGACACCATCCGCGGTGGTGGTTCGTGCGGTCTCTCAATGACTGCTGCAGTACAAGGTATCTTCGAGATCGGCTTGATCATCTACGGGCGTACGATCCTTGGGAGATCCATTCATTCCAGCCATCATTCGGCAGTTGCGCACTCCAAAGGGGGTGGTTACTTGTGGTTTGCTATGGACACACCTATGCACTCATCAAAGGAGTTCACACGAAATGGGCATGCTCATGGCATATGGGATTCCGACATTCCCAGAGAAGACACCACCATCTTTGGTGGACAAACACTTACAACTTGACCTCGACACATCAGATCACTTGCTTACACAGGAGCATCTGCAGGACCTAGGGAGAGGATCTTGGATCTCTTCTTGAACAGGTTCATTGCTTGGATCTACAGACTGGAGTGGGACTTCGGTGCTTTGAACTCACTTGGAGAGTTTACCCGCGAAATGGGGGAGATCAGGCATCCCGCGACTACATCTGGAGTCACCCGGAGCTTGGCTTGGATGGTCGTGTAGTTTCTCTTCTACACTCCTGATCATTTAGATTGCTACCTCCAGAGTTGCTTACACTCACCCTCAATAACCTTACACTTCTACACTCCTAATCATTTAGATTGCAACCTCCAGAGTTGCTTACACTCACCCTCAATAACCTTACAACAGACTTGTCCCCCGACCTATGCAGTAGGCCACTCCCAACTCATTTACATTGAGAGCCACACCGAGCTGCGGTTTGGTGCCGTTGTTAGCGCAGATTCTGTTTTGGTTAACACCGGAGGATTGGAGGCAAGAGATACAGGCAAGACGGCGCAGACAGCTTGGTTTGGCCTTTCCTCTTCTCAGAGGTTATTCACAGCGCAAAATGCTCAGTCTAGCTTCCCTTCTTCATACACAATGATTACGGTGCAAACAGTTTGGTCTGACCACACCTCTTCTCACAGGCCCTTCACAGCGCAGACTGCTGAGTTTGGCTTTCCCCTCATCTTGGATTACCCTATCTACCGAGATAGGACACCATTTGGTGGTGGTCCGTGCGGTCTCCCGGAGACTGCAACAGCTTCCGATAGCTCCTACAGTGCAGACTATTTAGTCTGGCTTTCCCTGTTTCGGAGGACGTTTACGACGCAAATTGCTATATTTGACGTTCCTGGAGTTTTCCACAGTTTAGCCACCTGGCCACACTGGGTTCCAGGTTCATGCATTGACAAGCTTCCGGTCATTCTCATGACGATTCCTAGGCTTCCCCATTTTCTCCAGACGGTTTGACTACACACACCACAAATCCTATTGGGCAAGACACTTGCAGGCCTATTGGCACTTCTTTTATGACAAGGAGTAGTTTTCAGTTCGGGACCTTCACGCAGTATCTTCAACCTGTATCGGCGGAGTACAACAATTTGCTACACTGCTCGTGACGGCACTTTACCATGGAGATCTCTTGGGGGTCGGGACACCCCAGACTGCTGCTACACTCGCGGAGTTCGTCGGAGTATTGTCCTTCAATGGACATTGCAGCAAACATCTTCATCATTTGCCTCACATCTTCGGCTTCACACGGTTTGTTTAGCATCAAATGTTGAGATGGGGTGTTAGACTTACACCACTCTGTTGCTTCACATAGGTCTAGGGCATACTTGTACGGCTAGTATATCTCGGCTCTGGCCACCCATAGTCTAGGTTGTACTTGGTCCGGCCGCCCGAGTTTGGGACAGGCCGCCCACCCAATCCGGGCATCCTCATAAATTTCCATACATCATTTTCTGTTGGGTCGTGGGGATTTTTCCAAGCTTATTTATGGGGCCAAGGGGGTACCCACTTCCATCATATGGTTATTGTGTATTGGGTCTTCCGTTCATGGTAACCATGGGGACCAAATCGCCCCCTCTACCACCATAGCTTGCGTCTCTCTCTCTCTCTCTCTCTCTCTCTCTCTCTCTCTCTCTCTCTCTCTCTCACACACACACACACACACACACGTGCATTCTCACATATATAACCACAACGTCCGGGCCATGAGTATAAACAAGCATTCTCAAACATTCAATACTCCCCCCCACACATAACCACGAGGGTCCGTGCCATGAAGAAGCATTCTCAAACATCATTTCTCGGTACTCCACTTGGGAGTAAAATCACCAATCATTGAAACCAATATTAAAACCAGAGTCAAACAATTCAAATCGGTACAAAGACAGGTTCAAAACAAATACCATCCTTTTCAAACAAATTCCAAACACGATCACCAAACAAGTTCTCAAATAGAACTCAAATTTAAAAAGCAATCTCAACATCAGTCGAGCTCGAGAAGACAATTGGCTTTCCATCCTGAAACTTGCACCAAGTTTAAGGTTAGATTTCTTCCATAAGGTTGTAGCCGGCCGCGGCATGGTCCATAAAGTCTCAAATAGTCGAAACAAGCCTCGACAAGCAATGTTCCTGTATCAGAGATGCTAGTCCCAAGACCTGGCAATCACTCCAAGGTTTTTAGCGCGAGAAGAGACACTTGATGAGAGATGTCGAGAAATTTCAAGTTGTAATCTGCAAGGGTTTCTATGGATACCCCACTCTGCCAGAAGCTACCAAAAACCATATAACTTCGGGCAAAAAATTTCTTGAAAGCTTGCCAAGTCCTTGGAGTCTGCGGCAGCTATAGACATCCACCATTGCATAGCACTGCCTCTAAGAAAAACGGCAACTCGAAAAAAAAAGTTTTGATCCTTCTCTGCAAGTGATCTTTATGGCTTATGCACTCTTAAGACAGAGCGATGCAGACAGGAGCGCGCCCGATGCGCGATGAAGTAAGAGTGGGAGTGGTTGTATGCTTTCAGAAAAGCACACACTTGAAGCTCTAATACCATTGTCACGAGTCCGAGCACCACATGCCAACGAAAAAGAACAGATTGAACACTGTTAGCACTTCAAATAACATTGAATCGAAAGAGAGAGTGCACAACACACGAGACGAGGAGTGGCAGAGTTTTACCCCGAGAGAGCATTGGCCCCAAACCTTGGCGCCCCTTTCAATATTTCTTTATAATGCTTTCACAATGTCATTACTCGCGCTTTGCACCTTCACCCGGGACGTGCCAAAAACTGAGCCCTCTGCACATGTTTAAAGGCCCTAGGCCTATAAAAAGCAGTTACTTGAAAAGCATCAAACTCGAAAGCATCTGGTCTTCAAAAGCTCTGGCGCTAAAGAGCTGCCAACCAAAACAGGGAAATCCATACATCTGCCACGTCAGCAATCCAACGCAAAACGTGGAAGTCAATACAACCTACCACGTCATCACCGTAAATTACGGGCGTATGTACAGTTGCCATGTCATCACCTTTTTCGCAAGAGATTTAAGTGTGTGTGTGGTCTTGCTTTATTTTAAGGGCTTTAGGTCCCCTAGGCCCCATCGGACGGGGTCACATAAGTTGGTGGGAACTCTTCTTTAAAAATAGGCCACTCGACAAAACTCTGTAAGTTGGTAAAACTTCTTTTGTTGCTTTTGCTGCTTCACTTAGGGTTTAGGCTCCTCGGCCAAGAACTGTAGGTTGGCTCCGTTCTTCAGTGGCTTGACACGTCAACAATTTGTGGCATTTATTCTTGGTTGCATCAATTTAACGCTTATTTTGCTACTAACAAGAAAAATAGTAACAGTACAATTTTGACTGTCGTCATATATTGTCATGTGATGCCATTAATTGGTATGAGGCTGGCAAGAGGCACAAATGGCCAAGCACCTTGGACGTGCCCCGGAGGGCGAGCCATTGTCTTTCAGTTGGGTCGACCTCCAAGACAAGATCAAGGCTCATTTTATGCCACGGTCGAGAGTTTCACCCGCAACAGTGAAGGCCAAATCACCACAAGTTGGTTGGGCCAGTCGGTATTGGAATCCGAGTAGTAAAAGGGTGGTTAGGCACATGCGTATGGCAGAGAACCAATCAGACGTATCTAAAACACTACGCATGAGTGCATCAATCCATTATTGTTGGTCGGATCATGGATAGGATGTGTTCCACAATTCCTTATCTTGGAGTAAAAGGGTGGTTAGGCACATGCATATGGCAGAGAACCCAATCAGACATATCTAAAACACTATGGATGAGTGCATCAATCCATTATTGTTGGTCGGATCATGGATAGGATGTGTTCCACAATTCCTTATCTTGGAGTATTATATTTTGGACGTGATGTGTTTCACAGTTCACGAATGGGGAATAATTGGACGTAGTGTGGTCTACAGTTCAAATTTTCTACAAAGGCAACCAATGCTCAAGATGGTATTCTTCTCAGGTACAAAGTTGAGTGGAGCAACACCGAGGTGTATCCAGTTGGTGGCCACTTCGAGGGTGTCCATGGTTAGCTTCTTCATCGACTTGGTCTCACTATTGATGTCCACTATGAGTTGTAGAGAGAGTGTTAGTTTTGGCATCTCAAGTGGACTGCCCAATGTGATCCCATTATTTAGTTTGGCTTTTAGGTATTTATTTTACTTACTTGTCAAAGTCTGGGTAAGGCAATTTACTGAGGTTGCTATACAAGCAACCCCTTGCCTCCATTGTATACACATTCAGTTAATCATTGCCAAGGTTGATTGGTTCAGGAGACTCTGTCACGATTGTGACTATGTTGCAGTATTACATACACTCCTAGGTGCAAATACGCAAAGTGCCATGCCAAGGAGAACCCCTACGCTTGGATGGTCACGACCCTTCGCTCAAGAGACGTGCCTCTTCGCCAAAAGCCACACTCCTCCTACGATTGGTCACACCCCTTCGCTCTACGGGTGCGACTCTTCGCCCAATGGTTGCAGCTCTTCGTCGAAAGGATGTGTCTTACATCTAAAGTCATGTCTCTTCACCAGGAGACATGTGTTTTCATTTGTGTCTCTTCGTCTCCTATATAAGGAGCCATTGTATCACACATTCAATCAATCAATCGACAGAGAGTCTTCTGAGTCTTGTTTCTGAGTACAGTTCAAATTTCTTAAGTCTTAATCATGAGTTTAAGTAATTAAAGAAGGATTAGCAACTAGAATCCTTACAGTGGTATCAGAGCAAATTTTTTTCCGGAACCCGAAGGTTGTGAGCCTCTCACCCTCACCTCTATCCTCTCCCCCCCTTCCCGGAGTTGCATGGAAGCAGAAGAAAGGTGGTATACACACAACTATGAGCATGAGATAACTTAAATTTCTTCTGTTCCAATTACATACATATAGAACAAAGGACAGAGATACAGATGTGGTGTGCACGAGGGCCACGTACTCGGCCTCTTCAGTCCCTGCGGGATTGCGCTCGCACCTCTTCATGTGAAAGGACGGCACCTCTTCACCCTGCTGGCACCCTTTCGCATACGGGTGTGTCTCTTCGCCTGTATGCCCCTTCACTCGGCAAGGGGCTAAATTCCCTTTGTTGGCTACTGCAAATCCAAAGGGCACCTCTTTGTGAGAGGGCACTAAGGAAAGCACCCTTTCTGTCACAAAGTGATGACGTGGCGGACAGCAGAAACCCTAATTTCTGCCAGAAACCCTAAAATTCCTGCAAACCCTAATTTTTTCCAAAAACCCTAAATTCCAGAAATTGCGGAGGCGGATTTTTTTATTTTTATTTTTTTTAAATTATTTTTTTTTTTTGGAAAATGATGAGCGACGCAAATTTTGCTTTTGCTTTTTTTTATAAAAAAAAGAGAAAAGACTCTCAAGAGAGAGAGAGAACTGATGCTTTTGATTTTAAAAGCTTTTGGGGCTCTGCTTTTGGGCATCCCTTGTAACCTTTAAATTAGTGGTGAGGGCCTCACTTCTCAGAGCATCTGGACGCAGAGTCTGAGAGTGAAACCCTAACCGCTCTCTTGTACTTTGATGATTGATTAATATAAAAAGAAATATCGAAAGGGGCGCCAATCTTTGGGGCCAATATCTCTAGGCACGGAACTCCGCCGGGCCAGTGCAAATCTATTGTGATCTGTGAATTGTTTTGAAGTGGTTATTTGGTGCTGTCGCGGTTGATTCTTGACTTGGAGTGTCCAAGTTTGTTACAGTGGTATCAAAGCACAGCCGATTTCTCTTTTACGGGAAATCCGATCCCCGAAAATTTTTTTTCCGCGGCACCTATGGCTTCAGGCAATGATCAGTCGACTCCCTCTGCATCTGGAGATGCGGGCTGGAATCACAACGAAGATTCAGACAGAGAGTATGGCCCGCCTCGGCCTACTCAGGCGGAGCAAAGAGAGATGGAGCGTCGTCAATTGATTGGTGATGCAACAAAGATTATGCTCAATTTTGCCAAGGACCCGAAGATGGCAAAATATATGAACCAGACCTCTTTGAAAGAGGTACAGATGGAGTGGCAGAGAACCACAACACCACTCCCGAAACCCGCTCTCAAGAAACCTTCTGCCTCCAAGAAATATACGGAGAAGGAACTGGAGAACGTGGTTGATGCACGGATTGCTCAGCTTTTCGACGTGCAAAAGAAAGGCAAAAAGCACGGCAAAAAGCAAAACAAAGGTACTGACTTCCCGGGATATTTGGGTCGTCAGTCGACATTCGACAAAGCAAAGAAACGGAAGAAGCGTGTTCGATTTGAAGGAGTACCCAGTTCTTCTTCTTCTTCTTCTGACAGTTCTTCTAGCTCCTCGGATTAGAGCGAAGAAGACAGAAAAAAGCAAAAAGTGAAGCAAGACACAAAGCTTCGGAAAGGGCAAGAAAAAAGGCAAAGAAGGCTACATCTCGCCCAGAGATTGACAGTTCTACTAAGGACTCGTCTACTTACAGCTCAGACTTCGATGACGGAAAGTTTTATGCGAACAAGAAGAATTTTTTTTTACAAAGCCAACCAGTATGACTTTCTCGAAGATAAAAGCAAGAAAGTCCGAGAGTTTAAGGAAGGTGGCCACTCGATCAAGTTTGATACTTTTGAGGATACTCAGATGCTTCGAAGGCTTTGTCTTTTATACAGCAGTTTGACATCGCTTTCGCGGGAGGACGCTATTCAAAGCACTCCAAGATTCGGAGAGCTGCCTCTTACTTTAAGGGGAATGCTCGTACTTGGTGGTCCACGCTTCTATTAAGCAAGACTGTGCCAGTTACATGGCTGAAATTCAAGAGGCTTTTTATTTCTTCTTAATTGACTCAAGAGTTTGAGCGAGATATACGAGCTGCTTGGAACCATCTCCGGATGACCAAGAGCGATACAGTGAATTCTTATTGTGAAAGATTCTGGAGTTCTTTTCTACCCGCCTCTTCATTCAAGAAGATCTCGTTCAGAGAACAGATTGAGCGGTTTACCTTGGGTCTACCTACAGAGATCCGAGATCACTGCTTGGAATAGAAGTAGGCTTCTATTCAGGAGTTGATGAGTCATGCGAAGCGGGGCTTTGCCATTCACTCTGGCAGTCTGACCTACCCCACAGATGAGGCCATGACACAACGAGCCGAACAGACTTCTGGGAATGAAAGTAGAATGAAAAAGAGCAACCCAGAGAAAAAAAAGGATGCACGACCCAAGCTTACTCCTGAGGAGAGAGCTCGCTTCATCAGAGAGGGGAAGTGCTTTGGATGCGGGGAACATGGACATATTTCCGCAAAGTGCCCTAATAAGGCACAGAAAGAACAGAATGATAAAGACGACGACAGGTCTGAGAGTTCGAGAGCAGCTGAGGAATGTGGCAGAAAAGGCAGATAGAAAAGCAGAACTGGTACCACATGGCGTGGGACCTGCACCGAATCTAATGAATGAAAGTACAAACTTTGCCGCTTTCGGGGCAAAGTGAAGGATCAGGAAGCTTTTTTTAAGGAGCCAAGGCCAACTTCTTTTCACTTGGAATTGGCGGCTCGATTTGGAACTGCGCCCGACAGACTGACGCCACAGGCGGAGGTAGTTCGACTGGCACCCGGATGGGATGTTGCCATTACACCGAGCATTGGCAAACTTCGTTTGCAATGACAGGGGTGTTCAGGGCACGTGAGTGACGTTCTACTCGGGATCCCTTGGTACCACAAGAACTACGCCGTGGTTGACTACCGGGCCGAGAAAGCGACTTTGATAAATGAAGGGCTTAGAGATTGTACTTGATGAACTTCAGTTTTCTTACTCATTCTTTTGGGAGAACTGAACGATGGATAAAGGTTGAATATGTTTTGACCCGAAGAAAAGAACGCCAAGATTTTTTTTCTCCACGCTCATGCCGATTGCTTTTGAGAGGGCCTGAAGATCATACCATTGATCTGATATCTGGAAGCACGCCACCGAATCAGCCACCTTATCGTGTGAACCGAGTACAGAATGAAAAGATTATGAACTCAGTGAAAGACCTCTTGGAAAAGGGTCTTGTCCAGCTTAGTACTTCACCGTATTGCTCTCCAGTGTTGTTGGTTTTGAAGAAAGACAGATCTTGGAGAATGTGCATCGATTGTAGCACTCTCAACGAAATCACCATCAAGAACAGATTTCCGATTCCTAGGATCGATGATATACTCGATAGGTTACAGGGATCCTCGTGCTTTAGCAGGATTGACTTGAAGAGTGGATATCATCAGATCAGGATAGCGCCAGGAGATGTCTACAAGACAGCTTTTCGGACGACTTTTGGGTTATTTGAGTTTTTGGTGATGCCTTTTGGCTTAACCAATGCTCCTGCGACATTTAACCGGATGATGGACAGGATTTTTCGAGAGTACAGGCTATTTGTTGGCACTTTCTTTGACGACATCATTGTTTTCTCCAAGAATGAGGCAGAACACAGAGATCATCTACTTCAAGTCTTTCAGGCATTACGAGATCACACGTTAGTGATTAATGCAAAGAAAAGTGAATTTTTTTTCCTACCAGAGATACACTTTTTGGGACACATTGTGTCAGCAACAGGAGTGCAAATGGACCCGGCCAAGATAGAGACTATCCGTGATTGGCCCGATTTGAGGAATGTCCATAAAGTTGGAAGCTTCTTGGGACTGTGTTCGTACTACAGGCGGTTCATACGAAAGTTTGCAAAGGTTGCTTCCCCTTTGCATACCTAGACACAGAAAGGAGTACCTTTTTCGTGGGGACCCACAGAGGTGACTGCCTTTCGGACATTGAAAGAGAAATTGACTACGGGACCTATTTTGACTTTGCCGGACTTGCAGAAGTCATTTGAAGTATTTTGTGATGCTTGTGGTCGTAGTCTGGGTACGGTCTTGATGCAAGAAGGCCATGTCATAGCTTACGAGAGCCGTTTGTTCTCTAGGCCGGAGATAACAGCACAGATCTATGGGAAAGAGCTTTTGGCGGTTATCCACGCTCTTACTCAGTGGCGGCATTACCTACTCGGAGCGGATTTCATTGTCTTTACAGACCATCAGAGTTTGCGCTACTTCTGGTCACAAAAGCAGTTTTCGGAAAAGCAGATGCGGTGGGCGAACATCTTGTCACAGTTTCACTTCCAGATTGTCCATGTGCAGGGACAGAAGAATGTGGTGGCAGATGCTTTGTCTCGAAAACCATTGGTTCTGGCTATTTCCGCGATACATCATAGGAGCTTCGAGGATATGGTCGATCAGTGAGCCACAGATACAGATTTTGCAGATATTTTCACACGGATACGGGATGGGAGGACAGTAGCTGGATACTCCCTTCGGGAAGGCTACTTGATGAAAAAGACTATGTTGTGCATTACACAGCCGTTGAGGGAAAAGGTTATGACTGATTGCCACTGTCCACCTTTTACGGGTCACCGCGGCATTGCTACCACCATGAAAGGGGTAGAGAGAGATTTCTTTTGGCGGAGACTAAAGAAGGATGTGGAAGAGTTTGTGCGCAGTTGCTTGGTATGCTAGAAGGTCAAGTTTGACAGGCATAAGGCACAGGGATTGTTACAGCCTTTACCCATACCCACCCGCCCCTGGGAAAATATTGAAATGGATTTCATTTTTTTTTATCTCCCGAGAATACAGAATGATCACGATTGTTTTCCAATTACATGGCACGTCTGAGACGATTCTCTCCGACATAGACTCCAGATTTATGAGTTGGTTTTGGAAGGCAATTTGGGAGAACATTGGCACGTAGTTGCAGTTCTCGTCATCGTTCCACTTGCAGACTGACGGGCAATTTGAGATTGCCAATTCAGTGATTTTAGATTTATTGAAGTCTTGTATCTCGCATCAGAAGACTCAATGGGAAAAGAACTTACCTTTGGTGGAATTTGCCTACAATAACACGATACACTCTTCGACGGGGAAGACGCCATGTGAGATTGTTGAAACTGCTGCGAAGGTTCCATCCTTCCTGAGCACGAAAGATTAGAAATTTGAAGCGGATGAATATTCGCGAGATTTGGATACGGCTTTTGCCAAGGTTCGCGAGACTTTACAGAAGTCTCAAGAACGACAGAAAAAGGCAGCGGATCGCCATCGTCGCGACTGGAAACTGAAGGAGGATGATTGGGTGCTCTTACTTTTGAGAAGGCACGCCTAAGAAAGAAACATGGAAAGGAGAGGCTTTTTCCAAAGCTTAGTATGTGATACTACGGACCTTTCCAGATTACTGACAAGATAAATGATGTCTCCTTCCGATTGAAACTGCAAGATACTTGGAGGATTCACAATGCATTGCATGTGAGTCTCTTGAACCCTGTTAAGGGTGATGTGCCTGATGATGGGGAGCCTGATGAGCAACCCAAAGTGGAAGAAAACGAGGAGATCCTTGTCCTGAACAGATTTTGGCACATAATGATACGAAGAAAGGTAAAGTCCGAAGGCGGTTCTTGGTTAAGTTCAATAACTTTCCTGCATTTGATGCGAAGTGGATGGAGGAGGAGGACCTAGCAGATACTCCTCGGATTGTGAAACTTTACCTCGATGTTTTGGTTTAGCATAGTCTACTCCAAACGGAACCCAAAATTCAGCTTGGCCGGAGATCTGGTGCAGTGGGATGCACAAGAGGGGAGTCACTCCACTCCTTTGTCAACAGATGCCTCGATTTTGATACTAAAGTCACTGATGTCTCTTTGAGCTTCAGGGATACTGAGAGCTGACAGTATTCTGCTGGATGACTTTATGAAATGGAATTCCTGATTATGATACTGATTTGTTCTTGACTTCTTGTGAGTGCAGGAACTGATAGCCGAAATGACTGCAGCATTTTGGTCTGATTGATCTCGAATAGACATGGTTGCAATAGGGGTTAGTCAATCGGACATCGATGAGGTCCCGATTGGACCTAGATGTGATTGCTAGCTACATTGCCGATAAATCATGGTCTAAGATCCGAATGAATGTTGAATGTCATGTGATGTCCTGTGATGTCTGGTGATGTCCTGTGATGTCGTGTGATGTGACTGTCGATTTTGTACATGTGCTAGATGTGTGTTCCTAGTACGTAGGTACTAACAGTCAGTGTCTGCTAAGACGGTTTATGGCTTTTGTCGGTTTTGCAGGCGTAATCGCGGTCGATTACAATGCTTTCAAGAGGGGGGTATGTCACAAAGTGATGACGTGGCGGACAGCAAAAACCCTAATTTCTGCCAGAAACCCTAAAATTCCTGCAAACCCTAATTTTTGCCAAAAACCCTAAATTCCAGAAATCGCGGAGGCGGATTATTTTTTAAAAAAAACTTTTTTTTTTTTTTTTTTGGAAAATGATGAACAACGCGAATTTTGCTTTTGCTTTTTTTTATAAAAAAAAGAGAAAAGACTCTCAAGAGAGAGAGAGAACTGATGCTTTTGATTTTAAAAGCTTTTGGGGCTCTGCTTTTGGGCATCCCTTGTAACCTTTAAATTAGTGGTGAGGGCCTCACTTCTCAAAGCATCTGGACGCAGAGTCTGAGAGTGAAACCCTAACCGCTCTCTTGTACTTTGATGATTGATTAATATAAAGAGAAATACCGAAAGGGGCGCCAGTCTTTGGGGCCAATATCTCTAGGCACGGAACTCCGCCGGGCCAGTGCAAATCTATTGTGATCTGTGAATTGTTTTGAAGTGGTTATTTGGTGCTGTCGCGGTTGATTCTTGACTTGGAGTGTCCAAGTTTGTTACACTTTCCCCACTGATCGCAATGCACATCCCTTCAACCTTGCTCTCGCACCCTTTCCCATCAATGGCTGCTGAAAACGTCATCAATGGTTGCTGAAATTACCAAATCGCTGGGCTGAATTCTTAAAACGTTGGGTTGGAAACTCTTCGCACGCTGGCTGGCTGCCCCTTAGTCAAAGTCTTCGCAGGTTGAATAGCTCAAACGTTGCCTACTAAATTCTTTTACACTGGCCAATTTTGTACGCTGGTTTTTTGTTTTATGCTGGCAGCACCCTTATGAGTTACCTTATTAAAATACCAAGTGGCCGGTCAAAGTGGGCTGGCCTGTCCCAATTTTTGAAGCCAATGTGAACTGTTATAAATTAAAATGAACACAAATACCTAGCTGCTGCGTGAGAATTATAAGAGCCACGATTTGCAGAATTTCAGCACCCCCCTTCTCCTCAAGGGTTGCCCCAGGCTTCCTACGTGCACGTCGCACCACACATTTCAGACATTGTTCTCCCAAAAAACTCCCCGGCACCCGAAGAGGTAGTTCATTCAAGATTATTACCGGACCCCAGAGCCGAAAACCGTTCTAAACATAATTTTCGCTCCCGGAGTACTCGTACCAAAACTTGTTCCCAAAATTTGCACCAGTTCGTTATTCCCTTTGAGGCATAACCATGCCGAATTCTCGGGACGGAGGTGGTCAATTTGACGATGCCCTTTCTTTTATCAAGGAGCAGATGGCCACACTTTCCACAAGCCTCGCATCACTTCACACTCGCTTGGATCTGATGCAGACGCAAAACACTTCTCGAAGTCGTCCTGCTACTTCTCGGACTACACATGCAACATCTTCCACACCTTCATCTGCAGCTTCAGTGGACGAACCAAACAAACCAGACCCAACTGAAGAGATAGACAATCGCGAACTTCATTTACTTTATAAAAATTCTAATGCTGCACAGAGGAAGAAGCTTGATGTTAAACTGTCAGAACCGTACAATGGTCGCCGCGACAAGCGCGTGTTGGACAAATGGCTATTCAAAATGGAGGTTTACTTATCAAACACAGACTTAGTCGAGAGTAAAAACGTTGCACTTGCTAGTTCTCTACTCAAGGATACAGCATTTCTTTGGTGGCAATGACGGGTTGCTGATGGTAAACACACATCTTCTTGGGATAAATTCCGGCATGCTATTCGCAAGACGTTCAAACATGCAAATGCGGATTTTCATGCCCGGTCCTCTCTTCCCCGCCTGAGCCAAACAGGTTCCTTGGCTGCATACATCACAGAGTTCCAAAGGCTAACTCTGGAGATAGAGACCCTTAGTCCCTCTGATAAACTTCACAGTTTTATCGATGGACTCGAACTGAACCTGAAGGACGATGTGCACAAATACAATCCTACCACCTTGGATGATGCAATTGCCTATGTGGAGCGTCTTGACGATAATTTGCGCCCTACACGGTATTTTCTCCCTGGTGACAGATCTTCAAATAGCGCTCGCTTTTCACAACGCGATCGCAGAGACAGCAATAGCCAAAGTCAGCAACATCAATCTCAGTTCAGACAGCAAGCCACAACATCTTATTCAACTTCAAGGTTCTATTCTCAAGATCGACAATCTCAAAGCAGATCTTTTTCAAATGCTCCACTTGATCGTGGTAAAGGATGTGATTTTTCTAAAGATCAACGTTCCACTAGTCAGCAAGGCTCTTCCTCAAATGCATCTTCGACTTCGAAGAAGGAAGGATTATGTACAATTTGCGATGGTGACCATAGATGGTATCAATGTCCAAAGAGATCAAATCCGTCTAATTTGAAAAGAAATTCCAACGCGAAAACATCATCGAATGCTGAACAACCAGATTCTGCTAAGGATAAAGGAAAATTTGTGGTCAACACAATTCGTGTCTCAAAGGATACGACTATTCTTATAAAGCATGCTCAGTGCAATTCTTAAGTTTTGGACCCGCTTTCAAAGCAAGTTTTGAGCCTTCTTGGAACTCTCAATGGTTGTTCCATCAACATTTTGGTAGACAATGGATGCTCTAATAATTTCGTCAACACTCAGATAGTTCAACAGCTTGGTTTGCCAACTCTGAAGACATCTCACTTATATGATGTGGAATTAGCAGATGGATCAATTTTGACTTGTGATCAGCCAGTTCGACAACTGCAGTTCAAGATCCAAACTTATGCAGATCAATTGGATTTTGAAGTCATGCCTTTGTCTTACTACGACATGATTCTTGGTCAGCATTGGTTATTTCAGTATGATCCCGCAATTAGCTTTCGAGGACATACTATCAATTTGTTCAAAGATGGACGTGAATTGATTTTATACGGGCTTTATCATGCAGAACAAGTGATTCAAGCCTCACGTGTACTAATCAAACAGTATGATACAGTGGATTATGAACGAATATGATTTCCAATGCAGACGCAGACATTATTATTGATGAAGAAGTTTTTCCAAGTGATACTTCGTTACCATACAAAAATAAGGACATAGTTGCAGATTCCGAGTCTGAAGACAATTATGCTTTCTTTGATTCTTTGTTGGATGATGATATGCCAATTACAAGTCACGAAGTGACAGTTTCTGAGGACGATTCTGAAGAATTTTGGGATTCATCAATGGAAGATGATTACAGTCTCAATCCAAAATCCTCTACAGTGATTCACAAAGTTGAAGTTACCCCGTTTGAAGAGTGCCTTGAGAAGATTTTCTCTTCACCAAATAATTTGCACCAGAAATCTTACATCGCATGAAGAATTTTGAAGATCAACCTCTTGTTGCAATCAACCTGATTATGCCAGATTCCTCTAAAAGGTCTTTGAATAATGCAATGACATGGGATTTAGCAGTTAAAGCAAAAAGGTTTCACAAGAAGCAAAGGTTCAAGACAAAGGTTTCCGATAACTCAAAGATTGAAGATTTTCGAAAATTCAATGCTTTTCCAGAGTTCGATCAACATCAAAAGTCATTTCTTTGACATGGGCTCTTATTTTAAATGGGAGGGTATGTCAGGATTGTGACCATGTTGCAGTATTACATACACTCCTAGTTGCAGATACGCAAAGTGCCATGCCAAGGAGAACCCCTACGCTTGGATGGTCACGACCCTTCGCTCAAGAGACGTGCCTCTTTGCCAAAAGCCACACTCCTTCGACGATTGGTCAGACCCCTTCGCTCTACGGGTGCGACTCTTCGCCCAATGGTTGCAACTCTTCGTCGAAAGGAAGTATCTATACGTCTAAAGTCATGTCTCTTCACTAGGAGACATGTCTTTTCATTTGTGTCTTCGTCTCCTATGTAAGGAGCCCTTGTATCACACATTCAATCAATCAATCAACACAGAGTCTTCTGAGTCTTGTTTCTGAGTACAGTTCAAGTTTCTTAGGTCTTAATCATGACTTTTACGTAATTAAAGAAGGATTAGCAACTAGAATCCTTACTCTCTCTCTCTCTCTCTCTCTCTCTCTCTCTCTCTCTCTCTCTCCCCTTGGTCTCTACACTTCCACATCGTCGACTTTGACACTTTCATGTATGTATTGTTAGAGACATGTAGAGAAAGATGATATGTCAGCACTATTTTGTCTAATGAATGATTTGAACTTAGTGCATCTAGACATCTGTTAGAGATCTTGAAGTGAGATCTCGATGTGATGGATAAGTGAACTGAATGTGGACTAAATGAGATTCGAGTGCATCGAGATGTCTATCTGAATGAGACGACGACTTGATACTGGTGTAAGTGCAGCAAGAGTTCCAGAAGGATGAGATGACTACAAAGTGATCTAGGTGCATCAAGAGTTTTGGTCCTTGGACAAAATGAGATGGCTAGATTGAATAAATGGAACACTGTGTTCAATGTGAATTAAGTGTGTGATTTTGTGAATTGCATACATATGACATACTGTCTTGTGGGGATAGTCATGGGCATGGTTTGCTTGATTGAAATGTAAAAAAAAAGGATATGAATTTGATAGTAACAAGATTTAGTAGATCGAGACATCCATGAAAAGATCAATGCGTTCTGGTTGTCATTGTTAAATGGTTACAATAATTAGGATCTCTCTCTCTCTCTCTCTCTCTCTCTCTCTCTCTCTCTCTCTCTGTGCACAGCCTGCCCACACAGTTCTCGCCTTCTCTGCACAACGCCGACTTGACCGCCTTGACCATGACTTCTCACCCTCGCCCGCGACCTGGTGTTCCTCCGCCAGTAGCCCCATTTGAGTGTAAGTTGCAACCTAAGAGAGAGTGGTGCTTTCCCACCACTGCAAAGTTTGTGGCGACATTCAGCCATGGTTTCACTGTCGGTTACCTCCTAGCCGAAGCCCACCCACGACAGGAAGCTCACTTTTTGTCGTTTACCCCCTAGCCAAAGCCCACCCACGACAGTAAGCTTTTGTCGGTTGGCCCCATTTCCACCAGTGCAACCCAGAACAACAATCATGGCTACCCGAGCTTCATCCCGCAGCAAGGCCACCTTTGCAAGGATTGTGGCAACGCCACCCAAAATGGACAGCACCATCCGACTTCAGAATGAAGTCGAAAGACTCCGCAAGGAAAATGACGAGCTGAAACAAAGGCTCGTAGTGATCGAGACTCGGCTCACTGCAATGGAGAACTACAATAAGGAAGAAATGGAACAGATGGAAGCCAACCTCAACAAAACAAAAGAAGAAGTAGAAACCACCCTCACAAAGGCGGTCAAAAATCAAGTACAGGAAGTCATTCTCCACAAAGTTGAGGATCGCGTGGCATCCACGCTACGCGAACAACAACGGCAAGAGAACCTCGCCTTCAATGTTCGCATTGACGGGCTTCCAAGTGAATGGAAAAGAGAGGGAGACCTCAAGTTCCAGGAGTGCTTTACTCGCATCCAAGCAACAACCCCCATGATAGAGTGGGACCCAGCCACAATCACCTTCCTTACACATGAGCAACGCACCAACCATGCAATCTTCACTTTCAAGACCAAGGCGGACCGAATCAAAATCCTTGAGCAATCAAGGCTCCTCAAGGACACTAATATCTGGTTTGCAGAAGACCTCACACCCACCCAACTCAAACACAAGAAGGTAGAACTACAAAAGGTACGAGAAGCGCGCGTAGCAGGAAAATGGGCAGTCTATCGAGGAGGTAAAGCCATTATCCAAGAGTTTCGAACTCCCAAAATGGCTTCCCCCTCTCTCTCTCTCCCCCTTAGGGTTTTTGATTCTGTTTATCCTATCTTCTCCTTTTGTTCACCTCTCGTTGGACCCTCAGTCCTTAACTGAGATGTAACGTTTTGCTTTTCGGTCCCATAGGTCATATTTGACCTCCGTGGACGATAATTCTCTCTATCTCTCTCTCTCTCTCTCTCTCTCTCTCTCTCTCTCTCTCTCTCTCTCTCTCTCACTCACACACATGGATGTTAACAATTGCTTATACTCTTTGTTGAAATCACCTAGACACACGTGGATGGTGCCAGTGTAAGACGCTTTGAACTTTAATGTGACATGTAAAAATTCATTCTTGCAAACAGCGCAAAGTGGAAAAAAATAGATGATATTTAGCTTTCTTAGGGCTTTGGATGTTCAATTGTTTAAAATAATTAATGATGAATGTTAATGTTTTACATCTTGCTTGTAACATTACTTAAATTTCATTTCATGTTTTGCCATTTATTCTCAGGACCGAAACTCGTTTTTCAACCGTTTCCGTTTCTCCATTTCCGACTATGGTGAAGCAAAGCAACCCCCTTAGAGGTGAAGCGCACAGAGATGAGAGCATGATTAAAAAGGACTGTCCCGCGCATACAAGAGGTCTCTCTTCCCTACATAGTTCTCTCTCTCTCTCTCTCTCTCTCTCTCTCTCTCTCTCTCTCTCTCTCTCTCTCTCTCTCTTACACACATGGATGTTAACAATTGCTTATACTCTTTGTTGAAATCACCTAGACACACGTGGATGGTGCCAGTGTAAGACGCTTTGAACTTTAATGTGACATGTAAAAATTCATTCTTGCAAACAGCGCAAAGTGGAAAAAAATAGATGATATTTAGCTTTCTTAGGGCTTTGGATGTTCAATTGTTTAAAATAATTAATGATGAATGTTAATGTTTTACATCTTGCTTGTAACATTACTTAAATTTCATTTCATGTTTTGCCATTTATTCTCAGGACCGAAACTCGTTTTTCAACCGTTTCCGTTTCTCCATTTCCGACTATGGTGAAGCAAAGCAACCCCCTTAGAGGTGAAGCGCACAGAGATGAGAGCATGATTAAAAAGGACTGTCCCGCGCATACAAGAGGTCTCTCTTCCCTACATAGTAGTCTAGTCCCCAATATAAAGTTTGTCTAACCTCTCCAACAAGCCACCCCTTGGCGAATAAAGCCCTACGAAAAATAGTCACGTGAGTGCAAAAAGCAAGCATATGCCATGTATCCATTGCAAAGATCACAAAGACAAATCTATCCCAACAATCTTGCTCAATAGGGGGAAGCAAGGGGTATCGACTTGATAATCCTCATGAGACTCGGTGATCTTTAAGTCTTCACCAACAAATAGGCACTACATCCACAATCTGTTGCCAAACCAAGAACATGCACCAAGAACTATAGGTGCATAAACAGCCATGATCCAAAGTAGGGTACTCAATAACTCCAATAATAACCACATGACCCTACAAGGTACCAAAGTGCCATGATCACGAACTGCTGAAAACCATTGACTTGACTCCCCACAAAGATACATACTCCTACACTATGAGACATCGTACGAACTGTCAACTCCCAAAAAGCATAGGAAGCTCCTGCAAGCAGCTTCTCTCTTGCACCAAGAAAATATCCACATATAGAAGGAGAAAAGCCAGCTCTCTAAATAGAGCATAGCAAATGAGAAGCTACCACACAATGCTGGAGCTACCAATTTTTAGCAATGAAATTTGGGTCGTACAGCATCTGATGTTCTTGATCTTTCAAGAATCTGCTGGACCAATCTTGGGAAAAGAAGTCTACAGATCGGAAGGGCTACAAATGGATCCATCTCTTTAGTGTTAATTCTTTTCTATCTGTTTCAGCCAGTCTCCCCTGGGTTACCCAATTACAAATGTAGGCATTAAGTTGCTGGAGTGGTCCTTAGGGGCACTACAGCCATCCATCTCTCTCTCTCTCTCTCTCTCTCTCTCTCTCTCTCTCTCTCTCTCTCTCTCTCTCTCTCTCTCTCTGTGCGTGTGTGTGTGTGTGTGTCTGTGTGTGTGTGGAGATTAGGCGTACCCAGGTCTCCATTTCGTTTAGCGGAGGAGCAGTCGGAGTATCGTGCAGCAATAACTTGAAAATCAACCTTGCCATCGGCAATGGCGTCGCGAAAAGCCTGCAGGATGAGGACAGCAGCATCCCTGCTGGTGGCCTTAATGGTCACGCCCTCCGCATCGCGATGGGAAGCAGGCCTCCTGGAACCCTCGTGCTTCACTAGGATGTGCGATGCTCTCACTTTCCCAGACGAGCTCATGGCGGTCACTCAAGTAACAGTATGCTTTGATAGGTAGGTCTTATAAGGTCATCCACTCTTCTCCATTTGTGTGTGTGTGTGTGTTGGGGGGGGAGGGCGAACAAAATCCAATCTATCACACAAAAGCTTAAGGGTGATAATGACGAAGGGGTTGAGATGGCCAAGGTTTCTTATGCAGCAGATTTTGAATAAATCCTGGCAAGAATCATCGAGAGGCAGTTAAAGTGTAAATGATACAGTGAAGTTGTGCATTTGCTTTGGAAGCAAAGAAGTATGTGTAAGTTGGCTACACAAACACACACACATAATGTAATGAATGTGGACAATCAAAGGTCTACATTGGGCTATGTTTTTACAATCAATAGTGGTGGAGTTTCATCAGATCTTGGCTACATGTCTTAGTCCACCAAATCATGTGAGTATATTGCTACATTGAAGACCAATAAGGAAACTATATGGCTTGTTCATCTAATGCGAAAATTGGGCACTACTACTGAGTTTCTAATTTTCAATATTATAGTCAAAATGATATCTACCTAGCGCAAAATCCTAGGCATCATGCAAAGAAAAAGGACATACATTGATGTGAAGTATGAATTTATTCGCAAGAGGACAAGCACGACGATCTTGTCAAAATTCACACTAACGATAAGCATGTTATCTTCCTGCCAAAAGGTCTACCCTTTGAGCAATTTGAGCATTGCATGGTTCTTATGGGAATTGGGTAGCGATATGGACTCGACATAGCTTATACATATGTCCAAAACTTCTTAAAGACACATTGGCGTGTATGTGGGAGATTGTTAGGTGTAAAGGCCTTATGCCTTTTGGGTATTCGTCAACATAGCCAACCACCCACACTCACTTACTAACAATACCAATAATTACAAGAAGAAGTTTTGGGGCTTATCATCATGGGGTGCTGCACCCAAATCTTGGTGTACTCTCTCTATTTTGTCCATGTGCCTCCATGACTCAAAAGTGCACATAAAGCAAAGAGAAGATTCTAGGTCAAGATGGAAAAGACACCAATGCAAAGCACCATCGGCAAGGTGGAACAAGTAACATAAGTCTTAGGCCAATTGCATTCAAATGTTAACAATTGTAGTGAAACCAAAAGCTCTTATCAGGCAATACTTTGTTGTCATCAAAGTATGATGTTCTTCAACCACCCAGATAAGTACCCCATGCTTTGAAAAGAGCTCTCAGCTGCAAATGCCGTGCGAAGAGATTAAAAGATTCAAAATTTGAACAGAGAGGAAGGGGTAGGAATGGTGGCTAGGGACATGATTTGTAATGGAGAAAAGATCATAGAAGCAACCCGTGCTTTAGACCTACAACTCAATGTATGGTTGTGAGGTATAAGGTTGTTACAAAGAGCAATGCAGAGCTCCAATGCAAGTACATTGGCTTCATCCAAGAGGGGAGAAAGTGTAGATTCCAAACTTAGTTTGCAAGAAACAAGTTTGGATGGTAAGGTGAGGAAGAGGAAGAAGATAGAGGTTGTAGGGCTGGAATGGAAAGAGGAAAGACAAAGTGGAGAAAAGCATGCATGTTATTGGAGGGAGCCCAACTAGCAAAGAGAGGGGGGGGTACTATTACATTCAAAAGGGAGAAACAATTGGCTTTTACTCGTACTATTGGAGGAAAGAGTCAAATTTTCATATTCTAAATAATTTCTAGGTGCGTATTCACCTATATAATAATTTTCGGGTTAAGTTTGTGTAGGGTGTTACATATTTATATTTGAAATCATGCTCAACTATGCTTGCATACTATCTTAGAAAGACATGAAGTAGTGGATGAGATGTTGACGAAGAGTGTGTGGTGCGTGCGGAGTGAGAGGGAGGAGAAGAGTAGACACAGAGTGTTGATGGAGCTCTGAGTGAGGATTTGAATGCCTCACTACTCCTCATTGCTCTATATGATCAAAAGAATAGATAAGATTAGTACAATCAGTGTGATGGGTGTCCGGCCAGTTGGCCTAAACCCTAACAATCTCCCACTTGAAAGCCAACATGGCCCAAGTGGCCTACAACCTATACAATTAGGAAGCATCCAAATGGCTTCACCCTACACCTATCATCTCCATGCAATGTACAAAATGCTTTGGGGGTAGGCTCTTTGTGAGAGCATATGCACGGTTGTCATTTGTATGAACCTTGACTAGCTCAATGTGCTTGCTAACCAATATGTCATGTATCACATGATAACTGACTTCCATATGCTTAGACTTGGAGTGAATCTAGTGCAATCGCACTCTGATTATCACAACACAACACTGGAGTCTAAGTAATGTCAAGATCTCCCACGAGGAGAGCTAACCATACAACTTCCTTGCTAGCATCAAAAACTGTCACATGCTCTGCCTTTGTAGTGGAAGATGATGTACAGTTTTTGAACATGATCTCCATGACACGGCTCCTCCAGCAAATAGAAAACATAGCCAAACATGGATCTTTGACTATCCACCGCAATCTGCATAATCCGCATTCCTCTAACCCACAATCGATGCATCACTATTCCCAACGCGTAAGCACACACCTTTCACATATCTCAATGCTACAAACGGGAGCATGGAGAGCCCTGTAAAATACCGAGGATAGCACACTACAAGTCATAAACGAACAAATCTACATACCTGACGACTCGCTCAAATCCATAATCGAGCTCAACACGAACAGAGAGAGACAAAGAGTGAGATAGAGTGAGGGAGCACGTGCAGGTGCACCTCCTAGAGCGGAGTGCTACGTCGGAACTACGAGAGAGAAGAGAGAAGAGGAGAGAAAAACAATGCAGACACTGGGTGCAATCTCCCCCGGTGCAAGAGTGAGCGTTTTCCTCTTGCACTTATTTACTTATAGACTTTTGAATGCTAAAAAATGAATACACATTGTCCACCTACACATAAAGTGACTATAGCTCACAAAGAGCTCTTTTAATAATACAATGATAATGAATCTGCTATCCTTTGCACATTCCATAAAGCAGCTATGCATTTTCCACCTGTCACAACTGCAGTAAATAACAAAACATCAATTCCATTACATACTTCTCCGTTAGAAAGCAATTGTCGTCAGTTGCGAAGATAAGGATCTGTAAACCATACTTGTCAAAAATAGTGATTAGTGTTCTGTGTCATAAATATCACATAAAAAAAGAAAAAAATTATGAAACTAAACAACATTGCTTATGCCTGTCGTCATTCACATACTACCTATTCTAGTGTCCCATACCACTAGAATAAGCAGTATATGTCATACCCTGATGTATCGGGATATCATTGATCGTACTCATCATTCAACAAGTTAATTCATATCAATGTCAATTTCAATTCCGTTAATACTGTCGCGACATAAAATCATAATATATCCATTTGAAATCCAATTTCAAATCCAAACCCAAATATCTACCAACATATACACGGGTAACAAAATCATACTAAGGACAGTGGTGGCCAGCTGCAGCATGATTTTGTGATCGATGTTGCCTCAATGGGCGAATCTACACCAATAAGACATGCTGCCTAAATCGGTGAATCTGCACTAATACTGCCTAAATTGGCGAATTTGCATTTGGTATTGTTTAAAAATCGTGAATCTGTAGTTTGTAGTTGTGCTACCTAAATCGACGGATCTGCACTAACAAGTGGTGTTGCCTAAATTGGTGAATCTACACCAAGATGAGCATTGACACACTGCCTAAATCGACAAATCTGTGTGCATGTGACCAATGGACCAGACAACAGAAAAATATTTACTATTTGTGTGACACCACTTTGGAGTATATCAAAGGACATACAAACTGTTGTTGATTAATGCAAAGTACCTCAATTCGTATGAGTATCTACATAGCTTATTGGATGGTATATTGCATTTGAAAATATACATACCAGTGTGTGCATGTGGATAGAGGCAGAAGTAAGAGAAAGCTGCAACTGTCAAACTTACACCAAAGTATAGTTAACAAATCCAAAATGTGGTAATTTTGTGTTCGTAATTTGCAATGAAATAAAAGAATATCCCACCTATCTAGAATTTGATTCAATATTAGTCCTTGACTCGACAATCACAAAGTTAAAAATAAATTAAATGGGAATACACAAAGAAAAGTTATCCATAACCTCGCTGAAACTAAAATGTGAGACAACTTAGCGAGAAGAAAAACTCTGCAGTTTGACTTAATAGCATCGATTATTACTATAACTATAATTCTCTGCAATTTTATGATAATTGTTAATTCAAATTTTTATATGCAATGACAATAATAGTTTCTTTATGAATTGTTGACTATAATATAATCTCTAATGTTATTCTTCATATAATACACTATTAAGGTATTATGAATATTTTATTTATCTACTTATTAGGAACTAATCTTTTATCATTTATTATATATATTAATTAATATGTTGATATATCATATTTATATAATGTAATTATGATATACTATTACTATTTCATCTATAAAACACATAGTATAAATAAATAATGAATTATTGTTATGTAATATTCCCTTATTGTATTATAATATAATGTAAATTTACATTGTATGCTATATATTTTTACTTTATATCTACATTAATTATAGTATCTACAATCTCGGTGGATCTAATACAATATATGGGTACAAAATAAAATAAAGTAAAGTGAAAACCGTCTTGCAAAGGATAGACTTCACTGAACAAAGGAAACAATTTTGTGCGGTATTACCTAAAGAAATGGCCGAGTATGTCAACTCACAACGGCCTAGCACTATCATTGGAGCCATCCACCACACTATGGTTGCTTCAAGGATCAATTTCCAACAAGGGGTGATAAGAAATTTCAAGCCCATGGAAAACAAGGATCGAAATGAAGCTAAATGGAAGAGCAATGCTCAAAACTCTTCCCAAGGCAACACCACCAACAACAACAACAACAACAAGACCAAGAAGAAAGGAGCTTACAAAGGTAAAAATAAGCTCTCTCTCAAAGAATTAGAGTCCTTTCATAAAGACCATAAATGCTTTAAGTGTGGGGAGCAAGGACACGGTTATCGTTCTTGCCCCAAAAGAAATGTACTCAATGACACTCCTAGAGCTTCCATGGTTGAAGCTCCAAAAGAGGATACTCATTGAAAAGGCTCAAACCTCTCCTATGCTTGGGGAAAAGTAAGGGAGCATGATGCCCTTATTCTCTTTGACCCTGGCTCTACTCACAACTTCATATCAACGGAGTTGGCCACTAAGTTGGGCATTCAGGCTTTCGAGATGGGAGATATTGTAACTGTCGATGGAGATTTCAAGGGATAGCAAGTCTCTGTTACTCCCTTGATTGGGAAGTTGAGGCTTCATGTCCAAAGCTACGTCGACAAAGAAGACTTTTTTTAATCTCTCCTCTCCAATATGAGGATGTCATCCTAGGGGCACCATGGTTCAACCGCATGGCTGCCAACATGAAGTTCCCTGAAAGGAGAATCTAATTCACCTACAGGGAAAAGAGCATGTACATAGATGCTAATGATTCGGGGAACACCATATTCCTGGTAAATACACTTGCTTTTGATAAGTTGCTCTATTTTTGCGTATATGATTTTTGTTAGAGAATTTGTAAATGATTCTAATGTTTTCACAAGTAGCAATAAACGGAATCAAGAGGAATTAGAGTTGTCTAATTTCCTAAATGGATTCCAAGATGTTTTCATTGATGACATCCCTAGTGAGCTACCTCCAAAACGAGGGGATGATGACCATGCAATAGAGCTTCTACTAGGAAGCTCACCGCCTAATAAACCTCCTTATTGAGTTTCACAAGCTCAACAAGAGGAGATCACAAGGCAAGTGCATGAATTGGTGGAAAAAGAGATGGTGAGCCTAGCTCCTCTCCATTCTGTTCACCAACACTTTTAATGCAAAAGAAAGATGGCACATATCACATGTTTGTCGACTATAGAGCACTAAATAGAATCACTATTAAAAAAAAGATTTCCTGTGTCGTGGGTAGAAGATCTATTTGATAAGTTACAAGTTTTGGCCTGACAAATGCTCCAGCCGCATTCAAGCTCACGATGGACAAAAATCTTCAGGCCACTCAAACTCTCTTGAGGAGTACAAGTGACATCTCCAGGTAATCTTTCAAGTTGTGAGAGAGAATAAGCTTTTCATTAATCAAAAGAAAAGTGAATTTTTCCTACAAGAGATTCAATATTTAGGTCACATTATCTCTCAAGATGGTATATGTATGAATCCATCAAAGTTGGAGGTAATAAAAGCATGGCCTAATCCAAGGAATCTACATGAGCTAAGAAGCTTCATTGGTATGTGTGGATACTATAGATGCTTCATAGTAAAATTCTTTCAAATAGTAGGACCATTGCATGACTTAACAAGGAATAACGTTAAGTACTTATGGGCTGCTAAAGAAAAAAATGATTTTGATAAGCTCAAAGAGAAGCTTACCTCCCAACCAGTCCTTATGCTTCCCGATCTCTCAAAGCCATTTGAGGTCCAATGTGATGCTTGTGGTGATTGCCTTGGACCAGTCTTGCTTCAAGAAGGGCATGCCGAAGGCTCAATGCCAATGAACGGGTCTTGGGCATATACGAAAAAGAGCTTTTAAGTGTTCTACACGCCTTAGACACATGGAAGCACTATCTCTTGGGGGCTCCATTCATCCTACGAATGGATCACAAAGCCTCAAGAACTTCATGACGCAAACCAAGCTCTCCGTCAAACTAATGAGGTGGACAAATTTTCTTTCGCAATTAAATTACATATTGCTCACATTGTTGGCAAGCACAATGAAGTGGTCGATGCACTTTCACAACGGCCAAGGGTAAATGTGGTGTCTATAGCAACTCACAATGATCTATCTTTTATGAACAAGACTTTAAGTAGGTAATTACAGCCTTTGCATTAGGGAAAAAAAAAAGAACCATTTACCTTGAAAGATGGTTATCTTCCAAACGGCAATACGCTATGCGCTACTCACCAATACAATAAGAAAGTCATGTATGAATCCCATGCTTCTCCTTATGTCGGGCAAAGAGGGATTCCATAATCTACTCTTTAAGGAGTAGAAATGTATTTCTGTTGGTCTACCTTGAAAAGCAAACATACAAGAGTACGTTTCAAAATGCGTGGTATACCAAAAAATGAAATTTGATTGAGGGAAGCAACTTGGATTGTTTCAGTCGACAGGCTTAGCAAGAAAACACACTCTATGCCCGTCAAAAAGACTAGTAAGACACATCAAATGGCAACCCTCTTTAGATCTCAAATTTTTAAGTATCATGGCTTGCCAACATCCATAGTGTCGGACAAAGATCCTAGAGTGACCAGTAATTTCTAGAAGGGTCTCTTTGAGAATCTAGGAAGTAGATTAAATTTCTCTTTCGGCCTATCGTCCACAAACGGATGACTAGTGAAATAATTAATCTAACAATTCTTAAATCTACTAAAAGCCTATGTCATGGAAGTAGATCAACGTTCTCAATGAGAGAAGTACCTACCTCTTATAGAGTGTGTGTACAATGACATTGTACATACTTCTATGGAGAAAGCACCTTTCAAGGTTAAAGAGGGAAGATCCAAAATTCCCTTACTACTTAAAGTATATGGGAAGATCTTCACTGTGCTAATGAATATAGCCAAGAATTACAAGAACTTTTCCAAAGATTAAAAATGTTATATCCATCTTACAGCAAAGGCCAAAAGGGCTGCTGCTAATAAGCACAAAAGAGCCTTATCCTTTAAGAAATATGATTGGATCTTGCTAAAGTCTCTCAAGGCTCATCTAAGGCATACTACGTGCAAGAATCCTATGAGCCACCAAGAGTATTATGCTAAACTAGCAAAAAAATACTATGGTCCTTTCTTTTAAAATTCTTAAGCCAACCAATGAGATGGCTCATTACTTAAAGTTGCCCAACCATTGGCTCATTCACAATGCTAACCATGTGAGCCTACTCAAGCCTTACAAAGGAGAGCCACCAAAAGAACCATTAACGGAGGACCCGCCAGAGATCAAAGATCAAGAAGAGGTGTTGCAGCCCAAATCGATTCTTCGACACGAAGGCAAGGTACTAAAAAACAGTAACATTATCCAATGATATCTTGTTAAGTTTAAGAATTATCCTTTTAAAGATGCTATATGGATGCAAGGAATCTAGCTCAAGGATAATATGAACCTTGTCAATGCTTACAATGCTACACTAGAGTAAGCAAATGAAAATGCATTTTATATGAACAATGTTTTGTCTTATAAGACTCGTTCTCTTTCTTTTATTGTGCACAAAATTTAAGATTATGCATGCCTAGGATCATGTTTGTGCTAACGATGTCTCCCAAACACCAAGTAGAACTTGTCACTCTACTTTGGAAGTATGGTATGGACTAAAGAGCAGACATGCTTGCGGCAGCTAAGTTTCTCGAGCACCAAATGGATTAGTCATCCATTTTGGAATGATGTCGTAGGGTAAAAAAGGATCCTCTACCCACTAAGAAACATGGACTAATGACTAGACTTTATCTTCTATACCTCATAGTCGAGGATAACTATGATTTCAAGAGAGAGGTAATGTCATAAAATATAATATCTAACTTTACCAAATGATTTTCTCATATTAAATTGATCATTTAATATGGGAAGATAAAAGGGGAACAAGAGTTATGATATAGATATGTGCTTCTAGACCTATCTCAATAGGGGACCAAAAGGAGAAATGGTTGCATCTCAATAGGGTTCCAAAAGGAGACGGTCTACCAAAAAGCAATGTGCAATAAATACTTCTAGCTTTACCTTAGCAAGGGACCAAGAGGAGAGATGGTTACATTTCAATAGGGGTTCAAAAGGAGTCAGTCTATCAAAGAGCAACGTGCATCTAATGGAGCTTAAAAGACCTTAGGGTTAGCTTCATTAAAGACCTCCAAAAGTTAAGTCATTTGACCTTAGGCAAGTTAGGGATGACCTTGAGGTGGGAATCCTACCCAAGTATGAGGTGCTTGTCGGCTTGCTAACTAAAGTGCTTAGTGTTTGTGGGAACCTTGCCCAAAGCTTGAGGTGATTTTTATTGCTTAAATGACTAAGGTTCTTGAAGTGTTCAATTCAAAGATAAACTCTCAAGAGGAATAAACGGGTTCAATGCTTAAAAGAATAGGTGCTTGAAGTGTTGAATTTAAACAAAATGACTTAAGAAGCATAAAAAATACATGTTAAGATTTCTCCCATTTGGGCTCTCATGATGTGCTTGAATCCTATTGGATAGGCTTTAAAGGGGTCCAATGAGAATTTAGATGTATAAAAATAAATAATTAAGTTCTTTCTCTCGAAGAGGAAAAAGAGGACACAAGTCCAAATGAAATAATTAAATAATATGAGAGAGAGAGAGAGAGAGAGAGAGAGAGAGAGAGGGGACCAAGCATGAGAGGGGGGTATACTCTCCCACACACACACACACACACACACACACACACATTCTCTCATTGTGTGGAGTGCAAAGTGCAAGAGCTCCATCTCCTTCTCCAAGCTTGTTGAGAAGTGGAGAGCCTCAACCAACACTCTTGGCTATGGAATGCAAATCCAACCAAGAGCAATGCTTCAATGCTTAAGCTTGCCATCTTCTTAATCTTCATTATATTCTATTATGCTCCCATTATGCTATGCTACGCAAGAAGAGTGATGATAAGTGAGGAACTATTTCTTTCTCCTATGAATGATTCTTCTTCCTCTTCCCTACCCTCATTCCCCGCTAGCTCTCTCTACCTTCGAAGGTGTTTGAGGCCTTGGGACCGAGGCTTGGGATAGTTAATGTTTTTTACAAAGTTTATGTTAAGCTCGTGATACATGAAGCTTTCCATCTTCATAGTATCACCAAGTTCACAAGGAACACAAAGATTGTATTGTACCAAGTCTCTCTCTTGATGGGAGAATCTATAATACAAACTCCTTTTGGAGGGGGGACCGGCTCCAAGTAAATTCGGTCCTCGAATACTCTCTCTCTCTCTCTTGCAAAATTATTGTTCATGCCAAGTTAATTACTACCATCAATTAAGTTCCCCCCCTATGTTCTCAAATTAATCTCACAAAAATGCTCACTCTAATTCTCTTAAATCCATTATTCTCAAAGTTCATAGGCCATTTCCATTACACTTCTCCTCGTAATGGGGACCTTACAAATGTGCATTTTTAACACAAAAAATTACAAGGGGTAAATCAAGCTTCATACTTAACACATTCGACCAAGCCAGCTATGCCATAACTCAATAGAAGGCAAATTGGCTACATAGATAGAATTCTCTTTCACAGAAGTGACATATAAGGAATATAATGATCCAAACTTTTGGCCTTTGAGCATGACCAAGTTACCTTTTCTGATAATCCACGAACTATTTCCCAACATTGTAGTGTATCCAAGAGCATCAAGCTATCGTGTTGAAACCAAGATTTAAGTTAGCTTTGGCACGTGTTTGACACCTCAAAGCATGAACTCAATATAGTTGCACATACACACTTCATATCTCCAATGCCACATATCTCAAGCTAATGAGAATCGACCAACTTAATTGAACCATGTGTAGAAGCATAACTAGAGAACCACTCCCTGTGAGGGATAACATGAAAACTCGCACCTGAGTCAATGATTTAATCCTGCATGTAACATTCCTCAAGAGTTAACAATGCCTCTGGACAAATCAGAATTGAATACTAGTACATTTACGGACCACTGTGGGACGTAAGGGAACAACATCAACATGTGGAGGCTCAATGACATTGAGCTCCTCTATCTTCACAGTTCTCTTAGGAGATACAAGACTTACCATAATGGCTTTATCCTTCTCTCTTTACAACAAACAAAAATCCTTTTTCATGTGTCCCTTCTTGTGACACTAATTGCATTCTACATTTCACAGGCCATGTCCACGACTCTTGCTACGTGAATTTTTGCAATCATGAGAACGATCGTGTTTGTGACTACGATCTCTCTGCCTTTGATTGTTTCTCTGGCTACTTCCACAAGCCGCATACCCCGCTAGGAGTGGAGTTACTAATGGTAGTGTTAAATGCATCCCATGTTGCAAGAAAAGAACATAGCAAAAAAATGGCTTTCATTTCATCATCGAAATTAAGCCCCTTTGATGTCAATTGAGTAAACACATTGTTAAACTCGTTCCGGATGAACTAAAACTGCTACCTTCTTTCATGTTAAGACACATAAGCTTCTTATCCCATGCCAAGCATAAAGACTCCCACAATTCCTTTGCATCAGTCTTGTCCATAATCGTAAAGAAAATGGACTCACCAAGGTGTAGGCAAATGGTCACCATAGCACAAGCATCAAGCTCCTCCCACTGATCATCATCAGTGTAAACACCCTCTTTATGCTCCTTCAATGGCATTGCAACTTGCAAGGCTGTTATTGACCAAGACATCAAGCCGTCTGTGCCATCAAACTTCTTGATATAATATTCTTTCTCAGAAGTTCCAACCATGGCTAACTATCTCCGAGAAGCCGTAAACGGCTATGCATGAGCAATACCACTAAGAGCATACATCAATACCAAGAATGCATATGGAAATCCAAATCTACTCTTAAAAATGTAGAACTGATGCTGACGGCAATCTGTAACCCATTTTCCATTGCCGACAAGCTATCTCTTTGTCTCGCTCTCTACAATGCCAGAGAGCATATGAAAACCTGTAGTCAATGTCAGTGTCGGGTGTCACTCCTCTATGGAAGAGGCACCTCACCCGTGCACATCAATTTCGGAAAAGAAACCAATGCCACAAGCTTAAAAATCAAATCGTCAATGCCAAGAAAACTGGGTTGTCGATGTCAAAAAACAGAGTGTGTGTGTCCGATACCGAGAGGAGAACTCGCCATGCCAAGAATGTCTGTGTATTCTCAAGGTCTTCAATGCTGAAGTTGAGATGAAGCTCTATCTCTCTCTTCACTTAGTCAACTCGAATGCACAATCTATCATGAGAAAATAGCCTCCATGTTTTTTATTTTTGCACTCCGAACTAGCTAATGACTTCTTCTACAATGTCATAGAGCTCAAAGAGATCTCCGCTTTGATAATTTTTTTTTTTTGAATGCGAGTTTTGTAGATCAAGTTATGAGCAAAACTATGACCTGCCATCAATCTTTCCTAAACTAAGCAACCTGCTTCTCTCTTTCTTTGAGCTCACAGAAATCTCAATTTCTCACCTCTCGTGGCTTGTGGAGTTCAACCTTTTGCCACCTTGATACGTGACTTCTATGTTCCGAGCTCACAATGCCTCCATAGCCATGGAAGCTCCAAGCTTCGATATGTTGTCGATGTGAAGCTCACCGTAAAGAAGGAAATGTCGGGAGAGGAGTAGCACTGCAACCTTCGGCTCTGATACCACTTGAAGAGTGCGCGGCACGTGCGAAGTGAGAGGGAGTAAAAGAGCAGACAGAGAGTGTTGGTGGAGCTCTCACTGAGGATTGGAATGCCTCACTACTCTTTATTGCTCTATACGATTAAAAGAATAGGTAAGGTTAGTGCGGTCAGTTCGGCTAGTTGGCTTGAACCCTAATAGTCGATGTGGGCTAACAAATGTGTTGAGCAACACATTTGTTGTTCATGGATGCATGATTGTGAAACTTTATCCACAAAGGCATGGCTACGAAGCTTTGGGCTTGAGGCTCTTTTCAACAAATGTATTGTGAGGATTCCCTTTGTATATGTAGTCTTCTAGAAGAAACTTTAAGGATGATATTGGTAGACAAAGAACACTATACTTCATCTTATTGGATGTAAACAAACAACACACGCTTTATTTGGACTTCGTGGATGTGCAAGGATTTTTGACACAGCTTTGAGAGATTATGATAACAAGGGAATTTGAGGACGCAATAGCACAAGATTGGATGTAGGTCAAAGTCAATGATTGAGACTTGATGAGTAGTTTTTCTCCATGAAATCATCTTTGGTACATATGATTGTAGAATTGTTGGATTTTGTGAAATTTCACTGTATTACATTTCATTGCTAGAATTCTCTAAACACTCTTTTTTTTTTGGTAGCAACCTCAAGCAATACAGACATAGGAGATGGAGCTTGCACATACAAAAGTTTTAAGATCTATCCATTTTCAATAAAGTTTGGTATTATTGTAGCTGATTACAAAAGTACATCGAAAAGCAAGCTTGAGTATTAGTAAAAATTTTAGAGTCCCTTTACTAAATAGACGAAAACATAGAGAATGAACACATGAAATTCACATGATGCCATGGGAATGTCTTTAAAACATAACACACAATTAGTAATAACATATTCAAGTATAGTTAGAGATATTTAACTATAAAAAATCTAACCTACTTTATTGTTTTTTTATGACGTCTTCGTGTTGTATACAAAACACGACGATCTCAATGTAACATGCATAGCATCACGTTAACAGTAAGTGCAAGCTCTCTCTCTCTCTCTCTCTCTCTCTCTCTCTCTCCTTTGTAGGATTCTATCTCTTTTTAAATGTAGTTGCTTGTGTTTGTCTTGAAAGCCTTTGAATTACACTATGCACTACTCTAGTTGAGAAGTTCTCTTATTCTTCTCTTTCCGTGTGAACGAACGAGATTGCAATTCCGAATGTCGGGATTGCAACTGTTCGAAACGTAGAAATGGCAAACCGCAGAAAAACCCTGCTCAGCAAATGCTGAGAGAGGGGGGTAGTGTGTGTGTGTGTGTGTGTGTGTGTGTGAGTGAGTGAGAGACAGAGAGTGAGAGAGAGAGAGAGAGAGAGAGAGAGAGAGAGAGAGAGAGAGAAATGGAGGGTGATGGCTTCTACATCAGAATGGCAGAGCCCTGTGACGCTGGAGCTGTAGAGGCTTCTTTTCGGTCCGCCGTGCCACGTCTCCGGGCTGCCTTTGGTTTTGTGGACTTCTCCAGTCTCATGTAATTCTTTGTGACTTGCAGGAATCTTTCTAAAGCAGAAACATGCCTGAATGCTCACTGTTTTTTTCATGTACTTACAGCGAGCACTCTCTCTACCCACTCGTCGGCCTCTCTAATGATGATGAAGTCATTGCATTCGCCGCTTTCAATGATACCCCTTCAGTTCCAGGCGGCGTTTTTGGAAAGCGGGTGCTTGATTCAAAGGCCTGGGCTGCAAAGGAGGCATCAGCCCATGGATACAATGTACTTTCTCATGTTTATCCTCTTGTTGTTGTTGGGTGCTTGAGTTAAGAATCGCAGCACGCAATATGTGTACTTCAAGCTTGCATGCCATGTCTGCGCTTATACAAAATCAAGCACAGAAGAGTTGCGTACATTCTGTTAGAACCTGCGATGGTGAGAGGAAAGTCCCAAATTGTAGGAATAGGAAAGGAGGTTGAATAAATCATGAGGTTGAACGCTATATAACCATCGTGGCAGCAAGAGGGAAGCTTGTTACAGCTGAAGCAAGGAAGGCATGAATGTTGAAAGAGCTGCAACTAGAATAGACCATGTAAACAGGAGGTTTCTATAATAAACATGAGGCTTTTGGATACATTTTAGAACTGATGCAAGGCTGGGAGCGAACCAGTTTTATGCTTTTACAATTGTCCATGCTGGCAACCTTCAGTTGGTGATTAGAATTCATAAAGGAGAAGCAATTGAGTGCTTATGGAGCTCCTACCTTCCCAACTGCAACTTTTCGATAAAGAATATTAGCGACTAAGCTGTCCATGTATATAATATCAAACATGCGGTGCTATTGGTATAATAGATTGGTACATTCTGGGCTCGGTGATGGTACAAGTAGTTTGTGGTCCATTTTGGTAAGCCAAGTGGGGACTATTCCTATCCAGAAATGATTCAGAAAGAACCAGACTTCCATATAGGGGACATGAGTGTATACGAGATTGTCTAGAGAGTGATGTAATTCGAAAAGCTTTATTTTGGCACTTTATACCGCATTACCCTCATATACATCAGCCCATGTCTTGGATGCATTCTTCATCTCACTTACATTGCGTCTCACTGCATCCGGTAAAGTGGGATGGGATCTGTGAGTTCTATCTCAAAAAGCAGTAAGTTATATTGTTCTAGGTTTTTTTAATCAAAGCTGTCTTTAGAAATTGTTTTTGTGAGGGCTTTTATAGTATTCAGTAGCCTCAGAGTTAAATAAATATCACATCTATTACATTTATTCTGCAGCTATACAAGAAATGCCTTATGTAGTCTGTGGGACTAATCTGTGGATGTCACGAGGATTAAGGCAATCTACCAAGCAAAGCTGATTTTCTGATTGTTTGGTAAATGAAGGCGCTACTTAGTAATAGATGATCCGACCATCAAACACTTATAGTCTTCCTTTGTGCTGCTTCTTTTGTAGCCAGAGAACTCATTGTGGATTGAGGTTTGCGTGGCATCCTCAGTTAGTCCAGAAGCACAGGAGAAGTACTTAAAGCAATTTTTATCAGCCTTGTTCAAGCTCTCTCCAGAAACCAGAGTGGTGCTTGATTTGAGTAAGAATAGGAAATATCTCAAATGGTTTTTGTTTCGTGTCAGAATTTGTTAATTACAAAAACACGTTTTTTTCAAAACTTTCAGCTGAATGTTACAAAAGTTATAAAATTTCAATCGATCCATTCTCTGGAGATTGAAATATCTAGAAACCACCAAATTTGAAGGCAAAGACTTATGGACCTGTATCGACATGTTGAGAAACCTTGGTTGTGTTGACAACAGGACACATTTTCTGACTAATGCTTCCTAAGGGAGGGTTCACTTTGTTGAGGGTGTTCTTAGAGACCTAAGCATTATGAGTTTTAAGAACATTGCCACTAAGCCTTTTTTATTCATTTATTTGAGAAGGGCGGCTCAAATTTTTAGCTGGTTGGTTTATTAGCAGGCAAGTAAATTTTAAGATCTCAACTCATGGTAATACATTTAGACTTTATGGTTTTCAATCTAGGCTTGGTGTTGGTGTGTGATGGCATATGCCGTAATACAATTTCATAATGCTCATTCTGATGCCTCTTTTTCTCAAGTCTGATTGTTTAGAGATAGTGGAAAAAGTGCATATGCTGGATGGTTGGCGCATGTAAATACTATGCTTGGAAGGACTACTAAGTCAATTTCAAGAGCTGAACGGATTAGGAGAGAGCAATTATTAGAGACTTGCTTCACAAATCCTTTTATGGTGGATGAAACTTGGTTCACAAGTCTTATTTATGGTGAGATGAAGAACGGGTAGTTCGCTATAAAGCTGGGAGGGAAGTGAGTGAGGCCTTTGTAGATGACAGAAGCTGGATGAAGATAAAACAGAAGGAGAACAATATAAAGTGTAATTAGAACAAAGAACAATGCATGATAAGGGAAGGATAGAGGGTGGGGGACATAGAGTTCAAGGAGCAATAGTGGTAAGAACAGAGAAGATTAGTCACCTAGAAACTGCAAAGAATGTAGAGGATAGGGAAGGGCACCAGATTGAATGCATTGGGCCAAACTTATACTCATGTTATTCAGGTATGACAAGGTAATCTGGTAGCTCGTGTTTGATAAATTAATATTTACTTGAGTCGGGTGAATATCTAAGGAGGTTTTGTGTCCTTGTATATTGGCAGGTCCATTTGAGCATGCAAACTCGCTTGGAATTTTGAAGCCCATATCCCGCTCTCAAGAAATGGACCTTGTCTTGTTGATGTGTTTGCAAAGGTGAGACCTCTATTTTCTATTCAAAGCACATTTTTTGTATGTTCTTATCTGTGACCTTGCTGCCTTGGCTTATAAATTAAAAATAATCCTGTAACTGATCATATTTTAAAAAATCAGATAGAGGTGAAATGGTTAAATACATGCCGAGGGAGGGAATGTTCAGAAGGATCTAATGTGTAAGGGCAGTAAATCATTTTCTTATTTTCATTTAAAATCAAGTTGTACCATCATTATCTATTGGAATAGCTTTCTCCCAGTCTCTCTTCCACTGTCAAAGACTCGTGAGGCGATATGTGATCTCAAAGCCATACTATGTCCTATACCTATGTGCTGTAGAATGCAGTAATCCTTTCAGAAAATTTAGCCTGCATCTTGCCGTGTGGACGTACAACCCTTTTTTTCTGTGTCTATCTCTGAGTCCTCCAATGACCAATATATCTAGGTCTACTAGAATATCAGTCTGGTGTATTAAAATTGGCATTTAGCACCTTATCTAAGTTATGGATTTGATCTTTTGCACATTGAGAAAATTCTCTTATTTAGAATGTAAAAGGCGATTGTCTGAGGACCTTTGTTTAATTGGGTTGACCAGTACAGTTCTTCCTTCTATCAACATCAAGCAAGCAATTGTAGAGAATTATGATGACTTGTTTCCAATTGTTGAGAATGCTCAGAAGAAAGGTTCTCCTTTATCCAATATTCCCAATTCAGCAGCTCCTGTTTACCCTTTTGCAATGGCTCGGCTTATTGCAGCTCAAGATGCAAAGAACAATGTCCTTGCAGCTGAGGTATTTCTCTAAGTAGTACCCATCTAACTTTACGTCAAAAGCATCATAGTTTCCGGGAAAATGTGCTCAAATGAAATTCAAGTTAGTTAAATCTTGGTGTTTCATGTGCTGTGAGTACGGAGTTAATGCTGCAAAAAATTTCAAGACAAAAAGCTAAAGGATATCTCTTAGTGCTCAAAGCATTATGTAGACCTTTTGATGGCCTGGTCCAAGTGTCTTAGTCCTCTAATTTTTAGAAGGGCACTGTCGAGATTTTTTAATAGTTTTCCTGTAACTTTGAAATAATAAGACGGAATGCTATATTTCCTTGCATCTGTTGGTCCATTCATATACTTGAAAAACGACAGTAGTCTAGCTATGGGCATGCTGTCAAGAGGCTAAGATCATGAGTTTGAGGGACCTGAAGAAATAATTGGTGCTTTGTTTGTAACTGGCTGGTCTAGTAATTTCAGCCTACAATAATGAAGAAGAAAATGTATATTCAGGCCAAAAAATAATGATAGAGATAAAGGTTAACACATAACACACCCTCCTTTCCCATCCCTTGGCTTTGATACCAATGAGAGGGCAAGGGGAAGACAATGATAGCACTTCTCCCAACCAACCCCCTACGTATTTATGAATAGACCCCTCGTGCCATTTGTCTAGGACTACCTGTGTCCTCTCAAGAGCTCCTTGGGGGAGAGCTCCCCTTGAGAGGTTTTGGTCACAATGACTATGCCTACATTTCTTTAGGCAAGTTGGGTAGCAAGGGCATTCTCACAAAGAGACCATGATGAAGTTTAAAGTACTTACTTTCACTTTCTTGCTCATATATTACAATTTGAAACACACAGTAAAGGGAGAGACAATTTAGCTCATAGTTAACATAGTAATAGTAGTGATTAAGAGAAGGAATGAGAGAGAATGAGAAAAAGAGAGATGGAGAGGCGGAGCTCCTATCCTTCAAAGCACTGGCCCTTGAATAGGTGCCCAGGGCGGCATTTCTATATTCTATTGATAAGCAAGAACAATTATAAGCGCTCCGCTCCCTCGGGAAGAGATGGTGCCCCTCCGCGAGGCAATAGACAAAGAGGCCAAAAAAGTTAAATAATAAACAAAAGACCTAAAAAAAGAACTCCCTCCGCAAGCTTCTCAAGACCCATCGTAGTGCAAAGCTTGGAGAACATAACAAAAGCTACTAGGCAATTGCAGGTAAGCAACATAAGAAAGGTTTATGGGACAACTTGGTGGCATCCTTCCCATTGATAGAAGAGTAATCGTGCCCGCTTACACTTGTAGAGACAACATAAAGATTTAGTAGTTATTGCTTGTAAGCATCCATCTATATCAACTTGTTAATGCAACGATATACAATATGGCATACACACACAATAAAGCATACACTTTGAAGCAGTTGATGCAGGTGCAACTAAGATTGACTAGCCCTTTGAGCTTAACATTCAATAGAAGTTCTTTTCTTCTGTTCCATCAACCATCGATTTTGGCTTCCTTTTTGTTATGCTCCTCAGCAGCTTTGGAAGTCGCTGGCTTGTCTTTAGTCTCTCGATAATAGGGAACGCTACAGATTTGTGCCTCACACCTCTCTACATGTGAAGCATGCTAGTATACCTTCAATGCCCACCTGTCAGTTCTGCCCACCATCATGTATGTTGCACAGGCTGTAAGGCCCCCTTATTATGAGAAGCCAATAGTGCACATATATTGGTGGTATCAGAGCTTTAGGTGCTCGTAGCTAGATTGGATGAGAAGTATTTGTATTACCTTACAAAATCAATTCCTTATTATGTCGTTGTCTTTTCAAATGTTGTTGTCAATATTACTCTGCTACGCATTCCCCACTGGCCTTCATGGAAGGCAAGCTTGATGACACCAACTACACTATGTGGAAATTCAAAATTTATGCAATTTTGGATTTATATGAATTACTAGATATAGTGTTGGAGCAAAATGGTGCTGACTGAAAGCATGCTGCAACAACTGATCCTGCAAATCCAAGTCTTGTAATTCCTCTAAATGCTACTCTTCTACGTGCTTGGAAGAGAAGGATTGTAGATGCATTGTGCACCATTGTTATTTATGAGTGATTCTGTTTTCACTTTGATTCAATATACCACTAAAGCACATGAAGCTTGGAACATATTGGCTCGTCAATATGAGGTGCACAATCACACCAGAATTTATAATCTAAAAAATCAGCTTGCTGCTTAGAAACTTGTTGACGGAGAGAAGGTGGAGGCCTTTATCAAGCTAATTAAGGATCAAAGATCAATTCGTTGCTGTTGGTGCGGCTATTTCTTCGGAAGATTTAGCTCGCCATTGCATTTGCATACTTCTAGTCAAAGGTGGGAGCGGCAGATGCAATGAAGACAAGAACTGGCTCGTGATTTGGTGGACAGAACACGTGCAATGCCAAACACATGAACAAGACACACTCCGGAGAAGAGAGATCACCGAGGTAGAAAGAGACGGGACATTTGAGAATGAGAGAGAGAGAGAAAGAGAGAGTCAAGAGATCTGGGAAAGGCTCTCCATGCTGATAACAATCTGCTCATACGAGTGACCAAGGGTGGTCAGGCATAGAACTGACATGCCAACTGGATAGACTGGAGGTACACACAACTGCGACTGCTACTGACACTGCCAACTGCTCCTGCACATCAGACCAATGTTACGGTCTCAATATGGGCTGTCCTAGCCTCTTGTGAAAGAGAGGTATCTCCTCCTAGCAAGAGAACAGATTTGGAGAAAAAGGGAAACATGTCTCGAGTAGAGAGCATGATACCTCCTCTCCGGTGCCTGCACCTTTGCTGTGGTGCTCTGCATCATGGTGATTACATGGTCTCCGTATAGATACTATGAGAAGAAAGGCTCTCCATCCTGATAACAATCTGCTTATACAAGTGACCAAGGGTGCTCTGGCATAGAACTGACATGCCAACTTGATAGACCCGAGGTACACACAACTGTGACTTCTACTGATACTACCAATTGCTCCTGCACATCAAACCACTATTACGGTCTCAACATGGGCTGCCCTAGCCTCCTATGAAAGAGAGGTAGGTATCTCCTCCTAGCAAGAGAACAGATCTAAAGAAGAAGAGAAACATGTCTCGAGTAGAGAACATGGCACCTCCTCTCCGATGCCCGCACCTCTGCTGTGGTGCTCTGCATCCTGGTGATCACATCGTCTCCGTATAGATACTATGAGAAGAAAAAGTGCTAGGGGAATGCCCTTGCTGATCATTTGCCTGGCAGACTGGCAGTGCCGCCTTGCTCATGGTGAAGAAAGACGCTAGGGATGGGAGCAACCAACAAAAATGCTAGGAATGCTGCCCCCCTCGCCCTCCATACACCTCCTAGGGCGGGGGCACCCTGCACCACAGGGACTGCACACATACCACCCCTAGTGCCCTGCCCACTCCATATATAGCCCCATAATGACTAGGTCGGCCAGCTGTCCACCAGCCACGACTGGGAAAATGGGGGATAGGTACAAGAAAGTGCACCAGTGGCCAATCAGGGCAATGGAAAAAATACTTGCAAGGCTGGGAAAAATAGCTCCAGCGTGCAGGAACCTAATGGCCATGGAACCAAGTGTAACAAACTTGGACACCCCAAGTCAAGATTCTACCGTGACACAATAGAGATTCACTTCAAAAACACATCACAATCAAAAGAGAGTCGACACAGCCCGGCGTAGTTCCGTGCCAAGAGATATTGGCCCCAAAAACTGGTGCCCCTTTCGGTATTTATTTTTATATTAATCTTTGAGCAAAGTATAACCGGCCTGCAAGTGCTCGCTCTCAGACTTTGCGTCCAGATGCTCCGAGAAGTGAGCTCCCTTGGGTCACTTATAAAGGTTTTACAAGGGTTGCTAAAAGAAGAGCCCCAAAAGCATTAAACTTCAAAAGCAATGTCTCCCAAAAGCTAGCTTTTGCCAAAAGCAACCAGCGGAAATTGCGGAATCCCGTACAGTTTCTCCACGTCAGTAGGCAACGTGTTTTACGGTACTCCGTACAGAAGCCACGTCAACATGCTCTTCGCTTCTTATTAATGGCACCTAGGCCCCTCGGTAAAGGTCCATAAGTTGGACATGCCACGTCATCAGTTTGTGACATCCCTCCTCTTGAAAGAATTGTAATCGCCCTCGATTACGCCTGCAAAACTTCTTCACTGGAATGAAGTGAGCTTGCTTGCTAAATCTGTTGATGACAATCCAAATGCCATCATGCCCAGTGTCTTCGGGAGATCAAAAATGAAATCCATTGCAATACTTTCCCAGGGGTGGGTGGGAATGGATAAAGGTTGTAGTAATCCCTGTGCCTTGTGCGTGTCAAACTTGACCTTTTGGCATACTAAACAACTACGAACAAAGTCGTCTACATCTTTCTCGAGTCTCGGCCAAAAGAAGTAACATTGCACACCTTTCAAGGTGCTGTCGATACCGCGGTGACCTGTAAAAGGTGGACAATGGCACTCAGTCAAAACCTTTTCCCTCAACGGCTATGTGACGCACAACATCGTTTTCTTCATCAAGTAGCCATCCTGTATGGAATATCCCGCTACTACCTCCCCAGTCTGTATTCGTACAACGGAAAAATCCGGATCTATGGCGTACTCATCAACCATATCCTTGGAGCTTCTATGATGAATTGCGGAAACAGCCAAGACGAGGGGCTTTCGAGACAAAGCATTTGCCACCAAGTTTTTCTGTCCTTGATTACTCCGAGTAGGTAATGTTGCCGCTGAGTAAGAGCATGGATCACTGCCAAAAGCTATTTCTCATAAATCTGTATTGTAAATTCTGGCCTTGAAAACAATCGGCTTTCATAGGCAATGACATGGCCTTCTTGCATTAAGACCGCTCCTAGACTACGACCACAAGCATCACAATATACTTCCAATGACTTTTGCAAATCCGGCAAAGTCAACACTGGTCCAGTAGTCATTCTGAGAGGCAGTCACCTCTGTCGGTCCCCCCGAGAAAGGGACTCGTTTCTTTGTCAATATGTGCAAAGGGGAAGCTACCTCTGCAAACTTTCGAATAAACCGCTAGTAGTAAGAACAAAAGCCTAGGAAGCTTCTAACTTCATGAACATTCTTCAAGTCTGGCCAGTCACATATAGTTTCAATCTTGGCCGGGTCCATCTGTACTCCTGCTGCTGTTGAGACGATGTGTCCCAAGAAATGTATCTCAGGCAAGAAAAACTCGCTCTTTTTCACATTTATAAGCAATTTATGCTTCCCAAGTGTCTGGAAAACCCACAAATGACCGGTATTCTTTGAAAATCCAAAAAGTCGTCTTGAAAGCTGTGTCTCCAGGAGCAATACAAATTTGATGATAATCACTCTTCATATCAATTCCGCAAGTAGAATTCAGAACTCTGTCGAGTATATCATCTATCCTCGTAATGTGGAAATCTGCCATGTTTCATTGTTTCTTTATCTTGGCCTCGGCTAACTCTGTAAGGTGGCCGGTTTGGTGGTGTACTACCACGAATCAATCATGTGATCTTCACGACATAAAGGAGGTAACTCACTTTGTACGCCTTCAGAGAAACAGTCAGCCCCTATTGCAGAACCCGTATTGTAGAAAAACTTGTCGTTCTTTTTCAAGGTCCAACATATTCGACCTTCAGTCATCATTCAGTTCTATCAAGAAAATCGAGTAAAGAAACTGAATTTCATTAAGTACAATCTCTTTGCCCTTCATATGTCAAAGTCGCTTTCTTAGCCCGATAGTCAACCACGGCGTTGTTCTTGTGGTACCAAGGGATTCCTCGAAGGATTTCACACCCTTCCAAAGGCATGATATAACAGTCCTCGTGCCCTAAACACCCCTGACATTGCAAACGAAGTTTGCCAATGATCGGTGTACTGGCAACATCCCATCCGAGTGCCGCTAGAAGTGCCTCCGCTTGTTGCCTCAGCCTATCGGGCGTAATTCCAAGTCGAGCCGCCAATTTAGGTGAAAAGAAGTTGGCCTTGGCTCCACCATCAAAGAAAATGAGGGCTTTCTAATCTTTCACTTTGCCCCAAGTGTGGCAAAATTTTGTACTTTCGTTCGTCTAATTTGGGTCGGGCCCCACGCAATGTGGTACCAGTTCTGCTTTCATCTTTTCTTTTCTTACGCACTTGGCTGCTGACTGCTGCTCTGTAACTCTCAAGTTTATCTTCCGGTGGTCCTTTGGTTCATCTTCTTTTCAAGAGTTCTTGTTGTCACGTGACACATCTAACCCTATGTGTACGTGGACAAGCTACTTCATGACATGGGTTCAGTTTAGTTAGCTTGAGGAGTGATCTGACACTTTTGTGAGTCTGTTCGCAGACCGTGCATGTCCAGACACTTAGAGTAGATGCATATCCTCTGGTTGCACACAACATGATCATCAGATTACCATCAGAACCATCAGGAGCATTTTTACAGTGCATAGGCCTATTTTCCCTATTTTTGACATTTTTCACTTATTATTTTTAAGTGACTTTTGTTGAAAACTAGGTAGGGCAATTTTGCTAAGTTTGTATATATAGAAACCTAGCGCTAATACTTTCTGGCAGAAGAGGCAGCAAGAGCTTCGGTTCAACAGGCACCTTTTCAGCAGGACCCCCCAACAAGGCCTAGCGTTTTTGCAACACAGCAGCAAGGCTAGCGTTTTGCATCAAGAAACCAGATCAACCATCATTTTTTGCATTTGCAGATTCCCGACGACAGTAGAACAGGAGATCAGCTTAGCGTTTTGCATTGCAAGACAACCCGCAGCAACAGAAGACAGAATTCAGCCTAGCGTTTTGGATCAGCAAGACCAACCAGCGTTTTGCAGATTCTTCGCGACAGATCCAACAAGAAGACCAACGTTTTCAGTTTTTAGTGCATAGACTCCGCAAAATAAGTCTCGAACCTCGTAGATCTCACCTTCCCGCAGCAGATCCTCGCCGCATGGTCAGATCCAGCATAGTTTGCAGTTTCAGCCTGGAAAACACAGATTTCAGCATCTGCGTTTTCAGCATGTCGTCATCGCATCGTTGCCATCGACATCGTCATCGACATAGAGTCAGAATTCAGCAGATAAAGATTTGCAGATTTCAGCCTTATCGTTTTCAGATTTCAGCTCGTCTCGTCGTCGTCCTCATCGTCGTTGACATTGTCAGCAAGTCCAAGCATTCTAGAGATTTATGCAATCAATGGTAGACCGCTCTCGTCATAGAGAGTGCGGCCTTCGGAGGAGGGTCTCTCTCTCAGTTTCAGCACCTTCATTCACAATATTCACCACTTTGTTTGTGTCCATTGCACTCTCTCACTAAAGGAATGGAAGGCTCTCCCTTGCGTAAGTAAAAGGAACCCTTGAGCACAGTTCAGGGCACTCATCTTGAGCAAAGTTCAACATTCACTTCCGCTGTAGCTTACATTGGTATCAGAGCTTTGGCAGTGTTTTGTATCACTCAAGAAAGAACCACAAGAACCACATATTTTTTTTTTGCTTGTTGCGGTCGCACGTAGCCCAAGTTCTCTTGGTCATGTCGATTCCTAATCGTGTTTTTGAAGAGTGACAGAAAACCCAAGAAAGAAGCGCTTGTCCAGCCTCCCCTTGTGCCTCTTTTCACTCATTGAGAGCGGACCGTGCACTTAGCAGCCGGTCAATCAACGTGAGGTGGGAAAAAGCAACCTTGGTGTGAGCGCAAGGCCGCCAAGGGGTGCGCCCGCGGAAAAGAGAAGAGCTCGGGTGAAGAGGAGATCCTTCTCTAACACAGATTGCAAGCTAAAGAAGAACCGCAAGAACCTCAAGAACCGCAAGAACCTCAAGAACCGTAGAACCCAAGACCCACAAGAACCCAAGTTCCTCGTGAACTTAAGAACCAAAGACTTCAGTGGATGGTCATCACTCGAAGCGGTATGGATACTTTGCATGAAGGTGGTGAGCATGGAGGTGGCGAAGAAGAATTTTCCCCACCAGGAGGTTTTTCCGACCCTCCCCCTTCCCCATCTACGACAAGGATTGCACTAACTCCTATGGAGGCTTTCGACAAGATGATGATGGATGGGAGTTAGAACGCAAAGCAAGAAAAGCGAAAGAATGGCAGCCATAGATCGTTAATCCGCAGAAAGAAGGGCAGCCATAGATCGTGAATACGACGAAAGAATGGTAGCCATAGAGCGTGAGCAGGAGCAAGCACGCTTGGAAGCCAAAGCAAGAGAAGCAAAAGTTGATTGCGAGAACAAAGCAAGAATGCAAGAAATGTTGCGACTCTTTTCTCAAGTTCAGGCACAGATACGAGAAATTCGGGAAAAGGAGACACTCTCAGTCTCTTCTTCTCCAAAGCATGACACACATGAAGAATTGCATGATGATTTGGATGATAATGACAAGCATGATGAATTGCATGATAATGATAAGCATGATGATTTGCATGATCAAGATGTGATTTTTCACAAGCATGATGATTTGCAGGAAGATGATGTGATTGTTCACAAGGATGATGTGATTGTTCACAAGGATGATGTGTTAGTTGATACTTTCTCTAGTGAAGCTAACCTCATTGCAGATTCAATTGATCATGAAGAATCGATCTTGGCTTTTGAGTCGAGGTCCACAGAACCGAAGATTCAATAGATCCCGTAGAATCGATCTTGGCTCTCAAGCCTCGGTCCCAATAACCCCCCCCCCCTCTAGGAAGTATTATGTGTTCGCATGATTAGTCAGTACACGTTGTTTGAGTGTTTCATTCGTGATCGTTTCTTGTATTTTAGTTAGCGTCTTTATGTGATCCCTTTTCATAGGCATGCAATATTGTACGTTGAGCACGATTCACTCATAAATGAGCACGGATGTATGCGGATTTCTCATGAAAAGCTGAAAAGTTTGCATTCAAGGAATTCACATTTGATGTCTCTTCCTTGGCATGACACAGTTTCAGAAAGAGAACAAGAAGAATTGAGCATCAAGCATCGGCATTTCCATTATGATTTGCCACAGTTGATTGATTTAGATCCGAAAGAAAAGATTCGATTTCATTGTTTGTGTGTGTGGTTGATGGAACGGTTTGGCACTCCGTCTCTATGTTAACCTACATTGCATTCACAGTCTTTAGAGAAGACTAGAATTTTTCCAATCACTTTACATGGAATGGGTATGTTCATGTTTTTGTGTTGGAAGTGGTCCTTGGAGATTCTTGAAGAAGGTAGACGCATGACTATAGACAAAGTTGACGCATTGAAGGAACCACAGAAGACTTTGTGTCGCTTTCGGCACGGCCCAAAGAAGCAAGCGTTGCAGACCTTTATGAAGTTCAAGTATCGCACGACCCACACATCAGAGCGGGCCGGCGTAGAGTCCTTTCCACGATTCCAGACGTTGTTGGGCGATCTCCCTCGACGCCATACAGTTTGGTACCGGTACCTCACTTTGAAAAGGAGGGGATGTCACGTGACACATCAAACCCTATGTATACGTGGACAAGCTACTTCATGACATGGATTCAATTCAGTTAGCTTATGAAGTGATCTGGCACTTTTGTGAGTCTGTTCGCAGACCGTGCATGTCCAGACACTTAGAGTAGATGCATATTCTCTGGCTGCACACAACATGATCATGAGATTGCCATCAGAACCCATCAAGAGCAATTTTACAGTGCATAGACCTATTTTCCCTATTTTTGACATTTTTCACTTATTATTTTTAAGTGACTTTTGTTGGAAACTAGATAGGGCAATTTTACTAAGTTTGTATATATAGAAACCTAGTGCTAGCACTTTTTGGCAGAAGAGGCAGCAGGAGCTTCGGTTCAACAGGCACCTTCTCAGCAGGACCCCCCAGCAAGGCCTAGCGTTTTTGCAAGACAACAGCAAGGCTAGCGTTTTGCATCAAGAACCCAGATCAGCCAGCGTTTTTGCATTTGCAGATATCGACGACAGTAGAACAGCAAATCAGCCTAGCGTTTTGCATTGCAAGACAACCGGTAGCAGCAAAAGATAGAATCCAGCTCAGCGTTTTTGGATCAGCAAGACAAACCAGCGTTTTGCAGATTCTTCGCGACAGGTCCAACAAGAAGACTAACGTTTTCAGTTTTCAGCACATAGACTCCGCAGAACAAGTCCCGAACCTCACAGATCTCACCTTCCCGCAGCAGATCCTCGCTGCATGGTCAGATCCAGCGTAGTTTGCAATTTCAGCCCGGAAAACGCAGATTTCAGCATCTGCGTTTTCAGCGCGTCGTTGTCGCATCGTCGCCATCGACATAGAGTCAGAATTCAGCAGATTAAGATTTGCAGATTTCAGCCTTAGCATTTTCAGATTTCAGCCCGTCGTGTCGTCGTCCTCATCGTCGGCAAGTCCAAGCATTGTAGAGATTTGTGCAATCAATAATAGACCGCTCTCGCCATAGAGAGTGGGGCCTTCGGAGGAGGGTTTGACAACATTCTGGTGTCGTATTCTTCTCTCTCTTGCTTTTGCCCCTGCTTGTGATAGGTAACGGGCCTATTGCATCAATCCCCCACTTTTCAAACACATCAAACGCCATAATGGTTTTTCGTAGCTCTGGCTTCAACACTCTCTTCCCAAATGCTTGACACCTATTGCAAGACCTACACCAATGGTGAACATCCTTGTGCAAACTAGGCCATACATACCCCTCTTGCAATATCTTATGCAAGGTGATCTTTAGAGCAAAATGGCCACCACATGCGCCTTCATGATTCTCTTCCAACACTCTATAAAGCTCCTCTCGCCAAGGTACACGTCTCAACACGAGATCAGCCCCTTTCATGTATAAGACATCACCAATCAATTTGTACCTGTATGCTCTACGCACAAAGCCATACTTCTTAGACTTCTGAATCTCCTTTGGAATGATTCCTGTTAGCAAAAACTCCTCTTCTTGAGCCAAACTTTCCCGGCCATGATAAAGAGGTAAAGTGGTCCTCAACACAAATAGCTCCCCAATCATGCCTTGAGCTGCTTCATGTGCCTCTCCATTTAGAGCACGTTCAATGTGTCTGATGATCCATGCTTCGAACTTTTTTAACAGGCCTTTAATTCTGAAGCACATTTCCTTCAATGAGGTGTTCTTGCTCTTCCACACACCCAGCACTTGCTTCACCACTAACAAGGTATCACCTTTTATGCTCAACCTTCGAACCCCATGCTTCAAACAAATGTGTAATCCGGCTTCCAGAGTAGCATATTCAGCCTCATTGTTACTATGAGCATCCAATTTGAACCCTCTCTTGCATACTAGCTTCCCCTTTGGATCATAAAGTGCTATACCCCCTGAAGCTGCATCATGGCTCTTTCTGTATGAACCATCAAAGAACAACACATGTGCATTGCAGATCTGTGGCACTTCTTCAACTACCTTTCTCACCACCTCTTTCTTAACAAGGAGGGGATTCTCCTTGTAAGTCAACAAATCGGCTAGGGTAGCCCTTGTGCTGTCTTCCACTAGAAAAGAGAACTCAAACTCTTGCAGCTCAATCACCCATTTCTTCACCACATTTGACATGTTAGTATCATTAATTAACTGTGGTAAAAAGGCATAACTCGTCAAGAAAACAAAAGGCCGTGGTAGCAAGTAATGATGAAATCGTCGACAAGCAAATATTACACTGGCCATCACTAGCTCTACTTCCGAGAACTTTCTCTCCGCTACCAACTTCACTCGGCTTGCACAATACACTGGCCTCATATAATGGCTGCCCTTCCTCTTTTGCAATAGCATGGCTCCAATGGCATCATCCCCTACTGATGGATTTACATAAAACACTTTCTCCCAATCAGGAGCCTGCATGGCTGACAACCCCCCTAACACCTCTTTCACCTCTTGAAACACTTCTTCACACTTGTCATCCCATTGCAATGGATCATGCTTTGCCACGTGCTGTAATGGATAAAGAAGCTGAGAAGACAATGGAATAAACTGTGACATGTACTTCACTTTGTGTATAAAGGTTGCCAATTGCTTCGTACTCATAGGTGATGGAAAAAAAATAATAGACTTAACCTTATCTGGATCAGCCTCAATGCCATTTTCTGACACCATATGGCCCAATAACTTCACCCTTGGCTGTGCTAGATGACATTTCTTGGGATTTAGTTGTCCTCCACATTCATCATATCGAGCTAATACCATCTGCAACTTCTCATGGTGTTCAGCCCTACTGCTGTAGACACAGAAGTCGTCCATAAAGGCTTTAACACAACTACCAATGAATGGTTCCAATATCCAATTTGCCCTCTCTTGATAGAAAGATGGTCCATTTGACAACCCAAATGGCAATACTGTGTAGCAATAGCAGTCCCATGGCGTAATAAAAGTTGTCTTCGTGCGGTCTTTAAGAGCAATCTTCAATTGAAAATAGCCTGAAAAACCATCACACACACTATACCTCTCATAACCTGCCACTGAATCCAAGATCTGATCGATGAATGGAAGAGGATATGGGTTCTTCTTAGTGGCTACGTTTAAGGGTTTAAAATCTACACAAATTCTCCACTTCCCATCCTTCTTTGGACTGACTACAACTGGACTCACCCATTGTGTGGTCTCCACAGGGACTATGAACCCTGCCTTCAATAACTTGTCCACCTCTTCTCGCAAGGCTTCCATTTGCTCTTGACCCATCCTTCTTAGCCTTTGCCGCACTGGCTTAGCACCTTCTTTCAGCTCTATATTCATCTCTTCGCCCTTGAACCCTTTGATCTCTTCATATGAAGTAATGAACAAATCAGGAAAACTAGCCAGCATGTGCAAATATATATCCTTCTCCATAGCTGAGAGGTCTCCACTGATCATTTGTGTCATCAATTCCTGCTTCTTTGACAACTCAACCTTGGTTTGCATCAGCCCTTCAATCGCTTCATAAGGCCCTTCACTTTCATCTTCAACCTCATTCGCAAATGCAACTAAACCAAACTCCTGGATTTCTTTGTCCATCAAAAGAAATGCAACATCAGCATCCTCATCATTGCTGGTAGTGCTATCATTGTCCTCATCTGTCACCGTGGAAGAGTCTTCATCACTAGACTCATCCTCATCTTCATAAAGCTCCTCTAATCGTTTCCTTGTGTCCATATTATAAAGCTTCTTGGTACCTGTCTTTCCATAGAGGCTAATTGTACCATGTCGCCAATCTTGGACAGCTCCCACTGCACGTAACCATGGTCTGCCCAGTATAATAGGATATGCTCCCAATCCTGCTAGCATCACATGAAAATCAACCACTGCCTTTGCATCATATGCCCCCACTTCTAAGCTCTTTACAACACCCAAGCATTTTACTTTTTGATGGTTTGCCAATCTGATCCGAAAACCTGACACCCCAGCCACTGTGAGACCCATCTTCTCAACGCATGAGTGTGTTATGACGTATATTTGGGCTCCGCCATCCACATAACCTTGTCCCAAATTTTTCCTTTTATGCCACACATCTACTATTGGACAAATGTCTGGTAGCTCATCCATTGCCAACACCTTTACTGAACCTCTCTCTGGCTCTTTCTCCATTGGGTTAACCATCCTCTTCCACTTTCGCTTTAGCTTAGGCACCATCTCTATAAGCTGCCCAAAAGTAACATCTGCCTTCTTGCTCGTCAGATCCTCCTTCAAGTCATAGCTTAATTGCCCATCCCCTAGTGGAAAATCTGAAACATGAAACTTTCGACGAGCTCTCCTTTTTCTCTTGGCCTTGACATCCTCGCCTTCATGACTCTTTCCCTTCTTCTTACTAGGACCTGGGGCATTTCTTCCTTCCTTATCCTTTGTGGTCCTCTTCCCAATAGGCTTCACTAATGTATCCTCTAGCTTTGATGCCTTTTCCAAGGTGACTACACTTAGCACTTTTGTCTTTCCCTTTTCCTCCTAGGTTAATCCACTGGTTCCTTCATCTCCCTTAATTTCGATGCCATAATCATTTGACCTAGTTAATACCTGTCTTGGCAATGGATACATGTCTCCCCCCATCCTTGGTGGCTTATCACATTGCGGGCTGATGTGACCCAACTCTCCACAATTGTAACATGTGGGCGTCTGCCTCCAGAACCTACCGTTGCTTTGTCCAGCACCATTCCTAGGTCTTTCTTCACCTCCTGGCTGATTTGCAAACCTCGCTCGACCTCGATTATTTCCCACTTGACCTAGCATGTTTAGGCTGAGATTCTTCATCAAATTTACCACTTGCCTCATGTCTTGCCTTAGCCCATCATCTTGCACCGATGTAGTGACCACTGCTGGCATAACCTGAGTAGTAATAGGAACCACTGGTTCATGATGAACCCCTGACATGCGACCTTGTAAAGACTCTATAGGCTGAAATTCAAACCTCATGGGCAAAGACTCCACCCATAACTGGCTCATTTTCCTCAACTTCCACTCTTTGTTCCTTGCTACCTCTAGTGCATCTTCATATGTCCTAGGCTTCTTTAGCTCCACTCTCCAACGTATATTCTCCCAAAGACCAGCCAAGAACCTGTTCTTCTTCATCATGTCAGGCGGGGTTACCTGTGGTGCTAAGGCCTTGCACATCCGCTCCCATGCCAATGAGAACTTACGTATGTACGCATCTACTGGCTCACCTTCCTTTTGCACCAAACCTTGTACTTCTTGCCACACTTTGTCACGATCTTCTATCTTCACAAACTCCACTTCCAACCCATGCCTTAGATTGTCCCAACTCAATCTTACAGGTGGATCCGCTGCATGCAACTCCTCTTCAAATGTTTTGGACCAGACTCGTGCATCACTCTTCAAACAAATTTGGAGAAGACGTAACATCTGCGCAGGGTCATGAATCTGGTTGCTAATGCAGGCAACCTCCATCTTTTCCAAAAAATCTTCCACATCTTCATCACTTCTTCCATGAAACTCCGGATAAGAGAAAGCAATGGCTACCCAAGTTACAATGCTTTGAGAACCCCTTTGAACACACGTGCAAGAACCCAAAACTTTTGACTACCCAATCCCTAGAAACTTCAATGGAGCTCAACTTTAGATAAGGACAAACACATGCACATCAAATGAGTTTTCATAGTTGATCATCGGAATTACAACAGGCAAAGGACATTCCAAGATCTCTCGTAATCTTCTTGGCCCGAACATAAAGAGACTGCGCTGTTGGAAAAAAATCTTCCTGGACACATGAACATTTATCTGGATTCTTTGAGTTAAATGAAATGGAGTGAATTGAGGGCCATTTTGATCATCCATTAAAGCCAACCATGAAGCTCCCAAGAAGGCACACCTGACTTAACCTCTGATTTTGCCAAAATTTCAGCAGCATAACAGCATAAATGGCTCAAAAGACCAAAAAACCAGCCATCATAACTTGGAAAAATTTTGGCAGAGTTTCCCCAGAAATAGAGCAGTAGGAACCCAAAATATAGACTGTATATGTATGCATAAACTGTCAACAATAGAACCCGAGCATCAAGTAGGACTCACTAGTACATAGCCTATGGCGAGGTCACAAAAAGGGTGCTCCAGCTACCTGTATCACCGAAAGGATCTCCACATTTGAGAATCCCCCAGCTCAATAAAAACCTCATGCTATCGACCCTCACACGAAGGCTAATGCAAATCGCGTATAGTCAAGTCTCAAAAATGACCATCTTCCAGACCAAGTCTCAGAAATGGCTGGGACTGCCAAATACAACCAAGTATGGCTCCACAAATGCGTACAATGGCAGTTTCCACAAGTAACGTACAATCCAGCAGACAATGCGCTCAAATAGGCGCCAAGTGATGCATACCCACAACAACTGCAAGTGACATCACTGCTAGTATATCACTGTACTCCAGCTACCTGTACCTGTGTGAATCACCTGTACCTGTACCTGTCCCTGTAACCTGTAGCCTGTAACCTGTAACCTGTAGCCCCGAATCTCGAAGCTTGAAGCTCGAAGCAGAAGGTACTCGAAGAAGATCCTCCGTGGGGGCGCCAAAAGAATGTGAGCGGGATGGAAACACACACAACGCCTCTATAATGACCCGACACACACTCTTGGGATGATACACACACACATTATGGGGCACCACTCGGCCTACACAACCAGCCTGGCCGAGACAGGAAACACACAGACGGAGTGAGAAGAGAGATTTCCCACTTGCCCACTCAACACTCACACATACACACTCACACACACTCTCTCAATTCAGCTCAAAGGAGGCAAATTGCTGTTGTTTAGACTCAATGAAGTTCAGCCCAACACCAATGGGGCAAATAGTTTACACAGTATTGAGGAAATATACCAGAGACAACCACAAAGTTAAGCAGAGGCTTCACTCACCGAAGAAGATTACACAGAAAAACAGCAGAAAATCTGTGAGGAATTTGGCAAAATGGACAGCGCCATTGCGTCCGGAACGCCCAAAAACCCCAGTCTACAATGTCAAAGTGCTCAAATCCGACCTCGGATGAGCAGTTTAGGGCCAAAAAAAGCTCCAAAAACAGCAAAAACACACTTGCGGCTGTTCCTCCTCTCTTCTCCACGTTTTTTCTGGTCTTCTCTCAGTTTTTCCAGTTCCCACACTTAGCTTTATTAGTTGGGCACCCGTGGCCTTTTAGATGACCTCAAACGGACCTCGAACATGCCAAAAACTGACCTCGCAGTGCATAGTTGTCACCTTTTTTGCATCATCCGCACACCTGGCACTCAGTTTTTCCAAATAATGCATCCCGCAACCACGTGAAGTGGCCCCAAAAAGTGGTCCTCATGATGACCTTTCTGCATAAGTATCACAAGAAAAGACCCACGTTGTGTCTGTATTCATCCACGTGCAAATATTGACCCCGTTCGGCCTCTTGATGTCACTAGATGCCATCTGACGCATTAGCTTACCTCATGTCCTCGGCCCGCGGATAGCTTCCTCGAGAAGTTTTACGCGCTACCAACTCCTCCTTATTGTAGAAAAAACACACTGGTACTGGTAATAGTGAAAATCCCTGCACTATGTACACCCTGTTCTACCTGTACACACGTGGGCCCCACGTAACCACCTGGCTATGGAAATTGGGCAATCCTTTATTCGATGCACCATGCATGTGTATGTACATATGCGCAATCCCTTGCTCCAAAAACTCCTGACAACGTGTTTAGTACATAAGTGACACACATGATAACCTCAAGCCAAAACGAATGTTGCAAAGCTCGACTCTTGACCATACATTGTGCCATTTCCGTAAGTGACCTAATTTTCCTCTTAGCAACACCATTTTGCTGAGGCGTATAAGGCACTATACATTGGTGTTTTATCCCACGACTAGCCAGAAATGCATTAAACTCATGAGACATATATACCCCCCCCCCCCTTCGATTGGAATGGAGGGTGCCCATAGTACATTTCGAGACATTTTCAGCCATAGCCAGAAATTGTTTGAAGCACCTAAATACTTCGGACTTCGCTTTAAGCGGATATACCGGAATAATCATCAATGAATGTCAAAAAGTAAAGGTAATTGCCAAGGACGGAGTTTGCATGGGCCCACAAACATCACTATGCACAAGCTGCAACTTGCATGTGGCTCTAACTGAACTATCCTTTGGAAACTTCGAACGCTGCATCTTATCCAAAATACAGCCTTCACAAACATGTTTGATAGGTGCTTCAAGAGGCGGTAAAGAAGCAACCATATCAGATTTCTGCAAACGCAGCAAATTGACAAAATTCAGATACCCAAAACGTGCATGCCAAAGTTTTGCATTTGAAATAGCCTTAGAATCCACAATTGCATTTGCAAAATTCTACCCACACTTGTCATATAAAGTGAGCTTATACAGCCCACGTCATAAAATGCTAGATGCAACAATTTCATCACCGAAACTGAGATCATGTAGTGTACATCTGTCATCCACAAATTTGACAACAAGACCAAGTCTAGCAAGTGCATGTTACAGACAAAAGATTCTTCTTGATCCTAGGTACATACAATGCATCAACAAGTGTGAAAGAACTGCCATTTGCAGCAGGAAGCACAATCTTTCCAACTCCCTTGACCGGATAAGAGGCATTGTTGGCACAAGTAACTGAATTCCCATGAGGGACATCCTCGAGAGAGGTAAACAAGTACAAGGTTTTGTCTCGTGAGAAGTTCAAAGCTTTTTTGGCAAAGCTCCCTTTGTGGAAGGATCGCATAGGGTTTCGCACTTCCCTATACATGAGAGTCAGCTCATGTTCCTAGCATCACTCCCTAGGGGGATTGGTCACCATATTATGGTAGTGATACATCCATAGTGCGCTCCATGAGGAAGCTACTCTAGGTGTGGGAGTTCCTACTTGCTGAATGGTAGGCTGCGTGCTTGTGGTCTCTGCAGGTTATGCCATCTCCTGTGTCTAGGCACAACTTCAAACCCATGTCTTCTCTGCATCTGCTGCTGATCATCTGCTGGAGGTTCAGGGCAAGGACCCTATTATAGCTGTGGTGTTTGTTGTAGGATCATTGAGCGCAATCTCGTGCAAGTTGGGCAGATTGATAACAGCTCACTGCTCAGACATTGCTTAGGGGGGCCTGTCACGGCCATCTTCTGAGAGTAGGCATTGACTTCTTATAATCTTGGAGAGGGGGATTGTTGGGCAAGCAAGCTCTGCTCATGATTGGGATGACAATTGGACCTGGGGTGCCCAGCAAAGCCTGGGTATGATAGGTACGGCAACCAAATAAACCCTAGAACATCAAAGCACACACATGTTGTAATTAGAAAATAGAGAATACCTGAAAAGTAAGGGAGATGCAAGCCAATGACTTGTGTTAGTGTGGAATGCCCCTAGTTGTAGGCAATTGGGTGATTTTTTCACAACCAAGGGCTTGTGCACAAGTAGCAAACCCAGAAATTAGAAGTGAAAGCATCTATAAGGTGAACCTTTTAACACCTCCCCTTTTGTCAACAAACACTTAACCCTTGCTTCACATGGTTTATCGTTTATGTTTACAACCTTGGCCAATTTTCTTTGTGGACAAAGGATTCTAGTATCTATGATTTACACTCATGATTGTGTATACAAATGACTGCCGTTACTCGACTTTCTTTCCCGTTAGTTGTATTGATTGAAAAATTCATGTTGTTTTTGGGGACTGGCTGTTTGAAATTTTGCAAGTGAATCTCTATGGAAGGTCTGTGTTTACTTTTAAAATTTTTTAGCTCTTTCACTTCGCTCTTTTGCAGATTGACAGTAAATTGGTCGGTGTGATCGCTGTAACACACGAACTTGATTCCAAGTTCTTTATCCGTTCGATGCCAGATGTCTCCAATTATTTGGCAACTATTGAGGTAAGTTCATTCAAAGAAAATGTTCGATAATATTTTTTCTGCGTGCTGTACCTCAAGTATACAAGAATTATTTGTAGGTTGGACAAGATCCTAAAGATCTGAGAAATGCGATGCAAAGATTAGATTTACCAAGTAATGAAACTAATGAAGACGAGAGTGCACTTCTTGAATCCCCTATCCACATGGGTACTATTTTTATTTTATTATCTCTTTACCTGGGAGATAAAATACTTTCTTACATCATTGGTTTATTTGTAGCATGGACCATAATTCTAGTGTTAGTATTCCTTGGAGATCCCCTGGCTCCTTTGAGCTCCTTTAAAATCAACGGAATCACCCTTGAATGTAGGATAATCAGCTGGGAAATAAATGAAAAAGAATGAAATAAAAACTCTAAAATATGTACACTTCATGCTCGCATGCGACGATATTATGTTCTTCTGCCTTGTGATTCTAGTATCTTATTGTGGCATGTACATAAGCTCTTCAAACACCGCGAATTGGTTTGCAAGTGTTATGTGGAACGAATTTTGAATGCAGAGGACTCCATAATATCTAGCACTTACATCACTCAACCACGTCTTTATGTTGCTTATTTTTCCACAAAATACCCTTTCATCAGTTAATCAAATACTTGAAGGGCAATAAAAATTTTCCCTGTACAAGGTAGGATGCCAAGGCCCAAGGGACTCTCCCAAGACGCAACAAAACTCAAAAGAAAATCCAAACAATGGAGGTGGGGAAGCCACATCAGTGGCCCATACTGCCAGCAAATTGAAGCTACAATCTATTGGGAAGATGGAACCAACTCCATGAGGTACTGTTGAAAGCCTGTGATCCTCACTTCCTGCTGTGCAAGCTGCCTCATTGATGATTGTACTGGCTCCATAGGGTGTGTGCCTCTTGAACCATAGGTCTTGGAAGGTCTCGAAAGGGGTCACCAAGATCTCAAAGATGCAAAAGCACTGAGTTCTCCAATGAGCCATAGACTGAGAATGATAACATGCTCCAATAATAACTTTCTCTCGACTGTAGGGTTGCAGTGCAAAGTGCGTGGAGGCACATCAAGTGAGCCCTGTTGGGTGAAGGGCCAATGTGCCCGGGCTGGGTATGGCAGGCTGTTCACGAACATAGACTAACCCATTCTTCTATTCATTACCTCATCAAGGAATAAGGGACCTTATGGTGCTGTAGTGACCTTTTTTTTGCGATAAAAATGATCCTTTCATTAGTTTTTTGAAACTACCCTAGGGCTACAACTTTCCTATCAAGAGGGTACATGGTATGAGAACCAAAAGGGGAGAGACTCTCGCAAGCTGAACAATACGTATACAACAGATAACGAAATGGAAGGAGGGAAGAGCTACACATGTCGCCGATAGTGCTAGTGAATGCCTTGGCCCATTGTGAAGAAAGTACTTTGCTGCCACAGCTCTTTAAAAGCGTGGCGTTTCTCTGCAGTGTCAGGGCTGCCCTGAATCTTGTCCTACTAGCCTTGAAGTGTGTGTATGAGCTCCAAGATAGTTAGCTACGTAAGGTGCCATACTTTAGGTATGGATATGATATGTGTATTGTTCGTCATCCTTGGATGAGCTATGCAAGGTACGCAATGCTTAAAAAAAAAAACACAAAATTAGGTTATTTCTACATACTTGATCAAAGACAAAAGTCTTGGTTTAAAATTTTAGGTAAACTACATACATAGGACACATATTTCAAGTGAGGCTACAATGATGCTATCTAACTAATAGAAAGAACTTCAAAGCGTAAAATATGGCTCTAGCACCACACCACTTTTAATTTTAAAAAAGGGAAATATGTGAGAGTAATTGATTGATAGAATACGGAAGATACGTGTGGGAAGTATGGTATGGGAACACCGGGTTAGGTACGTCAGTGGATGCAACCTAGGTACGTCAGTGGATGCAACCACGATGAGCTCCAACCAAAAAGCACACACTCACTGCTCGAGGCTTAGGTCTGCCTTTTAACACTCTAAAGCAGCAAGACTGCCATAGAAACCAATGGCCAAGGCTACTAATGAGCTCCCATCTGAGGTCTCTCTCGTGTCCAAGCTGTTGCCGCAAAATCGGGCATCGGGCACCAGCATTGCTGAGGTCGACCCGCCATGAGCCAAATCGCAAGGCTATCATGCTCTGTCTCATATCCAAGGGCTCATCCATAACTTATTGACCATGCCACTGTGTCAGGTGCACATCTAACCCTATGTGCATGTGGACAAGCTATAACTCCTATTTCTAGGGTTTAGGACAACCTAGCAAGTGTTCTGGCACCCTTGTGAGCCTAACGCAGAACGTGCATGTCCAGGCACTTTACCGTAGTTGCATACCCTTTGATTGCACGAGCACAGCCAGTGTTGGCTAGGTGTAGGCACTGGGGAGTGTTCCCAATGCCCATAGAGTTGCATTAGTACCCAGCCTAGGTATTTACTTGCATGTGAAGCACCTCTTATAAGTGAGTTCATTAACTTATAAGTGACATTTTAACCACCCGTAGTACACCCTTGAGTTTTTGCTCCAGGTTAGCATACAACATCAGCTCAGCCTACAACACCCCATCAGCACCAATGTTTTCAGTTTGCAGCCCTAACCTCGCCGCACCGTCACATATTCAGCCAATCACTTCAGCATTTTCAGATTCAGCCCTTGAACTGGCCAGCATTTTTCAGATTTCAGCCCATCCTCATCATCATCATCAACACCCTCAACATCGGCAATAGCAGATCAGCCCATAGGCTTGTCAAGTTGCTCCCCATCAGTTCCATTAGCATTTTCAGTTTCCAGCCCTTAGCCTTGCAGATCCAAGCATAAATAGCAAGATCCCATTAGTATCACAGCATCTAGGACCATTGTATCAGCATTTTGTGCAATTTAAAGCAAATACCTCTCTAGCGATAGAGAGGGGGGACCCTTGGAGGGGGGTTTGGGACCCCATTTGGTGTTAGTCTCCTTTCTCTCTCTCTCTACAACTCACAAAACTTTCGCTCACAGTATCTCTCTTCTCTATCTAGTCTAGCACATCTCTCTCAAGAAGTAAAAGAAACCTTGATTAAGCATTGAGCACTCGAGTTAAATCACTTTAAATCACTTCTGTTGCACATTACATTGGTATCAGAGCTCTTTGGCAGTGTTTGGTATCATCACTCAAGAAAAGAACCTAAAGAGCCTCTCTAAGAAGGTTCGTGTCCTTGCCCCAGACCTCTTAGCCACTCCCACCCTGATTCCATCGCGCATCAGGCGCTCTCCCATCTTCATCGCTTTGTCTTAAGGGCCATTAAGCCATAAAGAACCACAACTTTTATTTTTTTGCTTGTTGAGATTGCACGTAACCCAAGACCACTTTGGTGTGTCAATCTCTCTAATCTGTGTTTTTAAAGAGTAGCAGGTAACGCAGAAAAGAAGGGCTTGTCAACCTCCCCTCGTTTTTCTTTTCCACTCATTGAGAGCGGACCTTGCACATTGCGGCAAGCCAATCGACGTGCGATAGATACGAGATCTATTGGCTGCCCGGTACGGAGAGGTGGTTTGCTGAAAGAACCGAGTATGGAAAATACAACAGTCTCTTAGTCACACAGGTTTACAGGTTCAGAGATTGTATTGTTCAGGGTTTCCTCTTCTTCGGTAGCTGTATCACTTGCTTCTACCTGCTTCTCCATAGCTTGACAAGGCCTCGAAGGATATTTTTTGATTTGTTTGCGGTAGAGCAGGACATATGGCAGCTTGATCTATGCGACCTAATAGAGTTTAGACAAGACAGATGTCTAAAAGAGACAGAGGACTCCACAGTAGTGTTGAGGTGCTCCGAGACCAGAGGCAGAGAGAGCTAGGAGGAGGGAAGCAAAGCAAAGGAGGAGAAAGTCAGACAGAGTCTCTATGAGTTACACAGGTTTACAGGTGCAGGGATTCTATCGTTCAGGGTTTCCTCTTCTTTGGCAGCTATAACACCCTGTTACTACCTGCTTCTCCATGCTTGACAATGCTGCTAAGGATTTTTTTTTTTTCATTCATGTGGTTCATATAGATATTTTCCTTGCTTGTTCTTATGACACAGCGTTAGGATCTATTTCCAAGTCGATAATGATTTATATATTGGGAGATATGAGAGATTGAGATCCAAGAAATAGTCTTATCCAAGAAATAGTCTTGGTATTGTCGAGTGTTTATTTGTGCATCTTGGGATCACACCTCTGTGGTAATTGGCATATTTTTTAGTTTTTTATCTTGGGGAGTGTGCCCTAAGGGTGTTCATTTTAATAGAAGATTCTTCTCTTGTACAAAAATGCTGCACATGTTTTGACTGTGAACTTCTTTCGACCTTTTCCAGTTGTTTCTCAGGAGGAAAATGCTGCACTCGACAATCATGAGATAAACGTACAAAGCTTGTGTGAAAATGCTTTCCAAATAACAATGTTTTGTCTAGAGGAGGAGTTCAGTCACAGAGCACGTGATTTTCTTGCTGCAGCGTTTGTCGTAAGTTGATATTTGATGCGTTGTTTCTGTTTTTGACAGTTAACTTAGAGGACTGAAACTGAAATTAAAATTTATTGAAGTTTGAAGGAAAAGAATACTGTGTAGTGCAATTGCCATACAATTGTCCAGCACCAGAGTTTCTTCAGTATTTTACATTTATCCCAAGGACAGATTGGACAGGAGAAACACCTGAAGATCAGGATGTGCTGCTCTATGTTCTTCATCAAAAGTCTTTAGCCAATGTAAGGTTAAACAAAACTTAATAAGTTTTCTCACATTATGAGAAAGGTTTGGTACAAAAAACAAACAGATGTGCGTTTTTCTACACGGATGTTAAGCTTACTAGAAGACTTAGAGTTGCTCCATTATTCACAATAAGTCTATGAGTTTGCTATATATCAATTGTTTCTGCGGGATAGCTAGAGCTAAAGACCTGTATATGACATATTGCATCTCTATGTGCATCCAATCCCAAGTAGTGTCAAAAGGAAATAAAAGTGTGCTGTCTAGTTTGTGCCTCCAGTTTTGTGGCTATAACTAAGTTGCATGAAGTGTTTCCCGTTGATCATGTTTAGAAACTGCTTCAATTTATATCGGAAACATGAGCAACAGGACATTCCACTCAGAGACAAAACAAAATTGATACAGTAAAAAATCCTGTCTGATAGAATCTTGGAAGTAAATAAAATTATTTTTGCTTGAGAGATCTTAAAATTGATAGAACTTTGGGACATGGTGGAAACATTAGTAGAGGAGTTTTTTTGACTCTTATTGTGAAGTTTATGGTGTATGATTGTTACAGAGAGATATGCAAAAAGCCTTCAATTTGTTGTCGTTTGGATAAGAAGGGGCTTTTAAAGTAACCATTGCTGAACGTGAAAAAGAAAAAAGAAAATTGTTAATTGCTGATCTAAGGCACTTATACATTTTAGGACCATCGAATTTTTGGGAAACTCTGGAAGGCCATTTCCAGAGCTCCCATGGTGGGGATTTCTGTGATGTAGCGTGTAGATTTTCATTTCTTTAAATCTCCTGAACATCGGCTCCTAGGGATCTGGAATATTATATCAATGGATATCTATGAGTGATGATTAGAGGGGCACAATGTTATTGGCGGCTTGAAATTAGGATTGTTTTACAGTGAACCATTACATAGAAATTCGAGAATTGCCTCATTCAGATGCTTGAATAACTTGAGAAGGTGTAGGGAATGGTCTGTTGGTGACCATTGCCTGTAATGCAGGCAACTGCATGGCGACCGGTGGAGGCCGGGAACCGTGGGGGAGCATGCATTACAAGGGAATGGTCACCAGCAGATCATTCCCTGCCGTCAAGCGCCCAGGGGAGCCTCTGTTGAGAGCCGTGGGGGAGCATACATTACAGGGAATGGTCACCAACAGACCATTCCCTGCCGTCAAGCGCCCAAGGGAGAGACTAAAACTAGTGAAAAAATCAAATGAGTTATGCACATTGTGAAACACATTATGCATTATTTTGCAAAGCAATGGAATTTTGGAAAAGCGTTTTCATCATAGTGAAATGGGCAACCTGTACAGCAAACTTGCAATCACATCCTCAAATTCCATTGTTCTCTGTAAATAAGCTTTATACAGATATCATGGTTCATATACCATTTCTGTAACCAAGTTTTATATAGATTGTAAGCAATGAGGACAATGTAAGCAGAAGTTTTTAGTCTAACTTAACTGCCTTATGTTTTTCGCAGGGTTTTGAGGTGCGGTTAGCAGCATCACAAGATATGGGTAGTATACGAGATCTTTTGAGGGGTTCTGAAACCTTTACTAACATTTCTCATTGGGTTGAACAACCAACAAAAGGATGTAAGTACCTCCGCGAATTTACTCCGATAGAAACTTAACTTCATGTGGCATGCAAGTCTTGTCTTTTCACTTCTGTAGTACTATACATAATGCAGGCATGGCATTGGTGGCAAGTTGCGGGGCAGAGGTCATAGGCGTCGCCTTTGTGGATACTAATTGTCCAGCTAATGCATTGATCAGCCATTTCGACCTCAGGCAGCTCATGAACATAGATCAACACCAGGAAACTTGCCAAGCAGTGCTGACTCTTTTTTGTCTGAATCCCCTTTTTGCGAACCGTCAGAGGCTATTTTTGAGAGAGATAATGCGGCAGATGACAAAAACTATACTTTTTCTGCCCGTCTTTCAAGGTCAGAATGTCTCAAATATGCTTGAAGATATGGTTCTTGTACCTGGTAGGTGGCATTCATCTATGAGCCCTCCTTGCACTTGGACACAAGTGTCCCCCAATTCACGTTCTAGTTTTCGTGGCAGCGTTCAGCAGTATACCGCAAACACAGTGACTGGGCAATATGTGGGATTTGATTGTGCCCTCTTTATGATGACACACAGGCTTCTCAGCAGGAAAAGAACCCTTGTGAACTCTCGCATAGTGGTTGTGGGTGCATCTCAAGTTGCTGCAGCCTATCTGAATAAAATGATCACTTGCACCAACGTCAAATTTTCCAATCTCACTCTTATTTCACCTTTTGGCTTGAAGTCCCTTTGTGACGGTAGCAAAACACTTCTTGATGCTGAACTTGGTCCTGCCAATGCTTTCCAAAAGATGGGGATTGACTGCTTAGTGAAGGTGGTTACAGATACCGTTGTCGACTTTGACAAGAGAGCTAAGTGCGTTCAGCTCACGACTGGGAAGAAGCTGCAGTATGACTATCTTATACTGACAGTTGGTTTACAAGACCAAACAAGAGCTAAGATTCAAGCTGATTCAAACAAGGGAGTGGTAAACTTAGATGAACTCTCTATCATGATAAATGAGAATGCTTTAAATGTTTTCAAGTTGGACTTGCCGGTTGTCATATATGGCCTAAGCTTACAAACCTTCTGCTCCATACATCTTCTGCTGTCCAAGGGTGTGCCAGGAAGCTCTATGGTTGTAGTGTACCCTGAATTTGAGCCCCTGGACTCATTTGCAGAACATTTCTTTCAAGATGGTTTTATTGCTGCATCACTTATGAAAGAAATACGGGCTGCAGGTGTGATAGAAAGGTCAGGTTTCAAGCTGCTAGAAGTTATTCCTGGTGGAAAAGAAGGTTTGTTGCAAGCTGTGGGCTTGGAGAAAATATTTCGGGCCTCATTTAGCTCACTAAATCAGATCAATGATGGTGGCATCTGTATCAAGCAACCGTGTAAGCTGCTGGTGGCATGTACTCAGCCACATGTTGATCAAACTCTCTTTCGAGCCATCAGAAAGGTTTCTCTCTCTCTTGGTTATGCCATTTCCCTCTTGAATAACAGGTCTTGAGTTCAACTCTCGTAGGATAGATCTTTGAGGTCTCTTGGGATAGTTTCCTACGACGTTAAGATCCTCTTCTTCTCGGGTGTGTGTGTGGGTGTGTGAGTGTGTTAATAAAAAGAGGAAAACGGTATAACCTTTCTATCACCCAAGTGTGGTAGATTGGTTATGCCATTTCCCTCTTGAATAACAGGTCTTAAGTTCAACTCTCATTGGATAGATCTTTGAGATCTCTTGGGATAGTTTCCTACGACGTTAAAATCCTCTTCTTTTTCTTCTTGTTCTCTCCCTCCCCGTATGTTTTGAGATGATGTTAAAATCCTCTTCTTCTTCTTCTTGTTCTCTCCCTCCTCTTCTTTTTCTTCTTGTTCTCTCCCTCCCCGTATGTTTTGAGATGATGTTAAAATCCTCTTCTTCTTCTTCTTGTTCTCTCCCTCCCCGTATGTTTTGAGATGATGTATTATGTGATGCTGATGATGAGGATGTAGGGTAGGCTTGCATACCTACTCTAGGTATCCTCATTTGTTTTTATTTTTATGTGCCCTACACATTGCGCTAAAGTCACACATGGCTTTGGTCTCATAGGTTATTTTGGCTTTCGAAGACGTCATTTTAAAATTTCATTGCTGGGGAAGAGCAGCATAAAGAAATGACGACCTCTTGGGTGGACGTTATCACAAAGACTCAACAGAAAGCAGACGAGGCTGAGAAATGGATTGAGGTTGCCAAGAAAGGGAAAAGTAAGGAAACAACATCCACACCCACTATTATCAACCTGACACTAGAAGAGGAGCAAAGAAGACGTGTACGCTCTCTATACGTGAGAATTTGCGGCCTAAAAGACAAAGATAATGTAGATGAAGAGGTAAAAGAACTCATGGCTTTGATGAGAGCTTGGAGAGTGGGCAACAAGAAAAGTGGGAGCAAGGGGGAAACCTCGAAAGAAAAGGCACTTATCCTTTGTTTTCCCTCCATGGAAGCGAAGAAGGACTTTTTGAAGAAGAGACCAACTCTTAAGAAGATGGGCATCTTTTTTGGGGATGACCTTACCCTCTCACAGGTAGCCCATATGCAAGAGGTAATGCCAGAATTAGAGCGGCAAGGGAAAAAGGTAAGATTGCTTTTTACCGAGACGGAAGAGTGGTGATATTGGAGCCATGCGCCACATGACGGTGTGAGACCTATGGGACCACACTCAAAGTTGCTACCTGGAATTGTAATGGATCTATGCGTCTTGATGTGGGTGCTTTTGAGGAGAGTTTTAGTGGGAGAGACATCATTTTCTACTTTGAGACACATCAGGCCCCCGGGCAGTCTATGCCTCACATTAGTGGATAGAGATGGGAGACAACTTGTAGACAGGAGACACGATCACAACACAGACGACGGGGCTCAAGAGGAGTGACAATGCTATTCAAGGAGGAGTTGCAGCCATTGATACATGTAGCTCGCAGGGATGAGCAAGCTAGGTACATGTGGGTGAGATTGAGAGCAGAGAATGGCAGATATCTTTACATTGCTATTTGCTACTTTCCCCCGAGTACGTCAGTATATGCTCCACCCAGAGGACAGTTCCCCTTCTCTATTTTGGATGATGACATATGGAAATTCTCTAGAGATGGTGACATTATCATTCTAGGGGACTTTAATGCCAGGACTGCCCATTATCAGACAATATTTTATGATACTTCAGAGGAGATGCTGAGAGAGCTGGATGTTACAGAAACGGGCCTATCCAGACTATCACAAGATGGGGAACATACTGAGTATGGACGGCACTTGATAGACATGGGGACTGCACATGGATTGGCCATCTTGAATGGCCTACAGAGATTTCCCGCTGCGGGAGGTTTCACATGCTTTCAACACAGACACGGAGCCAACACAGTGGATTATGTCATGGCACAACCAAGCCTCATCTCTAGTATCTAGGATCTCATAGTTGGGCCCAGACCTATTGGGGTGGCAGTCGATCATGCTATTGTGTCATTGACCATCTCTTTCCAGTTGAGTGTAGCACACAGTTCACGTGTAGCAGCTCCTACTCGCTACATCTTCACGCGGGAGACGGATTCTGTATACATAGACGGGATCTATAGACGTCTATGCACTGAGGAGCCAGGGCGACCCCTGGAGGAGCTTACTACTATACTGACACAGACATTACATGATGCAGCAACAGAGGCATACCCACACACCCAACCTGAGCATAGACGCCGTTCTGGGAGCATGCCTCAGAACAGCTGGTATGATGAGGAATGCCGCCAGACTAGAGCTAGACTTCAGAGGAAAGTGCTTTTGGGGGACATCACTCACAAACAGTCAGAGATTGACTTTCGACGCCTAGTGCGGCGGAAGAAGAGGTTTTTTTTGGCTCGACTAGAGCAGGATCTCTACCAGCTATTCTTGAGTCAGGACTCACGTGAGGCATGGCGGCTCTTCCATGAGCTGTCTCCTCCTCCTGCCATTTCCTCTACAGATACCTGGGGTCAGTATGCATCATCACTGTACACAGTTTCTGGACAGCCGCCCCTTCCCGACCCCCCCGATGCATGCCCACACACACATGCTTTTTTCATCGCTGAGATGGTGAAGAAGGCCATTGACAGGATGAGGACTGGAAGAGCATATGATCATGATGGCCTGGTGGCTGAGCATTTCATGCATGCCAGAGATCTACTAGCAGAGCTTCTAGCAGTGATGTTTAACTGTGCCATGTGTGAGGGCTTGCCTGATACTTGGAGCCGATCTACGATTGTACCTATCTTCAAATCAGGAGACCCCATGAAGCCCGGGAATTATCGCACTATCATGATTGGACACACACTGGCACGGTTGTACGCATCCATTCTTGAGTAGCAACTAAGTAGATGGGCAGAGAGAGAGAGAGAGAGAGAGGGAGTGCGTGCAGCTGGGCAGGTAGGGTTCAAGAGAGGTTTTTCTACTCTTGACCATATCTTAGACACTCAGGGCCATCGAGGAGGGCAGATCCCGTGGGAGACGGATCTATTGTAGCTTTGGGGACTTCTGCAATTCATTTGACACAGTACCCAGAGCTAGATTGATGCGCAGAATACAGGAGATGGGAGTATCCACAGAGCTCATTTGGGGGATCATGGCATTGTACAGATTAGTAGTAGGGCATGTACACACCTCAGAGGGTCTATCTACACCGGTTCACTCCACTATTGGGGTGAAGCAGGGCTGCCCGCTCTCTCCTACTCTATTTGGTATGTATGTGGATGAGGTTTCTGACTACATTGAGAGAGATGGGGACAGAGGTGCATCGCTGGCAGGGACATGGATTCTGCTATTGTTATATGCTGATGATATTGTGGTGATCTCCGACTCTCCGGAGGGGATGCAATGTCACTTGGATGCTTTGCATAGATTTGCCCATGAAAGTGGTTTGTCTGTCAACCTTGGTAAAACCAAGGTCATGGTATTCAATACCACCCCAAAGTGGATCGGGAGATCAACGCCCGCATTCACATACGGCTAGGAGATGGTGGAGTATACAGATGCTTACACTTACCTTGGAGTGGTTTTTAGTGGACCAACATTTTCATTGAGGAGAGCAGCGGAGACTAGATTGATCAGAGCCCATTCGACATTGGGTAGATTGGAGAGGATGTGTTCACAGTTACAGTTTTAGGAGCCTCGGACGAAGCTGTGGCTCTTTGACACTTTGGTGGCTTCTGCATTGCTCTATGGAGTTGAGATTTGGGGGCCTTCATTGGATCATCACGGGAGGATAGGTCGCACTGATGGATGGGGGGACATGGAGAAGCCCCTGGTCTCTATGATCTCGCGGCTCATTAGAGCCAAGGCTTTAGTACCACGTGCCATTATCCGAGCAGAGCTAGCTGCCCCCCCACTAGTGGTGGAGGCGCTCACCAGATCTGTCTCCTTCATACACCGCATGTGGGAACTTCCCAAGAGACAGATACGCCCGCCTTGCACTTTAGTCCTCTCGACAGCTAGCCATGCAGGGAGATACATCATGTTGGTATGGGGAGATGACATCATGGTTCCAGGCGCATGGGTTCAGTATAGACAAGTTGCCCCCCTTCCAGTACTCATTGGATGCACCCTCCCTGACTCTTACACAGTTCGAGATCACCAGGCTCATCCGCCAGGACCTGACTCAGCTAGAGACCAGGATGACATGGACAAGTTGCCCCCCTTTCAGTATTCACTGGATGCACCCTCCCTGACTCTTACACAGTTCGAGATCACCAGGCTCATCCGCCAGGACCTGACTCAGCTAGAGACTAGGATGACATGGACACAGCCAGCACAGGCGCTAGGCACGAAGATGGCTTTCTACAGAGAGCATCTTCTCCAGCTTACGGCGCACGGTTTTGTGACGAGGCCCAGATACATGGACACCCACTTGTCTCATGGGAAACGGTGTGCTATTGGCCAGTTACGCACATCTTCACACGAGCTGCGGATTGAGACTGGGAGATACATCGGAGTACCAACAGAGGCCAGGACATGCCCCCTGTGTGACATAGAGCCTGAGACAGAGTTACACTACACATGCCACTGCCCCGTCTACTACGAGATACGAGGCCGCTTCCACTGCTTGTTCAGAGAGGGCTTTGGACCACTCTCCACAGTCATGAGGTACGAGGACCAAAGATGCCTGGGTTTGTTTCTGCTGGAGTTGCACAGACACATAGAGAGCCTGATGAGAGGAGAGGCCAGCCAGTCTCAGAGACACATCGTAGACTTCTTTAGAGCAGACACTGGTGGACACCCAGAGGACCTACTACCACAGCAGATCTTGTCGGCTCACACCAGAGGCACACTGATCGACCGAGCGGCTGAGTTGGGGAGATCCATACGCCCACGACTGCGGAGGACTACACAACATCGACGGAGGCTATATCGAAGGATTCGGATCACTTTGGCCCGACATGCACGACGCCCGGTCAGATTGCTGACCATGGAGGAGATTGATGAGATCTGCCAGCGACCAATGCTGGATCTCTTATGACTTGTGATTTAGCTATCCCAGCTAGCTGCTTAGTTCATACCTACCAGCTTAGGATTTCATTTCATTTCATAGTATTTCATTTTGTCATTTCATCGAAGGATTCGGATCACTTTGGCCCGACATGCACGACGCCCGGTCAGATTGCTGACCATGGAGGAGATTGATGAGATCCGCCAGCGACCAATGCTGGATCTCTTATGACTTGTGATTTAGCTATCCCAGCTAGCTGCTTAGTTCATACCTACCAGCTTAGGATTTCATTTCATTTCATAGTATTTCATTTTGTCATTTCATTTGGTTACTCTGACTTTGTATCAGATCCACCATATTGTAACGCTCTGGTTTCATAGGTCATTTTGGCCTTTTGAAGACGTTAATATAACATTTCATTTCATTTCATCTCTCTCTCTCTCTCTCTCTCTCTCTCTCTCTCTCTGTGACTTACACAGTCCGAGATCACCAGGCTCATTCACCAAGACTTGACTCAGCTAGACACCAAGAGGACATGGATACAGCCAGCATAGGAGCTGGGCACGAAGATGGCTTTCTACAGAGAGCATCTCCTCCAGCTTACGGAGGATGGTTTTGTGACGAGGCCTAGATACATGGACACCCACTTGTCTCATGGGATACGATGTGCTATTGGCCAGATATGCACATCTTCACACCAGTTGCGGATCGAGACTGGGAGATACAGCGGAGTACCAGCAGAGGCCGGGACATGCCCTCTGTATGACATCGAGCCTGAGACAGAGTTGCACTACACATGCCACTGCCCCGTCTACTACGAGATACGAGGCCGCTTCCATTGCTTGTTCAGAGAGGGATTTGGACCATTCTCTAGAGTCATGCGGTACGAGGATCAGAGGGTTTGTTTTTGCTCGAGCTGTGCAGACACAGAGAGAGCTTGATGAGAGGAGAGGCTAGCCAGTCTCAGAGACAGATCATAGACTTCTTTAAAGCTGCCACTGGACACCCGGAGGAGTTACTACCACAGCAGAGCTCGCCGCCTTACACCAGAGGCACACTGATCGACCGAGCGACGGAGCTGGGGAGATCCAGACGTCCACGACTGTGGAGGACTACACAGCATCGACGGAGGCTGCATCAGAGGATTCGGATCACTTTGGCTCGACATGCACGACGCCCAGTCAGACTACTGACCATGGAGGAGATTGATGAGATCCGCCAACGACCGATGCTGGATCTCGTGTGATCTAGCTATCCCAGCTAGCTATTTAGCTGCTTAGTTCACACCTAGCAGTTTAGGATTCCATAGTATTTTATTTTGTCATTTTGTCATTTTGGCATCTTTTTACTCTTGACTTTTTATCAGATCCACCACATTGTAACTTTCTGGTCTCATAGGTCACTTTGACCTTTTGAAGACGTTAATATAACATTTCATTTCATTTCATTTCTCTCTCTCTCTCTCTGTCTCTGTGCCTGCAAGATTAGGGTTTTTGCACAGCGCTGCCTCTGCGTTTAGGGTTTTTTGCCTGCGCAGGTTGCGTGCGCGTTAGGGTTTCTGCACAGGGCCTGCACGTTAGGTTTGCTGGTCGTCACCTGTGCGTAAGGGTTTCTGCACAGGCCTGCGCGTTAAAGTTTGCTACTCGTCACCTGCTGCACTGCCTCTCTAGAGCTAAGCAGATGCGAAGGCACAAGCAAGACATCAGCGAGCTGAGCAAGGAGCACAAAGCCAAGGAGAACCGAAGGCGTAGGCAAGACACAGCAATTTGGACAGGACCAGCGAAGCAGGAAATTAAAATTTCAGAAAATTCCAGATTGCAGAAATCGACCTGTAGGATATTCAGAAAATTCAGTTTTTCAAGAAATTTCAGATTGCAGAAATTGCGGCCCGGGGGGGGGGGCGGGATTTCAAAAAAAATTCAGCAAGGCACGCAGACTGTACGCAAAATATATGTTTGACATGTATGTGTATACATAATGTGGAAACACATGTGCGTATAGTGTGGTCTTCTTTCTGCCACCAGAACTTTCCGACCCTCTCGTTTTTGGTGGCTATCAAGCATGAGGAAGCAGAATGACAAGGTTGACCCTTTAGAGGATGCCCTACAAAAGTGCAAAGAAGAAATGACCAAAACCATTAACAAGATCAACCGCAACCTCTTGGGCACAATAAAGATGCTCGAAGAACGCGTGTTGGCCCAAGATAGCAAGATAACTACACTGGAAGATCATGTGACGGCCCAAGATGAAGAGATTGCGTCACTCAAGAAGGATCTCACCGAGATAAGATCAGGGAGAACTGCAACCCTCAATAATAGAAGAACTCAACACAATTAAAGAGCAAGTCAGGATCAGAGATGCCTCGGGTTGTTTTTGCCAGAGTTGTGCCAATTCTAGAGCTGTGCAGACACAGGGAGAGTCTCTTGAGGAGATCAGGCAGTGGGAGACCTTCACAGAGGGAGATCACCGACTTCTTTAGAGCAAGGAACCTCGGTAGTCAGATGAGCAAGCTTCACAGCCCACCTATACTCGAGGTATATTAGTTGACAGAGCCATTGAGCTGGGGAAAGCTAGACACCCACGTCTACGAGGTCGACCACGACATCGACAGAAGCTCCATCAGAGGATCAGGACTATTCTAGCACGACATGGGAGACGTCCAATACGACTATTCATGGAGGCGGACATTGACGATGCTCTTCAATGACCAATGCAGTACTTTCTCGGACAACACCCGATTCCAGGCATCCTCCGGCATTGATGATGATGATGATTTTAGTTTTTCACTTTACTTGCATTCTATTTTGTACTCGAACATTGTATTAGATCCACCAAATTTGTATCAGTTTGGTCTCATAGGTCATTTTGGCCTTTTGAAGATGTTTAATATAACGTTTCATTTCATTTCTCCTAGCCTCCCATGGATCACCCCCCACCACAAGACCACATTTTGTTACTTTGGACTTCTGTCCTTTCCTGATAGATGAAGGACACACACCCATGAATATTTGATTTGTCTCATGGCCAACTTTGGCTCTAATAGACGTAAAAATATCTTTTTTCCTTTGTCTCTCTCTCTTTTTATGAATCTTCTCTTAATTAAACACCTTGAGGGGACATTTCCAATGATAAAGCATACAAGATGTCGATTGCATCAGAGGGGACAATCCAATTTTGACTAAATACATCCAACCTAATTCTTGTTTTTCAGCCTCTCAGATCTCCTAACACCTACAGTCCGATCGAATACAAGGGGTGGAAAATTTTCCTCGCATCATGAGTACAAGCAAGAGGAATCTCGTCTCTGTCAGAACTGTCTACAAACAAGGGGGTATGTCATCAGGCCTTGTTGGAGATAGAGATGGTACTGCGGCTGAAGAAGAGGGGCCATGTACTCCAGACCTGTGGCTGAAGACTCCTGTGGAGCCTCCCATCTCTCCCGCTCCTCTATGTGCTGTCTCTGCTCATGCACTACCCTGCATGTGCATACCGCTGCCGTATGACCTGGTCTCCTACAACCAAAGGAATGTGTAGGAAGCCCCATAAAGAAAACCCTTTACCAAGTCTCACCTCTGTGACTGATGTATCAACTCTGTTGTATAGTCTCTGTATGACGTCATGTATAACTTCCTTTCTTTCTAAAATACCACCTTTCCCTGTAAGCTTCAGAAGTATAGACTGTTGCTAGGATTTGACACAAAATTATTATAGGCATTGGAAGACGTGCCAACTTGAGTAAGACCAGCTTCAAGATAAGCAGAGCTAATCATTCCTGGAAATATAACTGCTCCATAGCTTGTCGAAGAACTACCATTGTGATATTATGAGGTATATGAATGCTAGCCTGTCCTTTGGTGTCAATGTGCCTGAACTCGATTCTTTTTTCTTTATTCTTGGGCACATAGAGGTTAATGAGGATTTCTAAAGGGGCATAGCATTTAAAAAACCCCTTTATGCATATATGTAGCGTTCTCAATGGTGCCAGAAAATTTTGCTCATATATTGTGCTCATATTGTTTGTTGACCCAACTCATCATTTCAATTGCCCCCTCTAATCCGAGGCTTAGCTCATTTATAGCTGAGATGGTTCATAAGTCTTTCTATTTTTGCTTTGTCAGGCCTCTGAAGCATGCATGGCACAATCACATTGACAAGTTTATCTTGCCCCTCCACTAATTTTTTAATTGTTGATTGCGTTGCCACAGGAAGGCCTAGTGTTTAATGGGAGAATTGTGGTGGATGGGAACTTTCAAACCAATGATCCCAGCATCTTCGCTTGTGGAAGTAGCGCTATGTTCAGCCGTCAATGCGGGAAGCATTTGATACATGAGCTTTTTAATTCTTATGAGCTTGGACAATCTTTAGCAAAGTCCATAGTCTCTCTATTTACTGATTATTTACCCAGTCATGGTAAGCTTTGGGACGGACTACTACTGGACCCTTTCGAAACATTGCCACCAGCAAGACCGATACAAATGTGGCCGAAAACATCCATTCCAAGGCTTATGTTAGCCAAAGGTGTCTCTGCATTGCTGCCAGGAAATTTTGTTTACTTTAAAGTGAAGAATGGCACCTTGCAAACCAGTTGCAACCAGGACAAGCCCATGCAACCTTTGATTGTAAAGAAAGATGAGTGGATACTAAAGGTGGAGTGGACAGACACTAAAGAACTTGGAGCAATAACCTACTGGGGTAAAGTGAATTTGGAGGCATGGAAGTTTATCAGACTTGCCGGATGTTATGATCCCTTAATAAGCAATCTTTCTTTAGGGTACGTTGCTCTACTTTTTGGTGCTCAAAAAGGCTCCTTGTGCATTCAATTGCGAAGTAATGTGGAATGTGTGTGTGTGTGGGAGTGCACGCCTGCATGTGCGTGCGTGTGTGCTCTCATTGACACAGCTTCTCTTGTGAATATATCTATATTGCCATGTGTACAAGGCATGCATGTATTTATACTCATATACACATTGTCAAAGACATTGTTTCCTTCAGTACCTGAAGAGAAATGTTGATCCTTTGATGTGCTTGCAGCAATAGCAAGGCTATGATGAACATAAGCAGCTTCTTCGCACAACCATGGTTTACACTGATTTTCCACGACAAGTTTCTGGACTTCTACTCTGAGTTGTCCTTAGATGTCTACCAGATGGTCAGCAATGCCCCTGAAAGTCAGAATGTTGTCCAAGATGTTGTCAGAGATGCATATATCATGTTCTTGAGTGTGTACAAAGCGGACTTTCCTGGACTAAACTTCTCATCATCATGGTTCTTGAGCAAGTCAGATCAGCATCCCCGGAGAGGTATGTTGGGTGTGTTGAAAAGCACAGGGAGATCTCACTCCAATGCAAAACCGAGCAAACAGGATGACGTGATCAAGGACAACGAAGTGGTCGAAGTTGTTTCCACAGTTGCGTCCATGGATAGTAGTTGTAAAGCTTCCATTTTAAAGGATGAAGTGAAAGCTAGCAGTCAAATGAACAACGACGTAGCAGAGCGGAGCGAAGAAAGGAAGCTCTCTGTACAAGAAGAACTAGTGCTTGCAGTCGAAAGCATTGTAGAGCAAATAGTGAGAGCACAGCTCAAGATTTCGTCATCAGTGGAGGCTGGTGGAAGCAAGAAACTCTCTCTCAAAGAAGAAATTGAGCTGGTAGTTGAAAACATAGTGAAGAATTTAGTGAATTCAGAAGCTATGAATGTTTCTGCAGAGGCAATACTTGAAGGTGCGAGGTCAGAATCTTCAATTGAAGTGGAGGTGGAACTTGTGGTGAGGCAAATCGTAGAGAAGTTAGCTGGATGGCAAGCTGTTGATAAGAATGGAAGCCCAATTGTAAGAGTGAGGCTGACATTTGTTAAGAATGCAGAGGGTGGTGTGCTTGTGGAAAAGACACAAGTGGAACTACTTGTGGAGGATGAAATTTCAAGCTCAAGCATTGGGATGTCTTATTGCTTGGATGCAAGCAAAGTCCTTGAAGAAGACCAACACACGGTAAATGTTCGGTTGCTGGTTGCTTCCCCCGCTAAGGACGATGGCAAGCTTGTAAGAGTCCACTTTGAGCACCCTCAGAATGATCATGTCATTGGGACTAGATTCTCTTCTGCGGCGACGGAGGAAAACACCGTGAAGCTTATTCTGAACTTGGGAAGTGTAACAGGTGTTGACAAGCTTGTAAAAGTCCATTTTGAGTACCCACAGAATGCTCCTGTTATTCTAGCAAGACTCTCATCTCCTGCGGAGAACATTGTGAAGCTTATACTGGACTGTGGAAGAGAAGGCAGTGTAAGAGCAAAGTTGATCCCAAATGAATGATCAAACAAGGGGTGATGGAAGTTGGAGAGACAATATGCTTTGTCCCTAGGCGAAGATTCATCAAGGCCTACTAAATGATGTATTTTATAAAAGATTAGAATTCTGTAAATGACTAAAAACCTAGAAATTTATTGAAGAGAGAGGCCTATTTAGGCTCTTTTAATCAAGGAAGTGGCTCAGAGTTAAGAGGGTTTACAAAATGGGTTGGGGTCAATGTTCGGGAATAATCAAATTCACAAACATACAAATTCCCTTTGAGGGCATATTCAAAGAGGAAATTTTTTAAAATAACTGGCATTTTCTGCAATTTAACTCTATTTTCTTGAATTTTTCAAGCGGATTCTCTCCTTTTCCGCCTCCCTTCAACTGGCTGTCGTATTTTTTTAATCGGTTCAAGGCTAAGTTGAGGAACACTTTTCCCGAACACTGGTTGGGGCTGAGTAGACTAGGGTATAGCATATACAAAAGAAATGGACCAAGTCACTTATTTTGTATTAAAACAGGTGGTGCAATGATGAATCTCTTTTAGGGAAGTTGAAAACAAGTAAGATGAGAGATTTTAATTTTATAAAAGGACGGGATAATACAACAAAAAATGTACTAGGGTTACCCCAAACACAATGGGTTCGATTAGTAGAGTTAGCTTTGATCGAAGTACAAAATAGTAGATGACTTTCTCAAACATATCCACCACCTTTTCAATATGCTCATGAATAGCATCATTAGAGAGCACCAAATCTCCTCGAGTTCACTTTGACACAGGTTTGAGAATGGCTTTTACACACTGTATTGCTTGATCACATAATCTCTCATGTATCACTCGAGGTACCATAGGCAAGTCAGAGCCTAGTATGTGGTATTCTATTTAAGTTCAAATGCCTTTTTTAAAAATTATAGCTCTTCTTCTCGTGTGTGTGCGCACGCGTGAGCGCTAATAAAAAGAGGAAAATGGTGTAACCTTTCTATCACCCAAGTGGTAGATTGGTTATGCCATTTCCCTCTTGAATAACAGGTCTTGAGTTCAACTCCTCGTCAGCTACATCTTTAAGGTCTCTTGGGATAGTTTCCTAGGATGTTAAAACTCTCTTCTTCTTCTTCTCCATATTGAATTCCCACAATTTTCATTGTAAAGTAAATTCTCTCCATAGTGAATTCCCATAATTTTTAGAATGGATAAGCTAGCTAGAGACACCTTGAATCCAGTTTCATAGCCAATGCGTATAAAAAGACATTGGTTCATGCTTGGATGCCAATTGCACACCCAAAATTGTCATAGTCACAATCAACATTTGTCACGAATTCATACAAATTCCATAAAATAAAACAAAATTCATGGTTCATGTCTATCCTCAATAAGTTGGTATGCTTAAGTCCAACAATAACTTTGCACATATATAAAAGAACGTCCTGGACCAGTGTCCTTTAGAGATTGAAGGATAAAGGTCCATTTGAAATCGTTGTATGCCTTCTCAAAGTCAATTTTGGCCAAGAGGACAGTTGATGAGTTTCCTTGGCATGCTCTATCCCTTGATAAAAGTGAGTTTTCATGCTTTGAAGGGATTATATTTTCGACTAACGCCTCTTTTCATTACTATTCATCACCTCTCTTTTTTTGAGCAGTGAAATATTTACCCCCTCTCATTTTTTGAGCAGTGAATATTTGCATCTTTAATTTTCTCACTTCTCGGGATATTCATGCTACAAAGTGAGAATTAAGGTGTGAAAATGGCTAGATTCCTAGGGAATCCTGGTGTGAAAATCCACATAGTATTAGAGCCCTACCAGTCCTTAGGGGAGCTTTGACGATTATGGCCAATGGCACTTCCGGCCGTCCCACGACACTATTAAGCTGTGAGAGGTATTGAGGGATGAGCCATCCAACATGTCTACCTGACATGTGGAGGGAGGTCCTGCCACTAGTCTCCGCATCATGGTGGGGAGAGAATGACCCCAACAACCTACATACGACCAGCAACCCTGTTGCCAGGGAGAGAGAAAGAGAGACAACAGAGAGGGCGGGAGGGAGAGGCCACAGACTCCCACAACTTGGACACAGTGTGCGTCCGCGCGTCAAAGAGGGGAATCCGGAGAGAGAGAGAGAGAGAGAGAGAGAGAGAGAGAGAGAGATTTTTGGCCCTCAATCCCTTGAGGTAGTAACAATGTTTATCAACATGGCCACTCTTTTCACGGAAGTGACAATATGCCCTTTGGGGATAGTCTTGGGGAGGGTGCCCTGCAGAGTGACACAATGTACCATACCAGCTCCTCTAGGCCTTTTTGGAATCTAGAGGAGCTTCCTCCTTGGGAGCTCTCTTGGCAGTGGTACCCAGATCTAGAACTTCCCTTTGAAGTTCTAAGGCCTCTAGCTCTCTCCTCTGTGCAGCCAAGTGGTCAATGATGCTGCCAGTGGGTGGGGTAGTAGAGATCCTACCCTAAAAAACTGGGGAAAAAACTCCACCTTTTCACGAGGTGCATGGGATATCACATTTTGGGCCCCCACATGCAATGTCGTTTTCAAATCTCTTGGGAATGTGTCCCTTTCCAAAAAATTTTCCTCCTATGCACAATTTTTTTGTTTCGGTCCAAAATTTTCCTTGCTCATTCTCTCTGTACCTTTCTCTTTACCATATCCAGCTCATCATCTTCCCCATATCCAAGCTTTGGTATCTATCATATCCATGTTGAGTTGAAAGATGAATATTCCCCTCTCTAAAAAAGAAATAGGCTTTGTGAAAACCTTGTATCTACTACATGGGTGCAACAAAGGAGCTGGGTCTTGCTAATTGGAACAAAGTTCCAGATAAACACTCTAAAGATCCAAACTTTCAAGCTGTTTTAGATATTCCCCTTTCAAATGTCCACATGGTGCACATTGCATGCACCTTGTAGAGTTATTGAGAAGTCCAATAAAACCAATGGAATGCTCTACACAATGCTGTGAATGACCATGGAGTTCATCGCAGAGCAAGAAACAAGAAGGCAGCAATGTGGGAAGCCTTGGATTCAGTCTTCTCTTACTGTGATAAAAGTCATTGGGGAAAGAATGGCCTCTTCAACTTTAAGAAAGAGTTTAAGATATTCAAGAAAGCTATGATAAGTGCTTGGAGCTCAAAGAACTTCACACACTACATGGTAATAATTATGAATTTTGATTCTACTCATTTGCTTGAATACTTGCATAAGTTTCTAAAGAAATAATCTTTTTTGTGCATCACTTATTTGCAATCACACTCCTTGCTTTGTAAAGAATATGGAAGCTTGTCAATATGGTCTACTCAACGTATGGAGAAGTCCCACTATCAAACAAGAACCAAGTTTTTCAAACACACTAGACATGGTGGAGGAGCTAAAAAATCTAATCGATTGTTGAAGTATTCCAGTGGTTTTGCAGACAAGTGTGGCACAAAACAAGATTACAAGAAGCTAAAAAATTATCAGACAATTCCCATATTGCTACAAGTATACAAAGTATACAAAAAATGAAAGATGAATATAATCGGTTATCTGCAAACTAAAAGGTTTTTACAATGTCTTTTCACTAGAGAGAGGCAAGACAACAAATGAGGAATAATACAAGGATCAATTATGGTTGCTTGAGCCAACATCAAGCTTTTCATTTTCCCCCCTCCACTTTAAGTACTCCTGCTTCTTATAACCCTTCAAATGCTTGCCTATGTGACATGTCATCAGAAGAGGCAAGGGCATAACTAGCCATAGTGTCAAAGTATACATTTCTTAAGCCCATAAATCTTGGAGCAAGTCCAAAAACTCTAATGGCTTCTTGATTTTCAAGAAGTATGATTTTGTCCACTCCAGCTCGTGTTGTATGTGAATCTACCAATGGCTTCTTGCTTTTCAAGTAGTATGGTTTTGTTTACTCTAATATTGAGTGTGAACCTACCACCCTTGACAAAGCCAATAGTGCAAGTATGGGGAGAGTGGGTGATCGGGAAAGCTTCTTGTGGTAGATAGATATTGTCTCCTTGCTGAATTTCCAATGTAATGGCCCAAACTCTGATCCCTCTTCATATCCAAAGGCCTGGATCCCTTCCCTCTCCCTAGAAACTTGTCAGGGTCCACAATATCAATATGTGAAAAAAAAAACCTCAAATCAATTAAAGGAAAGAAAGTTTCAATGGCCTAAACTATGTGCTTCCAAAAATATTGTTTTACCTTAGGACTTTCATCATCTTCAAAATGGTTCTCTTTCCAGAGGTCAATGTAAAATCTTGGGTTATTCTCTTTTCTCTCTCTTTGAACTTAATTTGCTAGAAATTCTTCTCTGTGGAAAGCCCTTGCTCTTCATAGCTTTTAACAATAGTTTATACATTCTCTCCAACATGAGACTAATCAATGAACTTTTCAAATTCTATGTTAAGCAATGACAATGGACATGGTGTGTTTTAGTCCACAAAGCCGTTATCATCATCTACCCACTCTGCTAAAATAACAAGGCAATAGTCCTCTCTTAGATCAAAAAGATTTTTTATATCATGCAGCAACAAATACTCCTTAGTGTTTATTTTGTAGGTGGGCATGGTTGCTCAACACAACAAGGGATCAAGCTCTTTCTTTAGAATATGAATGGACTCCTCTACCATTGCCTTGGATTGTGCCACATCCAAAATCTCTTTGACTTGGTGCTTCTCCATTTCTTCTCTAAAATCTTGAGGCGTTTCCTTAGCATCTTTGCCATTCACAATTGATGTGATTTGGAGGGGTTTTTTGCTCTCCTTCCTCAATTGGAATAAGATTGAAAAAGAGCAAAAATGCAATGTCTTCAATCACAATCTTACAACCATGCTTTCCATGCTACTCAAAGGGGTTATGAACTTGCTTCCAATCATCTTGGAGTAATGCCAACTTCTTGGAACATGTGAACTTTGTTAAATTACCCGCTTTAAAAATATCATTAAAGTGTACAAAGTTGCCAACTTTGTGCTCCTGTGTAAGGTGAGTAAAAACCTCCTGATAGTCAAGAATTTCATTGCTAAACCCTTCAAGACCCTCCAATTCAAATGGAATATTAAGAATTTCCATGACATAGGAAAACTTTGATAGCTGCTTGACTTTGTAGACTAGGTCCATCAAAGTATTATCACTTGTCTCTTCAACCTCTTCAATGGCCACTCCTTCCAAATCTTCCTACTATGCACCTTTTCTGCAAAAAGAGGAAGGCAGTAAACCATATACATCACACCATGTTTCAACCATAAACCATTCTATGTTAATCATATGTTAATATGTCTGTATGTTTACGAGGAGGAAAAATGTTCTTCCTTGCATGATTCTAAAAGGTCGGAAGAAGCGTTTGGCAACAAATAATTTGTACAAGGGGGTACATGTCAAAAAACTTGATAGAAAATGTATACTTTTACATGTGTCATCCTTATGCGATTTCAAAAGGTCTAGAAGGAACACAAAGAATTTGCACAAGGATGACATATTGAAAAATGGAACAAAATCTATATATTCTAACTTGCATCCTTCTTGCGCAATTTTAGAATGCCCGGGCAACAAAGATTTTTCACAAGAACGACACATAGATTTTTGGTACCATTAACATTTGTTCTCTTTGTGCAATGTTTTTGTTGTCGAAGGCATGTTCTAGCCTTAGGACATCGCATAGGGAGGACACATCTTTGAAGAGAAATGAATTTTTCAAAAATTGCCCCTAAAAAAAAGCCAGGAGAAAAACGCACCTATGTGCTTTCTAAGCATCATTTTGAGTTATGAGTCCCACTCAAAATTTTTGACAAAATAAAAAAGATTGAACAAAAATGACATTTATAGAATTTGGAGCTATATATAGTATGTTAATTATGAACAACGTCAAATCCATGCATTGAAATTTGTGGCAAACCAAATCTTGCTTACCAAATGGTCAAATCCATGCATTGTAACTTGTACCAAATCAAATTTTACCTAGATAATTATGCACTACTATATATAGAAGAGTTCGCACCCAAACAATATTTTCCACGATTTTTTTGGGGATTTTCTTTCATCAACTCTGTCCTCTTCACACCATTTCTTCCACCATTTTGGATAATACACAATTGACAACAACATATGTTTTATGCTTCAGAAGCTCGATTTAAAAAGAATTTTTTGCACTAGGAGTATCTACTGTTCAATATCGTATTCAAAGATTTGGATGCTATACTTGGAGTAACTGCTGTTCAATATTTACTCAGTCAATTTTTGGATTTTGTAGATGTGTCTCCCTTGCGCAACAATTGAGTAGTCGGAATAGCCTCCAAGTAGTCATATTTTACAGAAGGGAGACACATGTCCCTATTTCTCACAAATCTTTTGTAAATATTTCTATTCAAAATCTTTTATAGCTCGTGTCTCTCTTCGGTGAAAATAGTGTAGTCGCCAACTAGTCTGTTTTTGCACAAGTGGGATTTTTAATTTTTAATTTTTTTGCAATTTGTGTCTCCCTTGCGTGAAAATAGAGCAGTCGGACCGACTAGACCATTTTTGTGCAAGGGAGACACAAATTTTTTTATTAACTTATTTCTTCCCAAAGCAAAAATAGAGCTGCCAACCCGAATTAGACCATTGTCATGCAAGGGAAACACAATTTTTTAAATTAACTTGTGTCCTCCTAAAGAAAAAAAAGAGATGTTGGACAAGCATTCGTCTGACTAGACCATTTTTGTGCAAGGGAGACAACTTAGCTAGCACTAGAGTAATTGTTGTAATCCTTAGTCATAGCTAACTGATTGAAAGAGGCATCCATAAGCCCAAAACTCTTGGTTAATTAATTTTAGTAAGTGCAATTTATTTATCCTCAATGGCAATGTAACACTTCATACTTGTTTGCATTTACTCATTACCACACATATGCTTTGCCTTCCCCTCATGCTTTATTTCCATATGATTGAGCTTGCTACCTCATCCACGATTTCCTTTTGTAGACACATTATTCCTCGAGCATCTACCATGACATACCTTTTTAAGGGACGACAAAGCTTGGGAAGGGGGGAATGTTGGAAGTATCCAACACTGTTAACCCTCACGGCTCACGGACACCCTATCACCTACGAGACGGACGTTGTAACCTACGGTGGACATTGTATTATTTATTTGGTAGAGTCAGGTACTGGGCTTGTTGGTCCAATAGGAAAAGGGTAAGAGTGATCGCCGATGAGAGGCACACTCTAACTGGGACATTCAAGGGATTAGTTGGCTAAGCATGGGCGCCCAAGTGTGAATTGGGTGAGCTCATATAAAATCCAACTAAACCTAAAATTCACTCATTCTCTCATTTGTGCAATAGAAGAGTGCTCTTGCTCCATCTCCATCTCCATCTTCTTCTTCTTCACCTCCTTGTGTGTGTGTGTGTATGTGTGTGTGTGTGTGTGTGTGTGTGTGTGTGTGTGAGAGAGAGAGAGAGAGAGAGAGAGAGAGAGAGAGAGCATTGCGACGACGGCACGACGGTGGCGAAGCGGTTGAGCGCGGCGAAGCGACGGCTCCTTCTTCTTCGCGGCGAGGAATCCTCCACGGCAGGAGCATAGAGCGGTGAGTGACACACCATTGCGCTCTTTTGAGCTTACTAGTTAAGCTAGTTGTGTGCTTGGAGCCGTTTGTGGCTCGCACACAGTGTTAGGCAAGGCCCTTGCTTCGACAGTGTGGCAAGGAGCGCACAAGCGGTTGAGCGCGACGTAGCGGCGTCTCCTTCTTCTTCGCGGCGAGGAATCCTCCACGGCAGGAGCATAGAGCGGTGAGTGACATACCATTGCCCTCTTTTGAGCTTACTAGTTAAGCTAGTTGTGTGCTTGGAGCCGTCTGTGGCTCTCGCACACAGTGTTAGGCAAGGCCCTTGCTTCGACAATGCGGAAAGGAGCGCACATTTTTGGCGCCGCTGCCGGGGAATCGCCCTGCACTAAGCCCAAGAGGCACTTTGTGCTTCTCCTATGAGTTGTTTGTAGTAGGAAAGAAGAGGAAGAGGAAGAGGAATGAGTTATTTTTCTGCAAGTTATTAATTTCTGTATTGTCTGCAAGTTCTGTGATTTCTGCATAATGTTGTGTTTTCTGTTTGCACACAGTCTTTGCACAATTAGTAGTCGTTAGCTTGTTTGCAGTAAATGAATAAGTAGGAAGACAGTTAGCAATTTCTGTTTGCACACAGTCTGTACACAGTTTTCTGTCAAGGTTTGCCTGCACACAGTCTTTGCACATTAAGGGAGTGAGAGAGGAAGTAGGTGGACAGTTAGCCCACTGTCAGTAAGCAGTTAGCAGTGTGGTTAACAGATTAGTTAGTGGTTAGCAGCACTGTTAGTAAGTAGATAAGGTAGTGAGTTGTCTGTGAGCTGTTGACAGAGAGGTTAGGTAGGTGTTGATAGTGTGTGTGGCCAAGAAAGGGTCACCTAAACCGCGCGCGGTCGTCGCCTAAAAAAATAAAAATAAAAAATAATAAAAAAAAATCAAAAATATTTAAGCGTGAGTGACTGGGGGGCTACACTAAAATTTTGATCGGGATCGGGATCATTTCTCCAAGCCCAAGCCCAAGCCCAAGCCGAAGCCCAAGCCCAGGCCCAGGCCTCTGTCCTCAGCCTTATGATATATACTAGACTCACTCATATATATATACCCTACCCCCTCAAGAGGGAATGAGAGCATGTGGGGCAAGTCCTCCACTCTCCTCCCTTGTCTTCCCACTTGCATCCTTAGACTTTCTAATTTGGGCCTAGTTCCCTACTAGAAATTGACGGTTTTAGGGATTCCGAGGGCATAAAGTGACCAAACGGAGGGCTGTAAAGCACGACACATCCCTCTGACCGAGACGCTCGTTTTGAGCTATCATACGTTCTATTCTATAGCTGGGTCAGAAAAAAAGGACCAAAAAATCAAAAAATAAATAAATAAGAAAAGACTTGGGTTGCAAAACACCCAAAATTACTAGGTGAGTAGCCTTCACGGGCATTCACTGACACTTCTAGGGGATCCAAGTCATATGAATCTACGCTCTGGACGAGTGTTAGAGCACGAGCATATTGGTAGTGCCTCCATTTACGCGGGCACCCATTATTCCTCCACCCTAGGTTCTGGACCTTCGGTCGGGACTCAAGGTAGCGCGACCCAAGATCCTCATATCGCGTCTAGTGATTCTTCCTCTGACTACGAAGTCATGGAGGGGTATCCTACACCAAACCCTGATAGTTCAAGTCAAGACATGCATGCCATGGGCCCACGGCCCAGGTCCAGCGTGTTTAGCCGCTTAAAAGAGACCCTTAGTAGAGCTACTCGCTCTGAACATGCGGTTAATGAAATAAATGAAGGGAGTGGGGAAGTAAATTCTTCATTCATGCCTAAAATAGACCCTATGCTTCTTGAGAGTGTGCATGTGAATGTTCCATCCACTGCACCTCCTGATACTTTAGGACTATCTCCCTCTGAGGTTTTACTACCCGATGGTAGGAGTCTTGCCAAAGTACAAGAGATCGAACGCTATATGCAAGCAACAAGGGAGAGGGAAATTGAGAACCTACGAAGGCTAGAACAAAGTCGAGCCCTGAAATCAAAGGCTCCTATGACAACAATCATGCCAGCCGAGCAACCGAGTGCTCCCAAGGTAGCAGTCACGGAGGGGCAAGCGATGGGGAGCAATAATGCTTCCACTTCGAGGGAAACCTCCAACACGCCAGGCCTAGATGGGATATTCCTAAACGAAAATTGGGAGTATGACCTACAAGGAGAAGCTTTAACTGATCGGTACACAGAACACACCTATCATGTGGGTTGGTTAGATGTTCTACAATCCACATCGGGTGCTACTAGCATAGATGAGCAACAACAGAAAGTCTGTGATGTCCTCCATAGGATTGTCGAGTTAGAAAGACAGAACACAGGGATCAACATGCCTTCAACAGGCCTAATGAGATTCTTGGATACGGGAAAGGCCAACCAACCAACCCTATCACAAATGGAGACTCCCTCAGCGAGCCCCATTGATCCTCCATATGTTGTTTCGCCAGGAGCCTCAGTACAATCTGAGCCCACAAGTGGCAGCTTTACCTTCCTAGATCTAGCTCATCTTTCTCTTAATGACACTACGGCTACCATGCATATCCCAGTGGTGAGCATGACAAGAAGTACACCATGGAGTTCATTTGTTAACACTGCGCCGATGCCTAGTAGCACAATGCCCCCAACTATACCTACATGTATGTATCAATCATGTGCACCTATCGTACCTCAGCCTCATGTAGCTCCTACACCTCCGATTATTCCAAGAGCTTACAATCCACAATGGAATTATCCAAGCTCTTATACAAGTGGAGCCATGCCATTTAATAATAACATGCCATATTAGGCACCCCCTATGCCTAGGGCCACGCCTGTAAACTTTGGACCACCGTTTGGTACACCACCATACGAAATATGGGACCCAAGAGCCGCGCGTATGCCAAGGCCAAGGCCAACTCCCATCTCACATGTGGTTCCAGGAGCACATACACCCATTATACCTGCTCAAAGAGGAGATTTGGCAGCATTTGCTCAAACTATCGGTCGCTCTATTGCAGAAAACATGCGTAGTGCACCTGATAGAGAGCCTAGGAGCAAGGCAGTTCAAGTAGCTAAGCTCACACATAAATTCAGTGGAGACGGAGATGCTAGAAAGCATATGGAAGTCTTTGAACATGTGTGCAATTCCTTGGAAGAGCACAATGAGCTACATAAGTGTAAGGCTTTGAGTTTGACCCTAAGCGGAAAGGCTGGCGATTGGTATAGAACCTTAAGAGTAGAAGAGAAAACGATCTACTCTACTCTTAGGAGACTGTTCTTAAAAGAATACATACGAGAGGGAGTACTTTGGGGTGTAGCCTCTTAGCTCCAGAAAGCCCAACGAGAAGAAGGTGAATCCGTGAGAGACTTCATTAGTCGCCTAAAGAATTTGAATTCTCGATGCAATCCAAACGAGCGATTCAACAATAACCAATTGCTCGATAGATTCATTTGGGGACTACGACATGAAAGTATCTATAATGGCCTAGTCATTAGAGGTATCACTACTTGGGAAGCAGTCACCATGAATGCAATCCAATTGGAGGATAATTTAATGATTGCAGGAGAAAGAGTGTCCGCCGAAGTCTAGTAGCTCGCAAGCGTCAGGGCATGAGCCAATGAAGATAAAGCCAATCGTGAAAGAGCAGACGATATTTGAGATGACTTTGGCAGATCTCACCAAGGACATCCAAGAAAGCCTTAGGGGTAATCGTGCTCCACAAAACACTCATATGTATCCAAGAAGGGAGCAACAATGGTGCTCAATTTGCTTGGGCCCACATACTACGAGTGAATGCCCTACTTTCAGAGTAAAGTTTAACGGGACTTGTAACACGTGTGGTAGGTATGACCATCAAGCGAAGGATTGCCTAATGCTTAAACGCATCATGGAAAATAGACCGCCTATAGCTTGGGCAGACTCACCTCGAGTTCCTGCATTGATGCCTACCCCACCCATGGAGCAACAGTTGCCATTACAGCACATGGTCCCTAGAACCCAAAATGTGGTCCAAACCACACCGTTGCCACCTCCAGTGCTAGGACCGCAACCCCCTCATCCAAGAGTTACACCTATGAACCAAATAGGTTGCGAGTCATCTAGTACTTATGTAGATTGCGAAGAGGACATAGACTCTAGTATCACCTATGGAGTCGACATGCTTGAGGAGTGTCCCATGTACTATATGGAAGACCATTGGGGACAAATCAAACCGGTATATCAAGCTACTGCGCTAGCAGCAAGAGGCCAAAACATTAATAGTTTTTCCAGGAGACCACTTCTTCAGTGCTACGAATGTGGTGGACCACATCGAGTAGCTGAGTGCCCCATTAGAATGCAAAAGAATGCTGCACTAATGCAAACAATTCAAGGGAGTGCATTGGCAATGCCAATACTCACTTGTAATCATTGTGGCATAGATCATTTGATCGCACAGTGTCCTAACAATCCAAACGCACCGAAAATCACACCATTGAACATAATAGAGATTGTTGATGGGACACCACCAACTATAAACATAGCACCAGTGAATGCACTCACACGGTCGATGCTGCAAAAGCAAAATTACATCCTCGAAGAGAGAGATGTTGTATCCATTGGCCGAGCGAGAAAGAAGAAAACACGAAGAAAGAAATCCCTTAATGCTTCTAGCTCAAAACCTAGTTCAAAGACTAACATAGGGACAGGAGAGGATCCCGTGTATATGAATGACCCTGAGGATGACTCATATTCGATAGAGACCATGGAGACCAAAACTATTACTACAAAGGAAAAAGCCAGTGAGGAGGATCACGAGAGGGAATTACGACGAACACCAAAAGAGTATTCAAAGTTAAACCACCCAGTTGCGAACCCCCAAGATAAGCCACGAGAGACAAAAAATGAGGATTGCAAGAGAAAGATTGGAACCTATCCAAACCCAACAGTGGAAATTGAACGAGTCCAACAACTGAGGGGTTTGGTGGAAGAAACTTAACGAACATTAGAACCTGAACCCAAACATATCCAGATGTCGGACACAGTGTTTCCCACACAAGTTCAACCTCACAAGAACTACAGGCCGTTAGCTATACCCAGTATCATTCGGGAAGAGAGTGAGGGTAGGACATCTGGAAGTGGACACACACCTTTCCTACTAGAGAGAATGTTTGGTGAGGAAATGCCCGACCCCCTTGAGGAAGTGGAGATTCCATCTTCACCATTCTCTTGTCAGGGTCCTACGTCCCACAAGATGCCATTAAATGTTGCCAAATTGATGGATTTCATGTCTTCAGAAGTTAGAACCACCATCATGTCCAAACTATATAAAGACCCCGATCTAGTCTCAGCTCTTCGAGCCTTCCTCAATGGAGAATTACAGGCCGGATTACCACAGTTTGCACATATGAACAAACCTGACTCGGTAATGAATGATGAGGAACATTTAGCACCACCATCTGACCTAGCGGGACATGAATCTGTAATTGAAGTACCCGTTAACAAGTTGGGGCAATACTTTGAAGGTGATGAATCTAATGCTACTCTACCAATCACTACTAAAGGATTAACTGTAAAGGGGGTCCTTGACGGTGGTGCGGGAGTCAGCATGGTGACAAAGAGTTGTTGAGAGTCTATGGGGCGACCTCACCTTGAAGCCACAAGCGTAGTGGTAAAAATGACTAATGGATCTATTGTTACGCCTATTGGAATGCTAAAGGATCTCAGAATCAAGGTCTTGGGACACAAGGTAAGGCAGACTTTCATTGTTATGGATTTTTCCAAGCATCCTATGTCATTTGAGATGATCTTAGGGCGTCCATTCATGAGGGAAGCAAAAATGGTGCATGACTGGTCCAAAAACCACGTCTACTTATAGTTCCAAGACTCTGTCATTCGAGTTGATCTTTTAAGTGGTCGAACGCATCCTCTAGGAAATAAATTCATCATTGATAATCGATCAGACACAACAATTCACTCAGCTCCATTACAGTATTGTTACACGTGTAACGAAGACACGGATATTGGGGAGAACTCTCCTTATATGGATATCCTACCCGGAATGGCCGAGTCAGACAATGTCGATTGGGTACACCTAGCGGCAACTATAGATACATGGGGAGCTAGAGGAACAACCTGGGTAACACCAGATGGGGAAGAGATACCACACATTGCACCAGTAAACATGTTAGGTGTAGCGCATGTAACATCCGATGATAAGAAAGAGGCACACCTACCTGAGAGTGAAACCGATGATTCCTCAAAGGCTTCAGGCCAATACACATCAGAAACGGAATCTCAGGGAGAAATGGATTCAGAACCTGAAGAAACATCGAGTGAACCAAGTATAGAAACTGAACACTCAAGGCCTAGTACGACCATCTATGGTAATTTATATGAGAGTGAAGAAGATACAAGCGAAGACCTATCACGCGAGTCGAGTTCAAACATTTACCAAAATTAAAACCTTAACAAAAAACAAAGGTCATATAAGAGACGACGATATCGAGCAAATGTGAGAGCTAGGATAAATAAGGAAAGATCTACTGCAGAATGGCTTAGCTATCTAGGGGCATGTGATGCTCATCGAAAGCTAGTAGACAATTGGGGTGAACATCTCCAGAGTTTCATGTGGTGCAGCCCGCGACCCATTGACCTCGCTCAATTGGAGGTTACAGAGCTGAAATTGAGTCGAACTATAAGAAGACGTCAAAACCGAGAGTTAGCACAACAACAAAAGGAGGCAGAACTAAAAGAAAGGTCTCCGTGAGGACAAGAGCCTGCTGACTTACATACGGCTCCTGAACATTTTAAATCTTATACCACGGGGGAGCGAAAGGTTGTGTATGCCAAAGCCCAACGAATACCTACCAATGGAAGCAGTGGAGTCTATGATGGTCCAGCGGTAGTTAAAGAGATAGAATTAGCAGAACCAGGTGAGGAGTCTAAACCAATCTTTATTGCTCAAGACCTTACCAAAACTGAAGAGGCTGTACTTAAGGAGCTCCTCAAGGAATACAAGGATATCTTTGCTTGGACATATCATGACATGAAGGGTGTTCCACCTTCTGTGGTGCAACATACAATTCCCATGATCAACACTGCTAAACCCGTCCAGCAACGACCATATCCAATGAATCCTAAGTACGCCAAAATTGTACAAGAGGAGATTGAAAAACTTATCCAATGTGGATTCATATACCCTATTGAGCACTCAGAATGGGTTTCTCCAATAGTCATTGTGCCAAAAAAGAATGGGAAACTAAGAGTGCGCATGGACCTCAAGAAAGTTAATGCAGCTACTAGGAGAGATCATTATCCCTTGCCATATTTAGAACATGTGCTTGAAAGAGTTGCGGGCAAGGAAGCTTATAGCTTTTTAGATGGGTACTCTGGTTACAATCAAATCACAATTGCATTAGAGGACCAAGCTAAAACTGCTTTTATCACAGAGTTTGGAGTGTTTGCATTTCGTGTTATGGCTTTTGGCTTAACAAATGCCCCTGCTACATTCCAACGATTAATAAACACTGCGTTTAAAGAATTTCTAAGGGAGTTTTGTGAAGCTTTCCTAGACGACCTTTGTGTTTATTCTTCTTGGGAGAAGCATTTGTTATATCTACGAAAAATATTTGAAAGGTGCAGATTTTATCGCATCTCATTGAACCCTTTCAAATGCCAATTTTGGGTTAAGCATGGAGTCATTCTAGGGCATATAGTGTCCAAGAACGGGATATCCACAGATGAGAGTAAGATTAAAGCCATTGCCGATTTGCCACCACCTACTAACTATAAAGGAGTTCAAAGATTTATGGGCCATGTTGGTTATTATCGAAGGTTTATTTTAAACTTTACCGAGATAGCGCGTCCATTGTACAAGCTTCTTATCGAGTTTCACTGGACGGAAGAATATCATCAATCTTATGAGTTATTAAAGAAGTCCCTAACAAGTGCTCCAATCCTGCGAACACCTGATTGGAATGTACCTTTTCATGTGCATATTGATGCATCAAACTTTGCTATTGGGTGTGTTCTAACTCAACCAGGAGAACATAAATTGGACTACCCTATTAGCTTTGCAAGTCACCAATTAAATGATGCCGAGATGAACTACACTACTACAGAGCGCGAAGGTCTAGCTATGATTTACGCAGTAAAGAAATTTCGCTATTACCTTCTTGCTACCAAGTTTGTGTTTTATGTGGATCATCAAGCATTGCTATATTTGGTAAACAAGCCATGTTCCACAGGTTGAATTACACGATGGTTGTTAATTCTTCTTGAGTTTGACTTCACCGTTGTTGTGAGGCCTGGGAGAAAACATGTCATGACGGATCATTTATCTTGTATCCCTAATGGCGAAGCTCCTACGGGGGTTGATGATGAATTGCCCGATACTCCTTTGTTCATTGTTGAGACAATGCCTGAATGGAGTGAAAATATTGTTAACTTCTTAGTTAATGGTTTTCCACCCAAAGAGCTGCGAAAAGATATAGCTCAAAAATTAATCAAGGAATGCGAACCCTATTGCTTACTGGCGGGAACTCTCTATAAGAGAGGAAAAGATGATGTTCTTAGACGCTGTGTCCGCGAGGATGAGTATTTATATATTCTACAAGAGGCACACATGGGCGTAGCTGGTGGTCACTTTTCAGGAAAGTTGACTGTCCGAAAGATCTTACAGTCAGGCTATTGGTGGCCCACTCTGTTTAAGGATGCATCACTTTTTGCAAAGGGATGTGATGAATGCCAACGCTTCAACAAGCCACAAAGAAGGGATAGGATGCCTCTACATCCCATCAAGGTAACCCAACCATTTGAAAAGTGGGGCTTAGACTTTGTAGGACCGATTAGTCCGGCTGCACGTAACACGCAATCACGATATATCATTGTGGCTACCGATTATGTAACCAAATGGGCTGAAGCAAAAGCAACACGAAAGGCGGATGCAAAAACAACAGCTAAGTTCCTCTTTGAGAACATTATCACACGTTTTGGATGCCCCTTTGAACTTGTGAGTGACAATGGAACTCATTTTATAAATGAAGTAATAAAAGAACTCACATCAAACTTCATGATATCTCACCACAAGTCTACACCCTATTATCCCCAAGCAAATGGCCAAGCTGAGAGTACCAACAAAACTCTCATCTCCATTTTGACAAAGACAGTCGAGGCTCATCGCACTGATTGGGACCTAAAGCTTACATCAGCTTTATGGGCTTATCGTACTGCGTATAAAGTTGCTATTAATTGCACACCGTTTAAAATGGTGTATGGCCAAGAAGTAGTTATGCCATGGGAGTTTGTCATTCCTAGTCTTCGAGTAGCTTCTCAAGAAGGTTGGGATGGTAACCCCTTAGTGGAGCGATTATATATCCTGGAAAGACTAGATGAAGAAAGGCAATTAGCTGTGCGAAATGCTCTAGTGGAGAAGGATAGGAGAAAGAAGTGGTTTGATAGCCATTTAAAGGATAAAGACATCAAGGTTGGTGATAAAGTTCTTATGTACGGGGTACGTAATGAAAAGAAGAAATTGAAATACGCTGGTAAGGGACCATATCGAGTGTGTGAAATTACCCCGCAAGGTACCATTCGTGTGGAGACTCTAGATGGAGTTGAAACCATTGGATTCCTTAATGGGAGTAAATTCAAAAGATATTATGATCCTCTAAGCCAGGAAGAGTTGCAAGCCATCCATCAAAAGAAGGCTGCCAAGGAACAAGCAGAGCTTAAAAAATTCCAAGCAAGAGTTGAGGCTCGAGAACGACAACAACGTCTTAGACGCCAACGAGAGGCTAATCTGGGAATCACGCAAGCATTTTTCGAGGACACAGATGACGACTCATTAGAATCTGAGCCACCCCTACGATACCCAATTGAGCTAAATAGCCCCTATGGGAAAGTACTATACAATGCTTTATTAGATACGGGAGCTAAACACAATTTGTTATCCTATGGAGTTTGGTGTCAATTAGGGAAACTGACCCTATCCCCGAGTACTATGCAAGTCAAGGGCATTAATAAAAAGAAAACTGCTATTCTTGGAGTCCTTCAGACCCCTGTTATCTATGACAATGGAAGCATAGTGCAGAGGTTTCTAGTCATGCCCACGGGAGCTATGGAAGGCAACGTAAACCTGGGACGCATGTGGATGTTGGCAACCAAATGCACTATTGATTGGGATACTGGTAGTGTCACGACGCGACCACCGACTCTTACCCCTATCATTCAAGCAAAGTCACCTACGTTGAAAACTCTAGCAAAGTTGAAGGATAGCCAACATTCACAAGCCAAGGTGGTTAACTCGTCTTTGCCGGCTACCCATGAACCTAGCACTTCAACACTTGTAGTTGCAGCAAGCAGTAATATTGCAAGCACTCAACGTGCACGACCTAAGAGTACATATCAATGGGTCCCTAAGGCCTTACTTCCAACTACCTCAACCCTCCCATCCATTCCAAGAAAAAATTTCCCCGAAAAACCAAGAGCGCGCCCTAGGAGAGTCAAGGCCAAATCACGATGAATTCCAAAACAACTATTAGAAGCCCAAGGCTACTATGATGGAAATGAGAAAATTTGGGTACCTAAACGTAAAATGTGTCCTTCCCTATCGACAACAAACCCATATGAGTCAAACAGTGTAACGCTAAAGCCAATGGCAGACCGTGGGAAGGGAAAGATCATAGAATGCTACACACCTAGTCCAGAGCTAGTTTGGGCTCTAAGGAAAAACCAATTTATTCCACCTAGCTCAGGAAGGGGGGAGTTCCATGAAGCTTCTAGCTCCTCATGTAATACATCCATAGAGGTAAAAGCTTCTACACAGCCTCCACCTACAATAGTGGACCTCCATGAAGCTACAAAGGAATCCACACCTTCCAGTGTTCAAGAATCACCTAATGAACCACTTCAAGTTCGATCCTGGGAGAGTACCTTACCACCCTTGCAACTCGATGAGGCACCTAAGGTAATAGAAAACTACTGGCAAAAATCTTCACCTATAACAACGTGGAACAACTGGTTTCAAAGGGTGACGACATCATTTCAAACGATATGATCTACCCAAGGAAGGGGGGAGTGTTTGTGGACATCCATTATTCACTTGCTTCCCTCTCAACCTTTCTCCCTGACCTCTTAATCTCCAATCTTAGGGAATGTATATATAAAGCCTTATACTCACAAAAACAAGATAAAAAAGTAAGAGCAAGAGCCATAACACAAATCATAAAAACAAATTATGCACAAGAACACGACCCTTGTAATATTTGCACTCTAACCATCATCTATTTGCGTGTACAGATATGGCTAGTACGCTAGAGTCATCCACTCCTGCCTTGGGTGAGAGGTACCCTCGTTACTTTTCACAAATATTTCACATGGTCTTTCCAGTGCTTGCATGTGAATGGGATTTGATACGTACGCTAGCATGTGAGAGGAATTTTGAGGAGTTAGAATGGCTAATACGTTCCTTGACCACGTCTGATCCATACTTAGTAAAGAGCGTTTCTCCCATTGCACAAGCCTACCCTTTTGACCAAGATGACTATGGGCGTCTAGTGACCTTCTTAGTAAACATGGGCACCTATGATGAAGAAGAAAATTTACAGGACTACACGGATGGCACATATGGTCTCATGGATGATGACTTTGTTTATCTCGACGACGAGGATAGGGGTTTAGCCTTAGGGTTTCCCCCCAACCTCTACAATATCCTATTCCCTTGACTCTCTAGGGGGAGTGCAAATAATTAGGTTAGAATTCCTTATGTTTTTTGTTGTGTTCAATAAGTGTTGGTACCTTTTCCCACTAATGTGCCTCCTGGAGGTATTCCTTTTGTTTCCTAGTGTGTACATGAGCGTGTTGCTATTGATAGGATTTGGACCTTCATGAAATCTTTATCTCGACTCACTCTTCAAATCAAGCGCGACCATCGACACAAACAGATGTTTATTGTCCATTAGCATTGCCCCTTATCTTTTTTGCATCTATGATTGTCTGCTTTGATTGTGATTGGTAGGATAATATCCAACACATTTGCTTAGTAACAAACATTTAATTCAACATAATTTTTTGTCATAATCACTTGTCTAGGTTTAAAAATCAACCAGTCCGACTAAGCTAGTTTGACCAAGTTAGGTGTTAGAGATCTTCTCTTAATACCATGGGGAATGCCTTCCTAATAATCAATGGTTACTTAGGTTCTTAATCCGATTTAGGCAACATTGTGTGAAATGTACTAGGGATTTCTAGTGGGCTTGACCCTATTGACCTTTTGCTTAAGTATTATAAAGGGAGTTTACTAGTGTGATGAGCCTGGGGAGGTGTATCAGTGTTATATGACCCCCCAAAGTTACAAAATGAAAATTCTGAAAATGAACAAACAAAAAATCAAAGTGCCACAATGTAAAATCTTAAGCTGGAAGAGAAATCTCAGCTTGATTTGGTACTTCACTCACATGTATTGCCTATGGTACTAGAGACCTAGAGGTTCCCAGTGTGGGCACTTTTCCTTGAAAAGCAAAAAACCCAAGGCATACAAAATAAGCACACACATCAAATTGCATCACTGTGAAAACACTTTGGGGGGTCAAAGAAAAGGTAATCAGTCAGGCGATGATTTCATGAGAAATTCCTTTTATCGTAGCTTAACTACAAGGTTCTCTAGGTATAGCCTCTAGTCAGCCCTCGAACATGAAATACTTGGCTCTCGCGATTAAACAACTTAATTAACCAGAGAAAATTAAGAAGCTTACCCATGGTATTAATAGTCGATCTCTAGTGCCTTTCGACCGTTAAATTAGCGACCCCAGACTTGTTTAATTTTTTACCTTTACATCTGTTTATGCATTTGATTACATTGCAATTTAATGCTTATTGCTGACAAATTGTTTAAAATTCTGTTACCAATCAATTGTCTGCCTAAAATTGTATATGCTTTTTAATCGCTTATGAAAATGCAATTACTGTGCAATGTTGTTTGATTTTGCAGTGACTAATGAAGGCTAAGGACATTCATCTCAAATGCTCTTCCACCTCGACCAACGAGCTTCAACTCAATAGCTTTCGAGGATGGAATCTACATCAGGAAGGGGGGCATGTTAACCCTCACGGCTCACGGACACCCTATCACCTACGAGACGGACGTTGTAACCTACGGTGGACATTGTATTATTTATTTGGTAGAGTCAGGTACCGGGCTTGTCGGTCCAATAGGAAAAGGGTAAGAGTGATCGCCGATGAGAGGCGCACTCTAACTGGGACATTCAAGGGATTAGTTGGCTAAGCATGGGCGCCCAAGTGTGAATGGGGTGAGCTCATATAAAAGCCAACTAAACCTAAAATTCACTCATTCTCTCATTTGTGCAATAGAAGAGTGCTCTTGCTCCATCTCCATCTCCATCTTCTTCTTCTTCACCTCCTTGTGTGTGTGTGTGTGTGTGTGTGTGTGTGTGTGTGTGTTTGTGAGAGAGAGAGAGAGAGAGAGAGAGAGAGAGAGAGAGAGAGAGAGAGAGAGAGAGAGAGAGAGAGAGAGAGAGAGAGAGAGAGAGCGAGAGCGATCGAGCATTGCAGCGGCACGACGGCGGTGAAGCGGTTGAGCGCGACGTAGCGACGTGTCCTTCTTCTTTGCGGCAAGGAATCCTCCACGGCAGGAGCATAGAGCGGTGAGTGACACACCATTGCCCTCTTTTGAGCTTACTAGTTAAGCTAGTTGTGTGCTTGGAGCCGTCTGTGGCTCGCACACAATGTTAGGCAAGGCCCTTGCTTCGATAGTGCGGCAAGGAGCGCACAAACACCAACAACAATTTTCACCTTCTTCATGCACACATTTTCCCATTTGCTATGCATAGAGTCATGGATTTCTATGAGTTCCAAGTTGTATCTATTGATTTACTTTATGTGCCTTGGGCAACCGATCAATCATTTTTGAAACGCTAGGCATATAATTGAGTTGTAGGCCATGTGAACGGGAGAAATCATTTTGTAGACCTAGTGTAGAGAAGAGAGCTCAAGATGCTTGGCTATGGAGATGGAGCATAATATTTCGTCTCATGTACTTACTCATTGAAGATTGATGCTTGGACTCTAAGCATCAATGCTAGCTAAGTCTTTCTTGCTTTGCCTCTTATATTTGTTGCTTATCATTGTTAATTGGGTTACAATAAAGCTAAATGCTTCATCTTGATTCCTTGGTCACCTGTGTGTGTGATCAATTAGCTAGGTGTATGCATGATTAGAGTGTGTATAGAGTAGATTAGTGCATGCATGTGCTAATTATAAGCCTTCGAGGGATTAAGGATGGAAAGCAACATTTGAAATTGAGAAAAAATGGAGTCTTACCATAGTTGGAGCAAGATTTTTTGAGCGAACTCTAAATCAAGAAAAAATCAAAATGCCTTGGTTTCTAAATTGTCATGGCATAAGGGCTCAATCGACACAATGGAAGGGGTGGTCGATGCAAGTATCCAATGCTATCTTTGTTACCAATGGATCTCTATTCAAATAAGGAACTATTTGAAAACATGACTCTTTGTAGAGTAAGAGACTCATCAAATACATGTATGGATTCATGGCCCAGGTTTGACTTTGTTGCATCTTCTCCTCTTACATGTCTAAAATCTCAATGATATCAAGGATAGAGACTATGCTAACCTTGATCATAGCTTTCCATCCCACCCAAAGCTCTAGAAATAGTATGTCTCCTACTCTAAGGCGCCTTGGAGGACTAACAAAGAACAACACCATAATGAGGGCCTTATCATTAAACAAATACTCTTCCTAAAGGAAACCAAAGCTATATTCACTTGTAATTTTTGAATATCCAATCTTGATTAGCAACACAACTTGTCCATTGTTCTCTTCTAGTGATAGTACAAGATCAAAAGTATTTCTTGAAGTAGGCCTTTCAACACAAGTCTACCAACCTATTAGAAAAACAGAAGGCCTAGGATGAACAAGGGAATTGTCTCTAGCCATCAATGCCTGCATGGAAAACTAGAAGCAATGCCCTTTCCCTTTCTAGGACTCCATTTTGTGTTGAAAATTGGATGAACTCTAAGAAGCAAGTCAACTAAGCATAGCTCAACCTTGAAAGAATCAAAACTTAGGCAATACAAGTGCAATTCATATATGGCCACAATCAAGATCACTGAACCTTGATTGCCACATGTTGATGTGCCATGGTGTCTACTGACACCTACCTATAGACATTTACACCCGTGTGTAGGTCTAGAGGTAGGTGTCAAAGAGGGTGGACAAATCAATTCATCAAATGGGTTAGAGAGACTTTCAAGATGGCTAACACATGCCAATGTGCCATCATGATCTTTGACATAAACCTCTATTTGCCTTCTAACACCTACGTCTAGCCACCCACATCAACGTGGATGGCTAAAGGTAGGTGTTGAGAGTGTCAACTCATTGGTGATCAAATTGCTCAGAGGGTTTGAGCCATAATTCTATTTGACATAAACCTCTCCATGGCTATTGACACTTTCCTAAAGCCATCCATGCCAACACGGATAACTAGAGGTAGGTATTAGAGAAAGTATAAAAACTCATCAACAAATCTATAAAAAATCGACACATTTCCCTATGGTGTTTCTGTTTTTTATTGAAACATCTCCCTTCCTTCTAAAACCTCCTCAAGCTATCCATGCCGGTGTGTGTGGCTAGATGAAGGTCTTCAAGAATAGACACAAATAAATCAACAACAATTGGGTTAGAGATAGCTATAAAAGTGGAGACAAATTGGTCATCTAATCATGAAAATTCAATTTTCAAACCATGGGAAACCAAATGCTCAACATCTTTCTACCTTGTGGAAAAATAATCTATCATCAAACTAAACAAAACTTGCCCATGCTGGTGAGGTTGGATCAACCAAGTCCGAGCATCCAAGGTGGTTGTGTCATTGAGAGGATAAGTACCATTATAATGTGCAAATTGAAATCCAAGTCTGTTAATTATTACATTCCAAATTTGTATGAAACTAAAGGAGTAGAGTTAAAAACACACCACACCACATGATCAAAATGATGTAAGATAGAGTGTAACAAAAATTCCCTCTGTCTATCCACGCTGGTGTGGATGGATTGTGTCAGATGCGACATGACAAAAAAATTCAATTTTAATTTTTGAAAAACATATACAAAAAAATTTACAAACTTGAAGGGCCCTACAAGGTGGGATATACAATAGTAGCTATGCATGAAAATGAGGATAGAAACCCTTATCATGATGTGAGAAAATGAAACTCCAACCATTCTGCCGTTTTCCTTGTGATATGTCACAATCAAGTTCCTATTAATATTACAAGATGTCACTACTAAGTACAATTGTTTCTACAATTTAGAATGGGTAAGTATTGTTAGTAATGATCTCAACCATGTGCCTCTATCGTATTATGGTAGGTGTTTGATATTGTTTCCTTGCTCTAACTAACAACACCTCTACATATTACCTGGATATGTTGTAACTTTGAACTTCATCAACCTCTAAACTTAACTTGATTCATTATTTACTCAAGTCATCCAAGCCAACTTGGATGGTTAGAGGATCCCACCACTTATACTACTCGCCATTCACTTGCCTATAGCCATCCGTGCCGACGTGGATGGCTTGAGGTAGTACTAAAGAACTTTGCAAGTCTGCTCCCACCATGCAAACCAATTTTCATTCACCTGCCTCTAGCCATCCACGCCAATGTGGATGACTAGAGGCAAGTGAATGGAGATTGGTTTGCATGGTGGGAGAACACTTGTTAAGTACTTTATTGCTTCCCCACCCATCCACGCCGGCATGGATGGCTAGAGGCAAGTGAATGGAGAGTGGTTTAAGTGGTGGGAGAATGCTTGTAAAGACTTTTGTCATAAATTCTAATATCTAACTATTTCAAATTATTTTCTCATATTGAACTGATCATTTAATGTGGGAAAATAAACGGGAACAAAAGTTAGAATATAGACATGTGCTTTTAGATCTATCTCAACACGAGATCAAGAAGGAGAGAAGGCTACTTCTCGTTAAGGGTCCAACAAAGGGAGATGGTCTACCAAAGAGCAATGAGAAAGTAATGGAGCTTGGAAGACCTTAGGGTTAGCTTCATTAAATAACTCCAAAGGCTAGTGTTAAAAGTCCTTAGACCTAGAATCTTAGGCAAGCTGGGCTGACCTTGAGATGGGAACCCTGCCCAAGCTTGAGGTGCTTGTCATGCTTACCGACTAAGGTGCTTGATGTGCTTGTTGTTCTTGATGACTAAGGTGCTTGAGGTGCTTGTCGTGCTTGATGACTGAGGCACTTAAGGTGCTTGTCATGCTTGATGACTAAGGTGCTTGAGGTGCTTCATGACTAAAGTGCTTAAGGTACTTTATGACTAAGGTGCTTGAGGTGTTCCAAAAAGTCAACAAGATCCCTACACAAGGGGGTGCAAGCCCTAGAAGTAGGGGCATGAGAGAGAACACACACACACACTCACACAAGGAAAGCCCAAGACCTAAGAGGCAACAAGGACACATGTCAAGCACCTACACATGCTGCCCTCATGTAGTGCCTAAAGCCTATTGGTTGGCCTCTAAAGGGGTCCAATGAGAATTTAATTAATTCTTTAATTGTTTAAGCATTTTTCAAGCCCTTTCTCTCAAAAGGAAAAGGAGGGCACTTGTCCAAATGCTACCATTTTTGCTTGATATGTCTAATGCATGTGATTGTCTAGTCTAGCGAATGTCCAATCAACTTCAAGCTTGAGCTAGGAAGAGGGGTCGACCCAAGCAAGGAGGGTGGGGGGTGCTTGCAAGATATACTCCTTCTCATACACACTCACACACACCCATTCTCATGGTGTTTTGAGCAAGAAATCCATCTCCTTCTCCAAGCTTGAGAAGTTGAGAGCCTACACCAACAACTCTTGGCTATGGAATGAACAAGATCCATGCTCCAAAGTGCAAAGCTTTCCATCTTCTTCATCTCCATTACTATGCTACTATGCTATGCTAATCTACAAGAGTAATAACAAGTGAGGAGTCTATTTATTTCTTGTATGCTACTTATTCTTCCTCTTTCCTACCCTCACTCTTTGCTAGCTCTCTCCACCTTCGAAGGTGTTTGAGGTCTTGGGGTTGAGGCCGAGGACAAGTTAATGCTTTTGCTAAGTTAATTATGGGCATAATTGTGGTGCATGAAGCTTACCATCTTCATTGCACCAACGAGGTCTCAAGGAACACAAGCTTGTATTGTACCAAGTCTCTCTCTCTCTCTCTCTCTCTCTCTCTCTCTCTCTCTCTCTCTCTCTCTCTCTCTCTCTGAGAGAATCTATAATAGAAAATCCTTTTGGACGGGGGACCGGCTCCACATAAATTCGATCCTCAATTGTTGTCAATTTCTCTAATTCTCTCTCTTGCAAAGTATTATTCATGTCAAGTTAATTAAGTATAATACTTATGTTTCTATATCTAATCAAGTCTACTCTTTAGCTCTTGAAGAAATTCCCATAAAAATGCTCACTACAATTATCTTTATTCCGTTACTCTTTATGTGCATAGTACAATTCCATTACATTGGTATCATAGCTATTGGTTTCTATTTTCTTGCTTAAGCAAAAAGGTCCTTAAGTTGTTCATGAAAGGTTCGACCACTTCAGTGCAAGAGGGTAAGTGGGACATGGATCTATTAACTTGGTTGAAAAGGACTTAGTTCAAGGTACACCATTGGGAACTATAGACTTAATAATGGAATCTTTCGGGACTTGCCTTTGGCTTAACCAGCTACAACAGGAACCATAATCAACTGAGAAATATTAGACCCTCTCCACTACTCGTTGCAATCAACAGTCTCTAAACCATGGGTGTGGCTACTGGAGAGCTAATTTTCAATATTAAAGAAGAGTAGCAACTAAGGTTTTTGAGGGTACCAAAGCACAAAGTAGCATATACATAAGTTTAATTAGCATGGTTGACAATAATAAAGAGAATAGAATAAAATATTGACAACCTTGATTTTGCACATGAAGTTGCTACTGATGATGCTCCAATGTTTGTGAATTATTTTGTTACTAGGTTGCAACAAGCTATGGGAAACCCTGCCTTGCAAACAAAAGTTACCCAACAACTTTGTGCTTATGGGATTCCGCTACCTCTCCAAGAAGAGAGAGAGATTAGGAAGCCTCTTGTTGAGACTTCCAAAAGAAGACTCTCTCTGATAAGAGAAGAGGAGGAATCCAATGAACGAGTAAGAAGTGAATCTGCAAATTTGTCTGAAGATATGGATCCACAAAGCCGGTGGTCTCGACGATCCCTAACTCCTCCCAAGAGGAAAAGATCATCCTATAGTCCTTCTTGTTGAGATTTCCAAAAGAAGACTCTCTCCGATAAGAGAACAGGAGGAATCCAATGAACGAGAAAGAAGTGAATCTCCAAATTTGTCTGAAGATATGGCTCTAGAGAGATGGCGGTCTCGATGATCCCTAACTCCTCCCAAGAGGAAAAGATCATCCTATAGTCCTTCTCTAAAAAGGAAGAGAGGAATCAAAGGAAGAAAAATGCGAGAAAGAGGTCACAGGCTCTTCTCCATCTTCATCATCTTCCTCCTCTTTCGATGAAAGCAGCGGCTATTCTCCTAGAGAATACAAGAGAAGAGTAAATCACAAATCCTATGCTGCTTGGAAAAGGTTGTACAAGCTTAAGAAGTTCAAGGAGGGAGGAAATAGTATCTATTTTCTCACCTATGATGGCACCTTTTGTGCTATTAACAAAGTATTGGCCTTCATCCAACAATTTGATGTGGCTTTTGGAGATGAGGGGTTCTTAGAGTCCTCCAAGCTACATCATGTAGCTATGCACTTTCATAAATCTTCTCATCAATGGTGGGCTAGCCTTTGTGGCAACGGTGAGCTCCAAAGACATGGAAAACTCTATGAGTTTTCATCATGAAGAATTTCCTTGCAAGAGATGCCAACGATAAAGTTCTCACCAAATGGAGGAGTTTGAGGTTACTCTCCAATGAGTCTATCCACAAATATGTAGACAAGTTCTGGGATTTATATCTCAAAGCTACAGTCTTTCAAATGATAAACTTTGCCGAGCAAAAGCAACAATTTTGTGCGGGATTACTTGAAGAAATGACCAAGTATGTCAACTCACAACAACTCTATAACCGAATTCATCCACTACACTGTGGTTGCTTCTTGTATTAATTTCCAACAAGGGGCTAAAGGAATGCCAAGCCCATGGAAAACAAAGATCAAAATGATTCAAGAGGAAAGAACAATGTCCAAAGTTCTTCCCAAGGCAATTCCAACAACAACAACAACAACAACAACAAGACCAAGGAGAAAGGAGGACAAAGGTAAAAATAAACTCTCTCCTGAAGAGCTAGAGGCCTTTTGCAAGGATAAGTGCTTTAAGTGTAGGGAGCAGGGACATGGATATCGTTCTTGCCCCAAAAGAAATGCCCGCAATGAGACTCCTAGAGAGTCTATGGTCGAAGTTCCAAAAGAGGATGCTCATTGCAAAGGATCATCCCTTTCCTATGCTTGGGGGAAGGTGAGGGAGCATGATGCCTTTATCCTTTTTGATCCTGGCTCTACTCACAACTTCATATTAGCGGAGTTGGCCACAAAGCTGGGCATACAAGCTTTCAAGATGGGGGATACCGTAACTGTCGATGGAGCTTTCAAGGGACAACAAGCCTCCATTACTCCCTTGATTGGGAAATTGATGCTTCATGTCCAAAGCTACGTTGGCAAAGAATAATTTTTTATCTCCCCTCTCCTACATGAGGATGTTATCCTAGGGGCACCATGGTTCAACCGCATGGTTGCCAATGTGAAGTTCCCTGAAAGGAGAATTTATTTCAATCTATAGGGAAAAGAGCATGTGTATATATGCTAATGAATCGGGTTGTTCTATACCTCTTGTAAATTCACCTGCTTTTGATAAGTCAATGAAAATCTCAATTTCCTTGTATATGATTTTTGTCAAAGAGTCTCTAAATGATGCTAATGCTTTACCAAAACAAACTTGGTAGGAATCAAGAAGAATTAGAGTGGTCTAATTTTCTAGATGGATTCCAAGATGTTTTTATCGATGACATCCCTATGGAGTTACCTCCAAAACGAGGGAATGAAGACCATACAATAGAGCTTCTACCTGGGAGATCACCTTGTAATAAGCCTCCTTATCGAGTTTCTCAAGCTCAACAAGAGGAGATTATGAGGCAAGTACAAGAGCTAGTAGACAAAGGGATGGTGAGGCCTAGTTCCTCCCCCTTTTGCTCACCACTCTTATTCCAAAAGAAAGGCAACACATACCGCATGTGTGTCGACTATACATCACTAAACCGGATCACTATCAAAAACAAATTCCCCGTATCATGGGTAGAAGATATGTTTGATAAGCTACAAGACTCTACGTACTTCAATAGGATTGACCTTAAAAGTGGCTATCATCAAATAAGGATAGTGAATGAAGATATTGTAAAGACTGCTTTTTGCACAACATTTGGTCTTTATGAATATCTTGTTATGCTTGACAAATGCTCCAGCCACATTCAACCGCCTAATGGGGAAATTTTTTAGGCCATATCACAAGTATAATGGAGTTTTCTTTGATGAGAAGCATAAGAAACATCTCTAGGTATTCTTTCAAGCTTTGAGGGAGAATAAACTTTTCATTAACCAAAAGAAAAGTGAATTTTTCTTTCAAGAGATTTAGTACTTAGGTCACATTATCTCTGAAGATGGTATCCGTATGGATCCATCAAAGTTAGAGGTAATAAAAGGATCGCCTAACCCAAGGAATCTACATGAGCTACAAAGCTTTATTGGTATGTGCACATACTATAGACACTTTATAGAAAAATTCTCTCAACTAGCAAGACCATTACATGACTTAACAAAGAAGAACGTTGAGTATTCATGGACTGCTAAAGACAAAAATGTTTTTGACAAGCTTAAAGAAAATCTTACCACCCAATGAGTACTTACACTACCAGATCTCTCAAAGCCATTTGAGGTCCAATGTGATGCTTGTGGAGATTGCCTTGGAGCAGTCTTGCTCCAAGAAGGGCATGCCATGGCATATGAAAGTCGAAGAATCAATACCAATGAACAAGTGTTGGGCATATATGAAAAAGCTCTACTAGCTATCTACTTGCCCTAGACACATGGAAGCACTATCTTTTGGGGACTCCATTCATCTTACGAACAGACCACCAAAGTCTCAAGTACTTCATGATGCAAACCAAGCTGTCCGACAACAAATGAGGTGGGAAAATTTTCTTTCACAATTCAATTTTCATAATGCTTCATATTGCTAGTAAGAATTACCAAGTAGCTGATGCACTATCACGATGACCAAGGGCAAATGCGGTGTTTATAAAACTCATAATGATCTATCTTCCATGATAGATGAGTATGCTACTGACCCTGATTTTAGGGACATAATGTCAGCCCTTGCCTTAGGGAAGAAAGATGAACCATTCACCTTGCAGATGAACCATTCACCTTGCAGGATGGTTATCTTCTCCATGGCAACAGGCTATGTGCTACCCACTCCCTTTGTGAGAAAGTGATGTATGAATACCATACTCATCCCTATGGCCCACCATGAAAGTGGACATACAAGAGTATGTTTCAAAGTGTGTGGTATGCCAAAAGACGAAGTATGATAGATGAAAGAAACCTGGATTACTCCAGCCATTGCCTATTCCTAATTTGCCATGGGAGAGTATATCCATGGATTTTATCTTTGGTTTATCCAAGTCTATCCATGGGAATACGGGAATATGGACAATAGTCAACAGGTTTAGCAAGCAAGCACACTTTATTCCTTTCAAAAAGACTATTAAGGTACACCAAATGGCAACCCTCTTCATATCCAATATTTTCAAACACCATGGATTGCCAACATCCATCGTGTCAGATTAAAGATCCTAGAATGATCAGTAATTTTTGGAAAGGTCTATTTGAAAATCTAGGTACAAGGTTGAATTTCTTGTCGGCCTATCACGCACAAATGGATAGCCAAAGTGAGATAACTAACCTTACAATTCTCGATCTACTAAAGGCTTATGTTACAGAAGTAAATCAACGCTCACAATGGTAGAAGTATCTACCACTTGTAGAGTATACGTACAATAACATTGTCCATACTACTACATGAAAGGCACCTTTTGAAATTATTGAGGGAAGATCAAAATGTCTCTTGCTACTTAAGGTACATGGGAAGATCTTTGCTGCCGATGAGCATAAGCGAGACCTACAAGAATATTTCTAAAAGATTAAGGAGGCTATATCCATCTCCCAAAAAAGGCAAAAAGTTGATGCTAACAAGCATAGAAGGGCCTTAACGTTCAAAGAAAATAATTGGGTCTTACTTAAGTTTCCGAAGGCTTGATTAAGGCAAACTACGGGCAAAAATCCTATGGGCCACCAAAAGTATTATGCTAAATTAGCAAAAAGATAATATGGTCCTTTTCAAATCTTAAAACCAATCAATGAGAGATCAGATCAAGTGCCGAACCATTGGCTCATACACAATGCTTTTCATACGAGCCTACTCAAGCATTATAAAAAAGATCCACCAAAAGAACCAATTATTGAAGAACCCCTAGAGATCGAAAATCAAGAAGAGGTGCTACAACCCGAAGCTCTCCTTCGACATGAAAACAAGGTACAAAGACATGGTAAGATTATCCAATGGTGTCTTATTATGTTAAAAAGTTATCTTTTTGAAGATGCTAGATGGATGCAAGGAACACAACTTAAGGATAGTATGAACCTTGTCAATGGTTATAATGCTACACTAGAGTAAGCAAATGTAAATGTTTCTTTTAAATGAACAATGTTTTTGTCCTATAAGACTAGATCTCTCTTTTTATTGTGCACAAATTTGAGTAGTATGCATGCTTAGAATCATGTTTGTGATGATGACGTCTCCCAAACACCAAGTAGAATTTGTCACTATACTTTGGAAAGTATGATATAGACAAAAGAGAAGACATGCTTGTGGCAACCAAGTCTCCCAAGCACCAAATGGATTAGTCATCCATTTTGGAATGATGTTGTAGGGTAAAAAGGGATCCTCTACCTGCTAAGAAATGTAGACTAATGACTAAGGCTTTATCATCTCTACCTCGTAGTCAAGGACGACTATGGTTTCAAGAGAGAGGTAATGTCATAAAATATAATATCTAACTATTCCAAATGATTTCTCATATTGAACATATCATTTAATGTGGGTAAATAAACAGGAACAAGAGTTAGAATATAGACATGTGCTTTTAGATCTATCTCAACACAGGACGAAGAGGGAGAGAAGGCTACTTCTCGTTAAGGGTCCAACAAATGGAGATGGTCTACCAAAGTGAACAAGTAATGGAGCTTAGAAGACCTTAGGGTTAGCTTCATTAAAGACCTCCAAAGGCTAGTGTTAAAAGTCCTTAGACCTAGGATCTTAGGCAAGCTGGGGCTGACCCTGAGGTGGAAACCTTACCCAAGCTTGAGGTGCTTGCTTGCTGACTAAGGTGCTTGTCGTGCTTGATGTGACTAAGGTGATTGAGGTGCTTGTCGTGCTTGATGACTAAGGTGCTTGAGGTGCTTGTCATGCTTGATGACTAAGGTTCTTGAGGTGCTTCATGACTAAGGTGCTTAAGGTACTTCACTACTAAGGTTCTTGAGGGGCTTGAGGTGTTCCAAAACGTCAACAAGATCTCTACACAAGGGGGGGCAAGCCCTAGAAGTAGGGGCATGAGAGAGAACACACACACACACACACACACACACACACACACACACACACACACACACACACACACACACACACACACACACACACACACACACACACACACACACACACACACACACTCACTCACTCACTCAAGGCAAGCCCAAGACCTAAGAGGCAACAAGGACACATGTCAAGCTCCTACACATGCTGCTCTCATGTGGTGTCTAAAGCCTATTGGTTGGACTCTAAAGAGGTTCAATGAGAATTTAATTAATTACTTAATTAACTAAGAAATTTTCAAGCCCTCTCTCTCAAAGGGGAAAGGAGGACACTTGTCCAAATGCTACCATTGTTGCTTGATATGTCTAATGCATGTGGTTGGCTAGTCTAGAGAAGGTCCAATCAACTTCAAGCTTGAGCTAGGAAGAGGGGTCGACCCAAGCAAGGAGGGGGGGGGGGGGGGGGGGGGGTGCTTGAAAGATATACTCCCTCTCATACACACTCACACACGCACATTCTCATGGTGTGTTGAGCAAGAACTCCATCTCCTTCTCCAAGCTTGAGAAGTTGAGAGCCTACACCAACAACTCTTGGCTATGGAATGCAAATCCAACCAAAAGCCATGCTCCAAAGTGCAAGCTTGCTATCTTCTTCATCTCCATTCCTATGCTACTATGCTATGCTAAGCTACAAGAGTAATAACAAGTAAGGAGTCTATTTATTTCTCGTATGTTACTTATTCTTCCTCTTCCCTACCCTCACTCCTTGCTAGCTCTCTCCACCTTCAAAGGTGTTTGAGGTCTTGGGATTGAGTCTGAGGACAAGTTAATGCTTTTTCTAATTTAATTACGAGCATAATTGTGGTGCATGAAGATTACCATCTTCATTGCACCAAAGAGGTCTCAAGGAATACAAGCTTGTATTGTGCCAAGTCTCTCTCTTATATGAGAGAATCTATAATACAAAAGACTTTTGGAGAGGGGACAGGCTCCACGTAAATCCGGTCCTCAATTGTCGGCAATTTCTCTAGTTCTCTCTCTTGCAAAGTATTGTTCATGCCAAGCTAATTAAGTATAATAGTTATGTTGCTATCTCTAATCAAGTCTAATCTTCATAATTTTGAAGAACTCCCAAAAAAATTCTCAGTACAATTATCTTTATTCTGCTACTCTCTATGTTCATAGTCCAATTCCGTTACAACTTTACTGCTACATCAAGCTAGGTGATTGAAGATTGGTTTGCATGGTGGGAGGAGACTTGCAAAGTGTTTTAGTATTACCTCAATCCATTCACACCATTGTGGATGGCTAGATGCAAGTGAATGGAGAGTAGTTTAAGTGGTGGGAACATGCTTGTAAAGTGCTTTAGTACTACCTCAAGCCATCCACTCCAACGTGGATGGCTAGAGGCAAGTGAATGGCGAGTAGTTTAAGTGGTGGGAACATTCTTGTAAAGAGCTTTAGTACCTCAAGCCATTCACACCATCGTGGATGGCTAGAGGCAAGTGAATGGCGAGTAGTTTAAGTGGTGGGAACATGCTTGTAAAGCACTTTAGTACTACCTCAATCCATCCAAGCCGGCATGGACGGCTAAAGGCATGTGAATGGCAAGTAGTTTAAGTGGTAGGAACATGCTTGTAAAGTGCTTTAGTACTAACTCAAGCCATCCAAACCGGCATGGATGGCTAGAGACACGTGAAGCCGAGTAGTATAAGTTGTAGGATTCCGCTTGCAAACTACCTCAAGCTATCCACACCGGTGTGGATGGCTAGAGGCAGGTGAATGGAGAGTGGTATAACGGATGCAACCAGGCTTGCTAAGTACTAGGCATGGCAGATCACATGTCATGGTGGGTGGGACAATGAGCAACAGGTTAGTGTCTACTGCTAGATGTGAACAATGAGTAGGAGTTCATGTCAACTACAGCAAGCAACATGTTGGTGTCAACTTGTTGTCGTGGTGGGGAATGATACACATACATGTAATGGTGGGTGCAAAAATTGGCATCAAGGTGGTGTCAAGTGCCACATGCATATGATGAGTAGGAGGTGATTGTGTCAACTATGACAAGTAACTTGTCCGTATGAGCTATAAGAAACTTAGCAAGGCAATAAAGGTCGGCAAAACAAAGAAGGAGATGGGAAATAGGAACATTTTTTGTTGAAAAGGAGATATGAGTGACGGGCCTAAAGACGAGTTAGGATATGGTGCAAAGTTGTCGAAGCGAGCTTTGGAGCGAGTTTTTTTTTTTTTTGGGGGGGGGGGGGGGTGGGGGCACCGATGCACCACCATTGCCGGCCTCATTGGCCACCAGAACCACCAGCTCTTCTCCTCCACCCTCTCCTCCTCCACCACCTTCTTGGCCACCACTATTGTCTCCCTCCTTGGCTACAAAAGCTAACCACTCTTCTCCTCCACCTCCACCCATCCCTCTCATCCTCCCTATCCTCTATTCTCCACTCTCTTGCTCTCTCTCCCTCTTCTTGCCTCCACACCTCTTTCTCACTAACTTCTCCCCCCCCCCTTCTGTGTGTGTGTGTGTGTGTGTGTGTACCAACCCTTGATTACACTTACTCCCTCAATCTCACTATTCGATCCTCTGCCAATTACGTACTTTTGCTGCTCTCTCCCTCCCTTGGTCTCCACGTGTCTTTTTATCCTTCTTCTTTTCTTTCTCTCTCTGACCCACTCCCTCCCTCCCTCTCCTTCCCTCACTTGCGTAATCCTCTCTCTCTCTCTCTCTCTCTCTCTCTCTCTCTCTCTCTCTCTCTCTCTCTCTCTCTCTCTCTCTTTGTTTTTTTGACTAACATTATTATGTGCCTATTTCCCTTGGAAAAAATGCACCCCTTTCCTTTCCTCACCATTATTACTAGGCCATTCTCTGAATGGTTATACCACTAGTTTAGCTACGGGGGTTCTCTCTCTCTCTCTCTCTCTCTCTCTCTCTCTCTCTCTCTCATTTCATTCAGCAAAGACGTGTGCCATGCTTTCATAAGCCAGAGGATACGTTTTACCATACCTTATGTAAATTGGATAAAACTTAGGTCTTAAGAAATTGGTTTAATGCCTCTTTACCATACCTCCACCACGTGGCTTTAAGGTAGCAATTATGGAATGCATGAGATGCTACCTAACGTTTTGAAAAGATATGGGCCGCATCTGGACTTCTGTCAAGGCCAAAACCTTTATTAGGCTCGTAAGCTTTATCACGTACTACTCTGCTTGGCCAAAATTAGGCTCGTTGTGGACTCTGTAGAATGATCTGCAAGTGAGATTCATTCCCCCACTCTATTGCCAGGGTTCATGACTCTGGAAATGCCGCACATCACTTGGCTGATTTGGCAAGCAACACAAATAGCATCTATCTTCCCGGATCTACACTTCCCAACGTGGGCTCCATGGCCAGCCGGAAGGCATGCGACAACTTGCTGTACAATATAAGGTGAGCCCAGTGCTCACTTAGTTTTCATACTGCAAACTGCTTTTCTTTTTTCTGTGTGTGCTCTACATTGAGTTTGTGCTCGGTCTTCAACTCTGTTGTTTTCAATACGATGGCCCCCAATAAGAAAGTTGTTGCTGAATCTACAGAGGTATGTGTCTTATTAGGGAAATGTTTCAACAAATTTGGTATTTTTGGTCCGTGGTGATAAACATTCTCATGGTTGAACTACAAAAAATGGTTCTGTTGCTTGCTAATCCTTTGTTGGGGATCATTCTTTCTAATTTGACTGACCAAAGACTTTGTTAACTCACAAAAATAGTCATGTTTAACTGGTCTATATGGGGCTCTTGCTGAGATTTCTATGCGTGACTTATGGCTGAGGAAACTAATCTGAGGCACATAATGCTTCACTATCTTGGTATTGAGTACATTGGGTTGGCTCTATTCGGCTCTATGTACGGCATACCGTAGCTGTCCACTATGTATAATCTATAGTAAACCCTAGTTGTGGCCTTCGGATGCGGTTGCAAAGTTGGTAATGCTAACTTCTAACTCTCATCATTGTTTTACAGAATTTTTGATGGGTACATTTGTTTGGCTTCATTTGGTTCTATGTACGTCATACCTTAGCTGTCCACTTTGTCTAATCTATAGTAAGCCCTGTTTGGCCTTCAGATGTGGGTGCCAAGTTGGGGGTGCTAACTTATGACTCTAATCATTGTTTTGCAGGTCTTTTGATGGTTAGGGTATACTACAACTTCAATAATACATTCACTTAGTAAATTAGTCTTATGTATTGAGCAATGAGATGGCAGAATAACGTGTTGGCTATATGTACGGCATACCGTAGCTGTATGTTGGCTCTATGTATGGCATATCATAGTTGGCTCTATGTACAACATACTGTAGCTGTCCAATATGTATAATCTGTAGTAAGCCCTGGTTGGCCTATGGATGCGGGTGCCAAGTTGGTAATGCTAACTTCTAACTCTAATAATTTTTTTACAGATCTTTTGATGGGTACATTTGTTTGGCTCTATTTGGCTCTATGTACGGCATACCTTAACTGACCACTTTGTCTAATCTATAGTAAGCCCTATTTTTCCTTCGGATGTGGGTGTGAAGTTTGTTAAGTATGGAGCCTGATTTACCCTTGTAATTTTCTGTGGTAAAAGCGCACATTTGTAAGGCCCCCATTATGAGGAGAAGCCATCGTGCGTGAAGGAAAATCACTCACCGGAAACCAAAATTTTCACGGACAAGAATTAGGGGCAACTTTAAAGGCCTCGGGGGCAGAGGCTCCCGAGACTTTTTTTTCGTCGGAAGATTCTTTTTCGCCGGAATATTATGGCCGGACGGTGGCCGGAAAGTGGTCGGAAAACAACCGGTCGACTGGCCGGTGTCGGAAGTCAATGGCCGGTGGCCGGTGGCCGAATTCAAAAGCGGACTTGTCTTCTCAAGGGCGGCCACACATGGGCGGATTGGAGGGTCCGATTTGGACTTATTCGCACAAGGGCGGCTACACATGGCTGTCTCTCATAAGAGAGGGCAGCCCTTTTGGCCTATAAAAGGAGGCCATTTCTACACACATTTCATAGTGTGAAGTTGATGCAACAAGGTGAGTGTGAGGTGGTGAGAGTGAAGCAAGGCGGGAGATCCATTAAGGGTATAATCCCTTTGTAAACTACTTCTTGTTTTGAAGTACTAAAGCCATTGAGTGGCTGCTTTTCCGTGGACGTAGCCCACATTGGGTGAACCATGTATATCGTGTGTACTCTCTCTCTCTCTCTACTCTATAATCTCGTGTATATAAATCTGTCTCTCTCCATTAAGTAATCTACTCAATTATCTATTTAGCTACGTCTTATTTCCTAACAACTGGTATCAGAGCAAGGTTTGCTCGTAGCTGAATTATCTCAAGGAAAGGATTCCTTGAATTGAGTGGGAGTTATGGCGGAGGAAGGGAAGCTCAAGATTGAGAAGTTCAACGGCAAAAACTACCAACATTGGAAGATGCAGATTGAAGACTATCTCTACCAGAAGGACCTCTATTTGCCACTAGGCGGTCTTGCGAAGAAGCCCGCAACAATGGCAGATGAAGCATGAGATGAAGACCACGGAGGACTTGATGAAGTCACTTGACGACTTCTACGAGAAACCATCGGCATCCAATAAGGTATTTCTTATGAAGCGCTTGTTCAATCTAAAGATGGCAGAGAATGGTTCAGTTGCAGAACACCTAAATGACTTTAACACAAACATAAGTCAACTTCGATCAGTGAAAATCAATTTCGATGACGAAGTGCGAGCTCTCCTTATACTATCATCTCTACCGGATAGTTGGGACATCCTTGTGATGGCTGTAAGTAATTCTATCTCTGGCACAAATACTCTTAAGTTTGATGATGTTGTGGGTGTTCTCCTAAGCGAGGAAATGCGAAGGAGAAGCACAGGAGAATCATCAAGTGCTGCACTATCAGTGGAAACAAGAGGAAGGCTTAAGGAGAGGTTCAAAAACCAAAAGGGTCGTGATCGCTCAAGGCGGAGCAAGTCACGCACAAAGTCAGTTCTTGAATGTTGGAACTACGGCAAGAAGGGCCACGTCAAGAAGGATTGCTGGTCCAAGAAGAAGAAGGAGACAGAGTCTCAAGACAACAAGCCAACATCGGAGGCCAATGTGGCAGGTAAAGTAGAGCAAGATGCTCTAATTCTCTCATTAGACAATGTGTCTAATTCCTGGATAGTAGATTCCGGGGCTTCATTCCATGCGACACCACACAAGCAACATTTCCAAGACTACACCAAAGGTAATTTTGGGTATGTATACTTGGGAGATGATGAAGCTTGTGAGATTGTCGACAAAGGTACAGTTTCTGTCAAAACTGCTAATGGAAATGAATGGAAGCTTAAAGATGTTAGGCATGTTCCTTCTCTTCGCAAAAATTCGATCTCTACAGGACAATTGGACGATGAAGGTCACAACATTGCATTCGGAAACAAACGGTGGAAGATCTCAAAGGGATCTTTGGTGGTTGCCAAGGGTGAAAAAGTCGGTACACTTTACTTGTGTACTGTTAGCACGCAACCTTCAGCTTGTGCAACAACTATAGAAGTTGACAGTGTGGTGTGGCACTACCGACTTGGGCATATGAGTGCCAAAGGAATGCAAATCCTTCAAACAAAGAAGCTTCTACCAGGTTTGAAAGAAGTGGACTTAGAGTTCTGCGAAGATTGTGTTTATGGTAAACAAAAGAGGGTAAAATTTCAAAAATTAGGAAATGAAAGAAAAAATAAAAAACTTGAGTTGGTTCATTCTGATGTTTGGGGTCCTGCAAGTACACCATCACTTGGTGGCTCATTGTACTATGTAACATTCATAGACGATGCGACTAGAAAAACATGGGTTTATGTCATGAAGAATAAATCCGATGTATTTTCCATATTTCAAAGGTGGAAAGCCTTTGTGGAGAATGAAACAGGTACCAAGGTTAAATGCCTCAGATCCGACAATGGAGGTGAATATTGCAGCCAAGCTTTTGAAAGCTTTTGTGCTAGCAATGGCATTCGGAGGCAAAGGACAACCCCAAGGACACCTCAACAAAATGGGATTTTGGAAAGGATGAACAGGACAATCATGGAACGAGCACGAAGCATGCGGCTACATGCAGGCCTACCGCTTGAGCTTTGGGCGGAAGCTGTAAGTACGTCTGTGTACTTAATCAATCGGTCACCCTCAACGGCATTGGATGGGGGAGTTCCAGAAGAGGCATGGACAGGTAAACCGGTGAATTATGCATTTCTCAAAGTGTTTGGGTGTGAGGCTTTCATGCACATAGATAGAAGCCTAAGATCAAAGTTAGATGCAAAGTCCAAAAAGTGTTTCTTCATTGGCTATGGAGAAGGAGACTTTGGGTATCGCCTATGGAATCCTGAAGATGGTAAAATCTTAAGGAGTAGGGATGTAATTTTTAACGAACAAAATATGTACAAAGATTACTTGGAAAGAAAACAAACAAAAGAAACAAGTGATGAGTACATGGAGCTTGAGGACGGTGAAGACTCAAGGACTGCAAACGGTGACAATGTGCAACAACGTCAACCAAATGAGGAGTCTCAACCTATTCCCCGAAGATCTACAAGAGCAAGTAGACCTCCAGAAAGGTTTGTTCCTTCCTTCAACCATCTCTTGATCTCAGATTCTGGAGAGCCGGAATCATATGAAGAAGCTATGCAACATGAATCCAAAGAAGAATGGACGAAGAGCATGCAAGTGGAGATGGACTCACTACATCGCAACCAAACATGGGAGTTGGTTGAGTTGCCTAAAGGTAAGCGGCCACTTCAAAACAAATGGGTGTACAAGCTAAAGGAAGAAGATGGTGGGAAGAAAAGGTACAAGTCTAGGCTTGTGGTAAAAGGTTTTTCTCAAAAGAAAGGTATTGACTTCAATGAAATATTTTCTCCTGTTGTAAAAATGAACTCAATTAAGCTTGTCTTAAGCCTTGTGGCTGCTCATGATCTAAATCTCGAGCAAATGGATGTAAATACGGCATTCCCTCACGGTGACTTAGAGGAGGAAATCTACATGCTTCAACCAAAGGGTTATGAAGTAAAAGGTAAGGAGAAAATGGTTTGCAGATTAAAGAAGAGCTTGTATGGTTTAAAGCAAGCATCAAGACAATGGTACTTGAAGTTTGATCGATGGATGTTGGATCATGGATTCACAAGATGCAACTCGGATCACTGCGTCTACACGGAGAATTTGGGAGATGGGAAATTCATCATCCTAATGTTGTATGTTGATGACATGTTGATTGCAAGTGCTAACATGCAGGACATCAAAAACCTAAAAGAGGAGCTATCCAAATCTTTTTCAATGAAAGATTTAGGTGCTACAAAGAGGATACTTGGTATGAAAATATCAAGGGACAGGACGAAGAAGACAATAAAGCTATCTCAAGAAGATTACATCAAGAAGGTACTAGAAAGGTTTGCAATGCAAAATGCAAAACCACTTTCTACACCTTTGACTGGTCATTTTAAACTAACGAAGGATATGTGTCCAAAGACACAAGAGGAGATAGCCTATATGTCTAAAGTTCCATATGCTGCAGCGGTAGGTTCTCTAATGTATGCTATGGTCTGGACAAGGCCAGACATTGCACATGCAGTGGGAGTTGTGAGTAGGTTCATGGACAACCCAGGTAAAGAGCATTGGCAAGCTGTGAAGTGGATACTTAGGTATCTAAAAGGGACAACAACAAATGCTTTGTATTTTGGAGGAGCTGATATTTTTCTAGAAGGGTATGCTGATGCAGATATGGCAGGTGACAAAGATACTCGAAGGAGCACTACTGGCTATGTGTTCACGGTTGGAGGCACAACAGTAAGCTAGGCTTCAAAGCTGCAGAAAGTGGTTTCACTTTCTACCACGGAAGCAGAGTATGTAGCAATGACGGAGGCAAGCAAAGAAATTCTGTGGCTTCACAGATTCTTAGAAGAGCTTGGATTCAAACAAGACAATTGTGTCTTGTACAGTGATAGCCAAAGCGCTATCCATCTTGCGAAGAACTCAACCTTTCATTCAAGGACAAAGCACATTGAGGTGAGATATCACTTCATACGCACTCTTTTGGAAGAGGGACAACTAAAGCTAGGAAAGGTGCATACAAGTGAAAATCCTGCAGACATGTTTAGAAAGGTGGTCAACAAGGAGAAGTTGAGCTTTTGCTCATCTTCAATCGGCATTCAAGGATAAGAAGCCAGAATGGAAAGCAGTCACAGGTTTGGTTTGGAGATCAGTCTCCAAGTGGGAGATTGTGAAGTATGGAGCCTGATTTACCCTTGTAATTTTCTGTGGTAAAAGCGCACATTTGTAAGGCCCCCATTATGAGGAGAAGGCATCGTGCGTGAAGGAAAATCACTCACCGGAAACCAAAATTTTCACGGACAAGAATCAGGGGCAACTTTAAAGGCCTCGGGGGCAGAGGCCCCCGAGACTTTTTTTTTCGCCGGAATATTCTTTTTCGCCGGAATATTATGGCCGGACGGCGGTCGGACAGTGTTCGGAAAATAATCGGTCGGTTGGCCGGTGGCCGGTGGTCAGAAGTCAATGGCCGGTGGTCGAATTCAAAAGCGGACTTGTATTCTCAAGGGCGGCCACACATGGGTGGATTGGAGGGTCCGATTTGGACTTATTTGCACAAGGGCGGCTACACATGGCTGTCTCTCATAAGAGAGGGCAGCCCTTTTGGCCTATAAAAGGAGGCCATTTCTACACACATTTCATAGTATGAAGTTGATGCAACAAGGTGAGTGTGAGGTGGTGAGAGTGAAGCAAGGCGGGAGCTCCATTAAGGGTATAATCCCTTTGTAAACTACTTCTTGTTTTGAAGTACTAAAGCCATTGAGTGGCTGCTTTCCCTTGGACGTAGCCCACATTGGGTGAACCACGTATATCGTGTGTACTCTCTCTCTCTCTCTCTACTCTATAATCTCGTGTATATAAATCTGTCTCTCTCCATTAAGTAATCTACTCAATTATCTATTTAGCTATGTCTTATTTCCTAACAAAGTTGGGGGTGCTAACTTCTGACTCTAATCATTGTTTTGCAGGTCTTTTGATGGTTAGGGTATACTACAACTTCAATAATACATTCACTTAGTAAATTACTCTTATGTATGAGCAATGAGATGGCAGAATAACGTGTTGGAGTTGATAGCCTTTGCGAACGATTTTGGGTGTCTAATTGAACCAATGTATGGTGTAAACTTCTCATTGGCTTAAGGAGAGGTTTTTGTAGCATACTCCTCCCTTTTTGCGGTAACATCACATAAAGTTTTAATTTCTTTACATTTGACACTAGTAGGCCAAATGCTCAGGCTCGGGAATGCTTGAGCATACTATTTTGGGTAAAGGTAATCGAGCTACATATGGTGTAGCTGACAGAGATCTGTTACGACCCTAAGACTTTGTTGGCCCCCTTTTTTTTGAGCAAAGGTATTAATTTAGTATGGAACTAATGATCCATGAGGAAATAATACCAAAAGTTGTTACACATCACTATTTTTTTTTAACAGCATGGTTTTTCTTTTTGTTTAGTACCTTGGTGACATGGATGACAACTAGGTCATCCCGGTTACCTGCAATGCTATATGAAAACTAACCGCTAGATTGTTTTCCTACTGTGGATGCAGGTAAGGGTGCCCTCTCCTTGGCTGCTGACTGAAAAGATGAAGTGTTGTACTCTCAATTATCTTACTCTACAGGACCATTTTACTGTCTTAGGCCTGTAAACTGAAGATGTATTTTTTTTGGGTACACTGTTGAAAGGAATATATGTCTTTGTATTATAATTGTTGACAAAGCTCTTTGTATAAGTTTCTCATGTGTTATGTAAATATTTAATATATAAAACTCTCTCTCCATAAGCACGTGGGTGCTCTTGGGCTTGTTTTCTACGATAGAGCATCAAGACCTAGTCTACAATTCTGCTATCCTCAAGTGGTATGGCTTATCACCATACCCTTTGGGGTAGGGGGTATCCCACACAACCACTGTGACCTTTTTTGTCTTGGTTGTTTTCAAGCTGGTTTACCTTCCGTCTCCTCTTTTATATTTCTCTTAAAATTTTGAATTTTGTTTGACTTCAGATGATCCCAATCTCTGCCACTCTTGATCTCTCTACCCTACCCTTCTCTCTGGCATCCCTTCTCGTGATTAAACTAATCAGAGATCCCTCAGCTATTTCTCTCTTGAACCAATACTCCAATGTTACAGACACCCATGATTCAATTATGAATCTGTTAACGTTTAATGATTGGGTTCTTATCCTCGCCAACTTGGTTGCTGATGCAAAGGAAGGACTACCGCATCTTCAAAAGCTAACTTCCAACCTTGCTGCCATAGAAATGAGTCATAAATCTGATATGGTACACTTCTTAGCCAACGGGGCTGACTTATCCAATTTTATAAAAAAACTATGTGGTTTGACCTCTTGTTTTGCTACCACTAAATCTTTTGATCCAACGAAGGCCCCTAAAGGCCTCTTCTGTAGGGATGATGCAGCATTGGAAGCAGTCAAATGTTGGGATTCAGGACAACTGGCCGGACATCCCACTTACTACTAACCCATCTACTAACTTAACCATATATACACTTATTCTTTAAAATACAACAGAGTAAAGAGCTGCAAGGATAACGTTGCTGTGCGCTCCACCCAAAGCAGGTCTCTCTCTCTCTCTCTCTCTCTCTCTCTCTCTCTCTCTCTCTCTCTCTCTCTCTCTCTCTCTCTCTCTCTCTCTCTCTCTCTCTCTCTCTCTCTCTGCTCTCGCACTTGCACTCGCACACGCTTCCCATGGCACCTTCAACTGGTATTAGAGCAGGGTTTGTGCTTGCTGTTTTTGCATCCGCGCACGTGCACTTTCAAAAGTGCAAACAGGTTTCCAATTTCGATATCGGTAAATTCAGCGTTCTGAGAGCGTTTCTAGTAGGTGTCCTGCATTTTTACCCCCCTTTCAAAGCTGTTTGTGCAGTCGAAAGCTTCATTCGAGCTATGCTTCAGGAGTTGTATTTTTTCAACTCCACTTTTGCTACAGATACAGGTACAGGTACATGTACAGGACACAGGTGCAGATTGGTTAGAGACTATTTTGGGATTGTATATAGCCATTTTATGGCTATTATGTGCTATTGAGACGGTGTTTATGGACTGATTAGGAGCACTATTTGGCATCGATATTGTCTCGGGTTTTTCAGGCATCCATCTCCTCACAGGTTCTTGCATACATACAAGACATCCAAGTTTCTTACAGGTTGCAATGTTTAGCATCAACACAGATTTCAGTGGGAGTATTTTGATGCACATATGCATTGTTTTGGCACTTTTGATAGTGCTTGAGCTCTTTTGAGGGCAGTTTTACTCCCCACAGGGATTTGTTTACTGCTTGCACATTTTGTTTGATGCCTGTTTGAGTGCATATACTGCACCTTGCAGTATTGTTGACAATGGATGTACGTTGAGTTGCGGAAACTACCATATGTACCTTTTGTGGAGCCAATTTGGGTTGTTTCTGGCAGTCCCGACCATTTCTGAGACTCGGTTCGGAGGCCCTTTCTGAGACTGGGCTGGTTTCTTGTCTGTATAACCTTTTGTGAGGGTCAATAGCATGAGGTTTTCTTGAGCTGGGGGATTCTCGAATGTTGAGATCCTTTTGGTGATACTGGTTGCTGGAGTACCCCATTTTTGTGGCCTCGCCATAGGACGTTGTGAAGGATTGGGGGGCTGGCCTCTACAACACCTCAAACCAACACCAAGAAAAGAGGATGAAGAGTATAGCTCTCTCGAGATAATATGGGCTGATCTTCTCTCACTAATTTTCTCAATTTCACACACACTCAACCTCGACTAGCCTCGACTAGCTCCGACTAGCTTCCCTCTACACCGCTACAACTCCCACTACACTCCATTGCACTCAAAGACACCAAGGAAGCAATAAAATCAAGGAAAAAAGTGAGAAAAAAACCATGGAAATCTCTGCACTTTTGACCATAACTCAAAGAGCTTCACTTCTTTTCAAACGCCCTTCCATGTGCTAGTAGGGCTTCCATAGGCGCTCCCATATATACACATAGCTTGACCAAAACCCACTCAAATCAAGCTTAATTTGAAAACCCAAAAAGTTCAGAAAAAAAAATTAAAAAAAAGTGATGGAAAACTTGGGGGAAACCTTGCCCTTTGATATATGTACAAGCAAGGCATTGCCCTCGACTAGCTGCACCACAAGGTAAGATCATTCCTAAACTCTTTCCCTTGATCACTTACAAGCTCCAACGGCACTCCAAATCTACAACATATGCAATCAAAGATAAAGATCCATACATCTTTGCTTGTAGCCCCTCTACTAGCCTTTGCTTATAGCCATCTTGTCATATAATCCACTGCACTAAGTATGTAAGTGCTTCCCATTTCTAGTGCCTGGAAGAGGAACAATTACATCCACACCCCACTTCTCAAAAGGTCCATAGCTTACAATGTGTCTCAAAGGCTTGGGCATCAACTTTCTCTTTTGATATATTTGGCACTCGTGACAGCTTCTACACCAATGCACAACATCCCTATTCAAACTTGGCCACATAAGTTGAGCATTCAATACTTTCCTTCTTGTAATTTCCACTCCAAAATGGCCTCCACATCCTTCCTCATGACATGATTTTAAGCAATCAAAAATTTCATCATGGTAGAGAACTCTTCTCATGACACCATCAGCCCCCTTGTGATACATTTTCTCTCCAATCAAGACATACCTCATAGCTCTTCGTGTGATTGCATGCCTTTGTTGGGAAGCCAATCCCTTTCTTGCAAAATCCGTTTGCAACACATGTTCTTCCTCATGGAGGGATTCCCTTCCAAGATACCTTCATGGATCTCTAATTATCACCGCATGCACATCCTTTGTGAACACCTGTTCCGCCAACTCATGAGCCCTTACATTCATATTTCGTGGTACATGCCATATTTGAAAGGAAGTAAAAGACTTTAACAACTTCCTCACTTTGAAAAACCATCCCTTCATGCCTTCTTGATTTACCTTTCAGGTACCTTGAACTTGACGCACAATCAACATAGAATCACCTTTGATTAAAAGCCTCCTTACATGTCTTTTGACACATTCTTCCAAGCCCAAACAGAGGCTTGCATACTCAGCCTCATTATTACTCTTTACATCCACTTCCTGGCTTCCAAACCAACACTCAATGCCATTTTTATCCACAAATACATAACCAATAGTGCCCTTATTAATGCTCCTCTTGAAAGCCCCATCAAAGTATAAGGTACCCTCTACATCCTGAAGCTCCTCATGCATAGTTGGGCTTAGTGCTATCTTCTTTTCCAAATCTTTCTTCAACTCACTCCTTGCATGAATCTCTTTAAAAGTGAGCGTATCCGCCATATTTTCTCTCACACTATCCTCCTTAGTAAAGCTCATGTCAATTTGTTGCAAACTAAGTATCCACTTTTGCAATTTAGGACTATCCCCAGGATACCTTAGTGCATGAGGCATTAAACTACACGATGTTAACACCACAAAAGGCTTACAAATAAGATAAGATTTCAGCATTTTTGTTGCATATACCAATGCCCAAACCAATTGCTCGATCTCATGCCAAGATTTTTGTGCATCATTCTTCACTTTGCTTATGTAGTAAACTGGCCTCATATAAGATTGCTTTTTTCCTTTTTGCATCAATACTGCACCAATAGCATGCTCACCCACGCTCAAGCTCAAGTAAAACATTTCATCCCAACAAGGAGGCATCATCAAAGGTAATGTAGATAGATTTTCCTTGATGTCCTCAAAAGCTGTTTGCTCATGCTCAGTCCAAAGAAAAGGGTCTTTTTGTGTTGCTTCTTGCAAAGGGTGCACATATTCAACAAGCATACAAAAAGACCTTGACAAGTACCTTAACTTTTGTACAAAACTCATCAATTCCTTTGTACTTTTAGGACTCTCCATCATAAGCAAACATTCTACTTTTGCAGGATCTGGAGCTATCCCATTCTCACTTACCTCATGGCCAAGAAGTATCACTCTAGCTCTTGCAATTTTACATTTCAAAGGATTGAGTTGACCCCCATCATCATCAATCCTTTTAAACACCATATCAAGATTTTCGACATGAAGCATTCTATCACTGTAAACACAAAAATCATCCATAAAAACTTTTACAAAGCTTCCAAGGTAAGGCCCCAATACTTTGTCCATCCAACTTTGGAAGCTTGCATAAGAATTCATCAAGCCAAAGGGCATCACCCAATAGCAAAACACTCCCCATGGGGTCAAAAAGCTGGTCTTCTTTTGATCTTCATATGCAATCCCAATTTGAAAATACCCACTAAACCCATCACATACCGAATATCTCTCATGACCTGCAACAGTGTCCAAAATCTCATCCTGAAAGGGAAGGGGATAGTGATGCCGCTTTGTTGCCGCATTCAATGGCTTATAGTCCACACATATTCTCCATTTATTTCCCTTTTTTGGAACTATAACCACAGGGGAAACCCATTTTGCATCATCCACAAGGTAGATAAAACCAGCTTGCAAAAGCTTACTCACCTCTATCTCCAATATCTTTCGTTGAATGGTGCCCAATCTCCTTAGCTTTTGAGCAACACTCTTTGCACCTTCTTTAAGCTTTATTTCATGAAAAAAACTCTTTGTTCCACTCATTTGAGCATAATCTTTGTCAAACAACTTGGGATACTTATCAAACAATGCATCATATGCTTCTCTCTCTCGACTAGTCAGGTCACCTGCAAGCATATCCATTAATTCAGCTTTTGGTACATTCGGCTCATGATCAGCCCCATGGTCATTTTCTGATCTCATAGCATCATCTTTATCACAAATTTCATCATATACATGTATCCCACAAAGATCTACATCAAGATCAAGAAGACTTTGATCATAAACCTCATCGTCAGTACATGTAGAGGATGCACTAGAAGAACTGTCACACATGTCATAAGTGGATGTCGATAAATCTTGATGCACAGCTGGTTCATCATCAATTTCCAGCACCTTACATGTTTTCATATCATATCTAATCCTCTTCTCTTTAGGCCTGTCCACAAAGAGGTCAATACATCCCCTGTACCAGTCCTGCCGTGACCTCATAGCAATCAACCAAGGTCTACCCAATATAACTGGATATGCCCCAAGCTTTGCAGGCATCACATGAATGTCCATGATAGCCCTTTGACCCAAAACATTAAGATCCAAGTCATGAATAACTCCCAAGCATTTCACTCTACTACTATTTGCCATCTTCACACTGAACAAGGATTTGCCTGTGAGCTGCAATCCCAATTGTTGCATTGTTTCCTCTGTTATAACGCACACTTGGGCTCCACCATCCATGTACGCCTTATTCACCCTCCTTACATGTATCCAAGCATCAAAAACAGGCAAAACATCAGTAACTTTATGAAGCAGTACTACATGTGCATCACGTGTCTTTACCTTCACCCTTCTAACACTAGCTAGTTTATGCCAGTGCCTTCTCATACTTGAGCTCAAATGCAAGAGTTGCCCATATGATATGTCGGCCCTCTTGTTCTTCAAGTCTTCTAAGAGATTGTATGCTGATTGACCCTTCCCAAGCTGAAAATCATCCATGCCTATCTTCCTTCTTCTTGCCCTTACCTTTGCCTGCTTACTACTTTCAGCCTCTTCCATAGGTGCCTTGCCTTTATCTACATCTCTCCTTGGCTTTGTCCTTGCTCTTTCCTCTTTGAAAAGGCCTTCAATCCTTGATTTTTGTGCCCTTGTTCTCTTATTTGCAAAGACATCAACCTCATCATCTTCATCTCCCTCCTCAACTGCCTCCAAAATTCCTACGTTGAATTGTGGAGGTGCTTGAGCTTGATTTTGTCCCTGTTGTTGTGCAAGTCCTTGACCTTGGAGAGGTTGCACATTTCCATTTACATTGCCTTCATTACCTATTTGTCTTTGTATGATAGGATATATACCTCCTGGCTCTCTCCTTGGTTGATTGCAATTGGGTGATATATGCCCTCTCTCCCCACAATTGTAACACATCACATTATCACCTCTATTCCTTTGAGGCCGTTCTCCTTGAGGTCTTCTTACTTGTTGTTGGATAGCTTGCATAGCAAGGTTGAGGTTTCCTATTTGCTCTGTCAATCTTTGAATGTCTTGGTGAAAGGATTCCTGTCCTCTATTGTCCACTCTTGGAGCTTCTACATGGATTTCCCTTTCAACATGCATATCCAAAGGCAAAGGCTCGACCACATTATTTTTTGATACATAACCATCCCTTTGATGTACATTTGCTTCTCTTTCCCTATTTGCCATTTCATGCCTTCTCACCTTCTTTCTCCATTGCTCTCTAGCAACCTTTACTGCCTCATTGTAGGTCCCTGGGTACTTGAGCTCCACCTTGTCTCTAATGCTTTGATATAAGACAACCACAAACCTATCTTTCTTCAAAAAATCAGGGGGCGTTTGATTCTCTTCAAGTCCCTTTATGATCTTTCTCCAACAAGCTTCAAACCTATTTATGTGCACATTGATGTCTTCATGTTCTCCTTGTTGCAGCTTGCTTAGCTCTCTCCACAAATACTCAGGATCATCCTCCTTCTCAAAATCTTCTTTCAAGGCATGAGAAAGAAGATTCCAATCTCCCTTTACACCACCTTCAAGCCTATCTTCATACCATTCACGTGCTTCACCTTCAAGTAGCAAACTCACCAAACGTACCTTGAATGCACCATCGTCCCTATTGCTCTTCAATGCAATCAATTCGATCCTTCGGATGAACTTGTCCACATCTTCTCCTTTCCCACCCTTGAAGACTTCATACCCATCTCCTGCCATAGGCCTTGAGTTGATCTTCAAATGCATGCCAATCTGTAGATCAAAACCCTGTTAGAAGGATTCTCTTCTCCTCCGTGGGGGCACCAGTTTATGTGAAGGATTGGGGGGCTGGCCTCTACAACACCTCAAACCAACACCAAGAAAAGACGATGAAGAGTATAGCTCTCTCGAGATAATATGGGCTGATCTTCTCTCACTAATTTTCTCAATTTCACACACACTCAACCTCGACTAGCCTCGACTAGCTCCGACTAGCCTCCCTCTACACCGCTACAACTCCCACTACACTCCATTGCACTCAAAGACACCAAGGAAGAAATAAAATCAAGGAAAAAAGTGAGAAAAAAACCATGGAAATCTCTGCACTTTTGACCATAACTCAAAGAGCTTCACTTCTTTTCAAATGCCCTTCCATGTGCTAGTAGGGCTTCCATAGGCGCTCCCATATATACACATAGCTTGACCAAAACCCACTCAAATCAAGCTTAATTTGAAAACCCACAAAGTTCAGCAAAAAAAATAAAAAAAAGTGATGGAAAACTTGGGGGAAACCTTGCCCTTTGATATATGTACAAGCAAGGCATTGCGGGACATAGTTTACCCTCGACTAGCTGCACCACAAGGAGCTGCACACACCATAACCACCATACCTCAAAACAAGATGAAGAGAGGTCAATATGCAGAGCTAAGCACCCACTTTCATCAGCCCATTTATGAGAGACACACTCTCAACTCACCACATCGGGCCCTCGACTAGCAAGACAGGCTGCTCTACTCCCAAACGCCTCTATCCCTCGCGGCAATCAGGGCTTCTTGCTGCTAGATCTTCCTCTGTCAAATCCCCCACTCACTCATGAACTCAAGCTGATAAAAAATCATTTTTGTTCATATTTTTCAAGTACTAAGTGACTCTTTCAAGTTTCGACACGTCTATGTACAAAAACAGCAAAACTGTGCACCCCGCACAACTGGCCCGCATGCGTAGAGACAGCTGGCACACACCGCCTTTCTACACTTTGTACAAGCATGCTTTATTTACATATAAGGGACCCAAAAGCATTAAAAAACCCTTTCCAAAGTCCTTGGGGTGGCTTGCATCATTCTGTAAAAACACGTCACAACGTGTATAGAGAGGGCTAGGTGCATTTGACACCGTGTTGGCAGTCTTGGGCCGACTTTTGACTTTTTATGCACAGTTAGTGGTTGATGCGCCTGTCTTATGCTCTGAGAGCATTACATTTTATGCGTTACTGATCTCTTGTGACAGTTTTGGATTGAGAGTCTGTTAATTTTTCTCGAGAAACTCTGCCAGATATTTTTGAAAATTACCAGTGTTTATTGCCATATTATCTTTAGCTTGCAGCCACATCATCTAGTGGTGAAAAGGATATTTACAATAAATTTGATGGGACAAATTTTGCTATTTGGAAAGAGCAGATTCAAGATGTTCTTATACAAAAAGGCCAGCTGGATCCTATCATGGAGCGCCTAGAGGGTGAGTATACAGATGTTGAGTGGGAGAAACTAGATGCTAAGGCCAAATATACCCTCTGTTTGCATTTGGCCGAATCTGTGTACTTTACTATAGTTAGAGAAAGGACTGCTAGAGATGTATGGGATCAGTTGTGTTCCAGGTATGAGAAAAAAAGTGCCACTAATAAGGTTTTCTTGATGAAGAAGCTGTTTGACCTTCGTATGAAGGAAGAGGGTACTATCTCTACTCACATTAATGAGTTCAATATCATTTTCACTCAGTTGACCACTCAAGGTTTGGTCTTCGATGAGAAAATAAAATGTATATTCTTGCTATGCAGTTTACCCTCGTCTTGGGGTACATTCTGTACTGCAATTAGCAACTCAGCACCTGGTACCGGTCTAGTGTACAATGACGTCCTTGGGAGTCTGTTTACCGAGGAGATTTGTAGGAAATCTCTCGAAGAAGGAAAGAAGGATGGTGATGCGTATGTTGCTAGTGATAGACAGAGGGGTCGCAATCAAAGTCGTGCCAAAATCAAGGAACGTGGGGGTCATGCAGTATGTCTCGAGGTTCTATGCGTAATGTCGAGTGCTATCACTGCCATAAAAAAGGGCATGTGAAGAAGGATTGCAGGAAATGGTAGAAAAGCAATAAGGATAAACAATCTGGTGAAACTTCTACATCTAATGATTCAAACAAGGGCAAAGAAAGTTAGAGGAGATCAACGTGCTAGAGTCCTCAAATGCTCCTATTGTAGAGACTCTTCCACTGGTTGTTATGCCACTTACCTTTGACGTATTGGTCTTCACAGTAGATTTACGATATCGTCTCTGGCACCCGGAATCTCGTCGAGTCATCCGTAGTTCAGATGTGATCTTCAATGAGTCAAAGATGCATAAACAACCTATCAAGGAAATAGATATTTGGAGAGTCATTTTTGAGGATGCTGCCTCGGAGACAGTGAAATCAACTCAGTGGACTAGTGATGTACCTTCCACTAGCAATGCTCCAGAGGGAGTGGATAGCAATGGTCAAGGAGCGAGACGGTCTACTAGAGTCGCTCGTCCACGTACACGTTTCGAGCCAGGTCTTGATTACATCATGTTGATCGATTGCGGTGAGCCAAGCTGCTACCAAGAAGCCATGATGACGGATGATGTGGTGAAGTGGGAGCAGGCTATGGAATCTGAGTATAACTTGATTCTGGCTAATGACACTGGGACTTGGTAGAACTGCCAAATGATGCAAAAGCTTTACCTTGCAAATGGGTTTAGAAGAAGAAATTTACCTCAGGTGATCCAAATCCAAAGTACAAGGCTAGACTTGTAGCCAAAGGGTTCAAACAGCAAAAGGGAGTCGATTTTGATGAAATCTTCTCACCTATAGTCAAGATGACAACGCTTAGAACCGTACTTGGTCTTGTAGCAATTGAGGACATGGAACTTGTCCAAATGGATGTGAAGACATCATTTCTTCATGGGGATCTCGATGAGGATGTTTACATGCAACAGCCTGAACGCATCTCGTGAGGAGCTAGTATGTAATCTCAAAAAGGCACTTTATGGCTTAAAGCAGGGTTCAAGGCAGTGGCATCATTAATTTGATGCATGTATGAGGTCTCAAGGATATAAAAGGAGCAAAGAGGATCACTGATTGTACAGAAGAAAGCTAGATGATGGCTCGATGATCATTCTAGTTTTGTATGTTGATGACATGCTTATAGCTGGGAAATCCATTGCGGAAATTGCCAACTTGAAGAAAACACTTAGCAATAATTTTGCAATGAAAGATTTGGGGGATGCTACACACTTTCTTGGCATGCAAATCAAACGAGATCGTAAACGTTGTATTCTTGAGTTATCTTAGGAAACATACATTGAGAAAGTTTTGCAGCGTTTCAATATGTAGGGGGGGAAAGAAATTGAGTACCCCAATGTAGGCATTCTTGAAACTCAGCAAGGAAGATGCACCCAAGTCTGATGCTGAGCGAGCTGAAATGGCTAAGGTACCATATTCTTCGGCAGTGGGCAGTCTCATGTATGCTATGGTGGCCACAAGACTAGACATTTCTTTTGCAGTGGAAGTAGTGAGCCGATATATGGCAAATCCTGGTAGCAAGCATTGGGAAGCAGTGAAGCACATTCTTAGGTACCTCAAAGGTACGATCGACAGGTGTTTACGCTTTGGGAACAGTGATGCATCCATTGTGGGTTATGCGGATGCAGACTATGCGAGTTGTGTCAACAATAGGAGATTGACATTTGGCTATGTCTTCATATTTGTTGGAGCAGCAGTATCTTGGAGGTCATGTCCTCAAGATTGTATGTCGTCTTCCACTACGGAAGCAGAGTATGTTGCATTGTCGGATGCAAGTAAAAAGGCTGTATGGTTATCTCACTTGGTCAAAAATCTTGGCATTGATGAGACTCCAGTGATATATTGGGATAGTCAGAGTGCTCTTGCATTGGCAAGGAATCGTGTGTTTCACTCCAAATCGAAACACATTGAAGTCAGGTATCATCTCGTGAGAGATTTCTTGGCCAAAAATCTCATTGATTTGGTCAAGGTACACACTGACGACAACCCAACAGATGCTTTGACAAAAGGCTTAGCTTTGGAGCGGTTTACACATTGCAGTGAGTTGATGGGTATAGGTTGAAGACACTACATTGATTCATGGTTGTACATACCAAGTCACTTGGGCTGCATTGGCCTTCAAGTGGGAGTTTGTTGGGATTCAGGCCAACTGGCCGGACATCCCACTTAGTACTAACCCATCTACTAACTTTACCATATATACACTTATTCTTTGTTGTATTCTTTGAAATACAATAGAATAAGGAGCTGCCAACAGGATAACGTTGCTGTGGGCTCCACCCAAAGCAGGTCTCTCTCTCTCTACTCTCGCACTTGCACTCACACACGCTTCCCGCGGCACCTTCATCAAAAGCTTTCAACAAGGACTTAGCTCTTCAAGTGAAACCTCTCTTCTTGATATGGTTCCAAAGGTCTCTAAATGCTTTCCTTTTCTCCCTCCTAGGCAGATTGCCATTGAAGGGATTGAGCTTGACCATCGGCTTTGGGAACTCCAGAACAAGGCTTTTATTGCACCCATCTCAATTGAGACTTGGGTTTTTCTTGCAGCCCTGCCAGCTTCTACAAGTGAAGATTGTCGCCTGGAAACCCTCAAGGGGGTTCAGTTCTTGGATAAAGGGGATGTCATTAAAGCTCCCTTCAGTATGCATTTTCTGGATTCTCGGAAATTCCCAGTCCTGTCTGGCATTTATGTTAGGACCAAAGGTACTATGACCTTTTCCAAACAGAGCAGTGAATTCTACTCAGAATCAATCTGGAACATCTATCGTCCTTATATCAAGTGTGCCTACAAAGCTTTGGATGCGAAATCCGACTTTGAAAGCAACATCCTTTGGTTTGACCATGCCATTTGGTTCCTCTTGAACCATTTGGAGGACCTTTTTCCATCTCACATAGAGGAGCATTTTCTTCATATAATTTGTTCCTGGCTTGGTGATCAAGCTAGGGAAGCTGTGCAAGCCCAGATAGCGTATCTTCACTTCAGAAATTTCATGTATGAAGCTCTGAAAGAACTAAAATTAGATGCACCCTGTCATTTGATTTCAAATCTTAGTGCTTCTAGGGCATCAAACATATCCTCCACTTTTATTTGCAAACACCTAGCTAAGATAGCAACCGAGTCTAGGCTTAAGGGACCAGAGTTCCTACTTTCTGAAATGACTCCAATGGAAGCCATCAGATACCTAGACTCCTCTCTTAGTCATTTTCAGCTAGACACTCATAGCTCCAAACTACTCCTACTTTTCCCCATGAAAGTCACAAACACAAGTTCAAGCGGATTTCAGATGCTTCCAATTGTATTATGTTACATGCCACGTATGTAATCACTGCCTGTCTCAACCTGATTCTCACTAATTTCAATAGCATTTGTGAGGAGAAATTCACAACTGTTGAAACCTTCACTGGCCTTAAAATTAATACCTTTTGGCTTGTTAAAAATGCAAATGAAGTATTCATTAACTTACCGCAACACATCTTTTCCATGTTTTCAGCTGATATTACTCAGTGCTATGAAAATATCTCACTTTTTGATGACTCTGGGTTGCTCTTTGCGCTGCAACACACTAGTAGAATAGTGTTTGACAGGAGGAAGGATATGGGTTATCATGCTATTTTGTTGACTAGGAGTCCTAAATGGGTTAAAACTAAACTCAAAGGGTGTCCCACTCACTATAATCTGCATAATTTAATAGAACTTATTGAATGGCTATTTCCCAATTGCTTTGTTCAGATAGGAGTTCAATGCTTCCAGAAAATCCATGGTATACCCATGTGATTTTCATGTTCTCCTGTTATGTGTAACATTTATCTAGCTTTCTTTGAATACAAATGGATACCGAAACAACTACAGACAACTGATACCTCTACTGATCTGACATTATTTTGACATACTTACAGGTATATGGATGATGTGTTAAGTCTAAATAATCCCATTTTTGCTCAAAGCTTACCAAAAGTATATCCCGCCAATCTTAAGATTGAACCCACATTCATGGATTGTATCAACATTGGTAACCATAACTTTGTAACTGTAACAACTATTTTGAGCTTTAAACTAACACTTCTTTCCCCACTAACCGGTGATTTTGCTACTGAATTCTCCTGGAAGAGAGACAATCTTGGCTTGGGATAGATTGAATATGTCAAAGGGAAGAGTAACCGTCCACATAAGGTGGCATTAAAAACCTATCTCGGCATGGTATATCCTATTATGTACTCATCCACGGACTCTCCCATTGCCTATCATGCTATCTACCATCTAATTAAGAAATACAAAGCTAATGGGTTTGCCACAAAAGAACTACTTGGTACCATTAGGAATTTTCTCACGAAGAATTTGTGGCCTCTATGCATGGCTAACAAGGAAACCATTATTGGACTCTTGAAACTCATGCATTAGCATGCTGGTGTAGGGGAGGTCTCACCACTTGGTGATGACCCCCATCACCAAGTGGTGGACCTTCCCTTGGGTAAGGGTGAATCTCTCTCTCTCTCTCTCTCTCTCTCTCTCTCTCTCTCTTTGTTTTTTTGACTAACATTATTATGTGCCTATTTCCCTTGGAAAAAATGAACCCCTTTCCTTTACTCACCATTATTACTAGGCCATTCTCTGAATGGTTATACCATTGGTTTAGCCACGTGGGTTCTCTCTCTCTCTCTCTCTCTCTCTCTCTCTCTCTCTCTCTCTCTCTCTCTCTCTCTCTCTCGTTTCATTTGGTAAAGATGCGTGCCATGCTTTCATAAGCTAGAGGATACTTTTTACCATACCTTATGTAAATTGGATAAAACTGAGGACTTAAGAAATTGGTTGAATGCCTCTTTACCATACCTCCACCATGTGGCTTTAAGGTAGCAATTATGGAATGTATGAGATGCTACCTAACATTTTGAAAAGATATGGGCCGCATCTGGACTTCTATCAAGGCCAAAACCTTTTTTAGCCTCGTAAGCTTTATCACGTACTGCTCTTTTTGGACAAAATTAGGCTCGTTGTGGACTCTGTAGAATACTTTGCAAGTGAGATTCATTCTCCCACTCTCTATCGCTAGGGTTCATGACTCTGGAAACACCGCACAACACTTGGTTGATTTGGCGGGCAACACAAATAGCATCTATCTTCCCGGATCTACACTTCCCAACATGGGCTCCATGGCCAGCTGGAAGTGGCATGCGACAACTTGCTGTGCAATATAAGATGAGCCCAATTCTCACTTAGTTTGCATACTGCAAACTGCTTTTCTTTTTTTTTGTGTGTGCTGTACATTGAGTTCGTGCTCGATCTTCAACTCAAATGTTTTCAATACGATGGCTCCCAACAAGAAAGTTGTTGCTGAATCTACAGAGGTATGTGTCTTATTAGGGAAATGTTTCAACAAATATGGTATTTATGGTCCATGGTGATAAGCACTCTCATGGTTGAACTACAAAAAATGGTTCTATTGCTTGCTAATCCTTTGTTGGGGATCATTCTTTCTGATTTGGCTGACCAAGGACTTTGTTAACTCACAAAAATAATCATGTTTAACTGGTCTATATGGGGCTCTTGCTGAGATTGCTATGCGTGACTTATGGTTGAGGAAACTAATCTAAGGCACAACATGCTTCACTATCTTGGTATTGGGTACATTGTCTTGGCTCTATGTAAGGCATACCATAGCTTTCCACTATGTATAATTTGTAGTAATCCCTGTTTGGCCTTCGGCTGTGGGTGCGAAGTTGGTAATGCTAACTTCTAACTCTCATCATTGTTTTACAGAATTTTTGATGGGTACATTTGTTTGGCTTTATTTGGGTCTATGTACGGCATACCTTAGCTGTCCACTTTGTCTAATCTATAGTAAGCCCTATTTGGCCTTCAGATGTGGGTGCCAAGTTGGGGGTGCTAACTTCTGACTCTAATCATTGTTTTGCAGGTCTTTTGATGGTTAGGGTATACTACAACTTCAATAATACATTCACTTAGTAAATTACTCTTATGTATGAGCAATGAGATGGCAGAATAACATGTTGGCTCTATGTACGGCATGCCATAGCTATATGTTGGCTCTATGTATGCCATATCATAGTTGGCTCTATGTACACCATACCGTAGTTGTCCAATATGTATAATCTGTAGTAAGCCCTGGTTGGCCTTTGGATGTGAGTGCCAAGTTGGTAATGCTAACTTCTAACTCTAATCATTGTTTTACAGATCTTTTGATGGGTACATTTGTTTGGCTCTATTCGGATCTATGTACGACATACCTTAGCTGACCACTTTGTCTAATCTATAGTAAGCCTTGTTTGGCCTTCGGATGTGGGTGCCCAGTTGGGGGTGCTAACTTCTGACTCTAATCATTGTTTTGCAGGTCTTTTGATGGTTAGGGTATACTACAACTTCAATAATACATTCACGTAGTAAATTACTCTTATGTATGAGCAATGAGATGGCAGAATAACGTGTTGGAGTTGATAGCCTTTGCGGACGATTTTGGGTGTCTAATTGAACCAATGTATGGTGTAAACTTCTCATTGGCTTAAGGAGAGGTTTCTGTAGCATACTCCTCCCTTTTTGCGGTAACGTCAGATAAAGTTTTAATTTATTTACATTTGACACTAGTAGGCCAAATGCTCAGGCTCACGAATGCTTGAGCATACTATTTTGGGTAAAGGTAATTGAGCTACATATGGTGTAGCTGACAGAGATCTGTTACGACCCTAACACTTTGCTGGCCCCGTTTTTTTCGAACAAAGGTTTTAATTTAGTATGGAACTAATGATCCATGAGGAGATAATACCAAAAGTTGTTACACATCACTATTTTTCTAGCAGCATGGTTTTTCTGTTTGTTTAGTACCTTGGTGACATGGATGACAACTAGGTCACGCTAGGTACTTGCAATGCTGTATGAAACTAACCGCTAGATTGTTTTCCTACTATGGATGTAGGTAAGGGTGCCCTCTCCTTGGCTGCTGTTGCTGTACTCTCAATTATCTTACTCTACATGACCATGTTACTATCTTAGGCCTGTAATTGAAGATGTATTTTGTTTGGGTACACTATCCAAACGAATACATGTCTTTGTATTATAATTGTTGACAAAGGTCTTTGTAGAAGTTTCTCATGTGTTATGTAAATATTTGATATATAAAACTCTCTCTCTCTCTCTCTCTCTCTCTCTCTCTCAAAATATCTCTCCTCCTCTATCTTTCTCCCCCAGTTTGTGTGTCTCTCTCTTGCAATTTTTTCTCTCTCTATCCCTCTATTTCTACACCTCTCCTACACTCTAAACATGACCTCTCCCTCCCTCCCTCTCTCTCTCTCTCTCTCTCTCTCTCTCTCTCTCTCTCTCTCCCCCCCCCCCCCCCCCCCCCCCTTGCTTAGCTACATCCCTCTCCCACAACCTTCCTCATTGTTTCTCCCTCCATCCTTCCTCTAGAAAGATCCTACTCCCATGATGTATCTCTCCCTCCTTTCCTCCCTTTCTCTCTAGCTAGCCATGGACATATAGAAAGAGAGAGAGAGAGAGAGAGAGTATAGTAGAGGCAATATATATGTGTGTGTATAGATAGAATACACACACATGTGCATATGTGTGTGTGTGTGTGTGTATGTATATATATATATATATATATATATATATATATATATATATATATATATATATATATATATATATACATATATATACATATGCATATTGTAAACACTAAAGTTTGTGAAATTTTGTTGATTTTCTATAGCGCAAGCTCTGAATCTACCTTAGATTTTTTATTTTTGATTGATTCAAAATAAATCAAACTTTTGTTTTTAACAAACATTGTGCATGCACACGCGTGTGTGTGTGTGTGTTTAAGAATGATTATCTAACAATAGTTTGATTTCACAAACTATTGAACCACACAATGGGACTAGAAACTAGACAAAGTGTATATAATAGCCAAGAACTATGTCTACATTAAATAAGAAGTAGTCTTTAAATTTGACAGAGATAAGACTACATTTGACATATAGACTAGACACTGACATATACAGTGTTATTTGTCAATATATGAAATTATCAAAGAATCATATACAAGGGCTATCAATCAATTATACAAATAACCGGACATTGGGTGATCATATGTTATTGTTGCAGTTAGCATTGTAATCCCAAGGAGGAAACCTCTTACCACACAAGTTCATCAGTACTTGGTATCAATTGGGAAGATAGGTGTCAACGACCTCCTCCCCTTGTTATCGCTGTCAAAAATTACAACAAAAACTAACCACTTAGCAATAGATTGAGTATTATGGTAATCACTGAGTCCATATTTTCTACTATGTTTACATCATTGTATCTAAAGAAAAAATTGGACAACATTTCCTTTGTAGTTTGGATCAATTTTCAAGAAAACCAATCCATTGCCATCTCAACCGAAACCCTCACATGAGGATTAAGGCTCTTAAATTACCAATAAGGAATGATTTCAAAAGCCAAGGATTCAAGGTTTCATTCCCATCAATGTATACTTACCTTCAAAATGAAGGAATTCTTGCACAAGCTCAAATGTTGAGAATAGTTTAATCTTACAATTATTCGAGAAGTATGATTTTTTAGTATAATAAAATATTCAAAGTGATTTCCCATGACTAACTCTCTTACCTTCCTAATGAGTAAGTTCCCGCACAAGCTCAAGATGTTGAGAATAGTTTAACCTTGCATTTATCAGATAGCTTCACAAACCACTTTTTAGTTTTGAGTCCCACCAGGCTACCAGAGTATACTTACCTTTATAAATTAGAATAAGACTTAGAATACGAAGGAAAATAATACCATCAAATCAATTGCATACACCAATTTGTAGATACATTAAGTTATTCAAGGATGGTAGCCAACCAGACAAAAAAAGTATCATCATGATTCTCTTAGTGTTAAGCTAAAAAGTTAGTCATAAAACTAGTATGCACATGTTAATAACACGTATGTCAGTCCTCACAAGAAAATATTCTTAGTAGAATTTTCATTTTTCTAATACTAATAGGACAAAAAATTAAATCCAAAAACTATGTGTATCATCAACCACGAAAGGAGTAAACTTCCCAAGCTGCTTTTAAAAATTGATGACCATGAGTAATGTCGTTTTTTCCAATGTAGAAGGCTCAAAATCCTTTTCGAGATTTGAAAAGTCATATGATATTCTACCTAGTAGTAGCTAAGAGCTAAAGACATAATGGTGTCAAGCACAAGCTCAAGATGTTGAAAATAGTTTAACCTTGCATTTATCAGATAGCTTTACAAACCACTTTTTAAGTTTTGAGTCCCACCAGGCTACCAGCGTATAGTTACCTTTATAAGTTAGAATAAGAAGGAAAATAATGCCATCAAAGCAATTTCATACACAATTTTGTAGATACATTAAGTCATTCAAGGATGGTAGCCAACCAGATAAAAAAAGTATCATCATGATTCTCTTAGTGTTAAGCTAAAAAATTAGTCATAAAACTAGTCTGCACAGGTTAATAGCATGTATGTCGATCCTCATAGGACAATATCCTTAATAGAATTTTCATTTTTTGCGTACTAACATGATAGAAAATTAAATCCAAAAACTATGTGTATCATCAACCACAAAAGGAGTAAACTTCCCAAGCCGTGTTTCTAAAACTGATGACCATTAGTAATGCCATTTTTTCCAATGTAGAAGGCTTTAAATCCTTTTTGAGATTTGAAAAGTCATATGATAATCTGCCTAGTAGTAGGTAGTAACAATTGAAGACATAATGGTGTCAAGCTAGCTTAGTTGGGTAAGTAGTCCTAGACTCACGATAGAGGACTTCACAATGTGTTTATAAACATACAACAAATTGACATGGACCATTATTCAGGCTTATGTACTGTAATACAACAAAAATGATTTCAAGCCAGGACAAGGTTAAATCCATAATATATTTTATCAAGTTTCCATTAACATTCATATGCTTTAATTCAAACAAAAAATTATATTTGCCACCCAAGTTTGAAGCGATATGTAAGAGCATATCCCCAATCATACAAGAAAACCATTTGTATATTAGCATCTTAACTTAACGAAGTGTGAAAAAGATATATATTGAGTGGTACTAAGTCAAAAACTAGCAGACCATCATCAAAAGGCATAATATGACCTACGAAGTGCATCACAAAACTAGTTCAAATGTAAACATACTGAGTAGGTGCCATTGCACGTACCTGAATAAGAATGTTTCATTTTCCATACTCGTTGGTGCATAAAATGTTGAAGGTGTGTGTCATTTAGGCTCTCAACCAATCCACTTCCACATTGCATGAATGATGTTTTTGAGCAAAGCCACTGTTGAATAGCCATGGTCGAAACTATAATGTGCCAGTCTGTATACGTGTTCGTATACACTCATGCTACAAGTGAAGTGCATGTATGATGGCCAATCCTACACCATCTCGAAATCCTCTACGAGCTAGTCATATTCGAGAGCAAGGTGAAACATCATGTGCAAGTGCGTCAAAGAAAAAGGGTTTATGCGTAGAGAGAGAAACTGTTCAGCGTATGTGCGTGAGTTTGTACACATGGTTCCTGCACGCAAGGTTCATCCATGTCTGGTGTATGTTGTGTGTGTGTGTGGGGATGAGAAGTTGTGCATAATGGTGTTGTAGAAAACCACTTGCGAGTGCACAAGAGTATTGCATAGGTTTATACACGATATTCTTAGTAAGCGAGCACACGATGTCATAATACCCATGCATGGTGTTTCATAACATCCCATGTGTATAACTTTAAAGTCTGTTCAGCTACCCATTATGCCAGCTCTGTCTTACGAGATTATCCCCCCCTTAAAAAAAAAAAACACAGGTTTGTAAGGTCCACCAGTGATATTCACACCAACATTTATAAAGTGAGGGGACGTGAAGTATGATGTTAATCAATTTAGTGTTTCTTTTAGTTGAGAAGGTCCGAGATATGTTAAGTTTAGTGTGTAGTATGGTCTGTTATTGAAGTCAATAGTAGCCAGAGTGGACATCCCTTGTATTTTATTTGAGAGAACTTAGATCATCATTGAAGGACAATTTTTATGGGTTTGTTTACTTTTTGGTTACGGGTGAAACCACTTATGAAAGACGACAATGTATACCATATACCAATAGCAATTAATATTTTTCAAAGATGCAAGACATACCCGTCATTGAGGTGAAAAAAAGGATGGGTAAAAATAGGCTAAATCATACATAGGTATAGGCGGTAGTTGTAAAATTATACCTTAGTGGTTCATGGTATCTATGGTAGGACATCAATCTGTTGCATATTTCCCAAAGATGTGAACTATTGGCAGATTTGATACTTGCCAAAAATTGGATCTTTTGCAATATAGATTAGTAGTCAACAGATTAGCAATGTATCAGTGGATAAGAAGATCAAACGGTATCACTATGCTGTGTGGTTGGGATAACCGTGGGATCATATGTATACTAGACACCGTGCCCTTTCTCGGGGTATTGGAAGAACCACAAAGGTACATCAATATCTAGGTGAATCGAGGTATGAAGTTGTGAAAGAGAGTGAAACAAGTCACTATTTTTGAGATAATGGGCCACCACTTTATGTCCATGTATATATGTGTGTGTGTGTGTGTGGACCTCCCCCAAACCTAGGGGAAGGTCCACATGGTGGGAGGTAGGGCCCACCATGTGGAACCCTACCCCCAACCAAGCTTGAACAAATGAGTGACAAAAATTTATAAGTAAATAGTATGAAGTGTTCAAAGAGGTATTTATCAGATGTAGAAAGGTTACCATTTAATAAACTGGTACCACAAGGGCTATTATATAAGCATAATCACTTATAGAAAAAGTCATCTAATAAGGTATACCTTGTCAGGTATTGAGTAAGAGAGAATCTCTTACTTGCTGTTCATCATCTCTAAATTGATTTACATTCAATAGCTTCTAGTGTTTCTATATGGAAATCATCCAATATCCTACAAAATACCATACGTATCATCTTAGTATCTTGTGAAGTAATCAATGATACAAAAGCAGCTTCTAGATGTCTGCACAGTTTATTTGTATAGTTTAAAAAACAAATTGTATGCTATATGTTCTTGACTAGATTAGGAGCCGTGGTGCCAACCCATCCTCTTGGATTAGCTGGGTCAAGTAAAAAATATATGACTCATCTAGGGTCTAATATTGTATGGCGCTAACTCGAACAAAGACTAGCTAGAAACAAGTGTGTGTGTGTCTTCAAGAATGATTATCTAACAACAGTTTGATTTCACAAACTATTGAACCACACAATGGGACTAGAAACCAGACAAAGTGTATATAATAGCCAAGAACTATGCCTTCATTAGATAAGAAGTAGTCTTTAAACTTGATAGAGATAAGACTACATCTGAAATATAGACTAGACATTGACATATACAGTGATATTGGTCAATATATATGAAATTTTCAAAGAATCATATACAAGGGCTATCAATCAATTATACAAATAGCTGGACAGTGGGTGATCATATGTTATTGTTGCAGTTGTCGTCGTAATCCCAAGGAGTAAACTTCTTACGTGTCACCATCCAAGAAATACACAAGTTCATCATAGTACTTGGTATTAATTGGGAAGACAGGTGTCAACGAACTCCTCCCCTTGTTATCGGTGTTAAAAATTACAACAAAAACTGTCAACTTAGCATAGACCGAGTTTTATGTTAATCACTGAGTCCATATTTTCTACAATGTTTACATCATTGTTTTTTTAGAAAAATTGGAGAGCATCTCCTTTGTAATTTGGATCAATTTTTTAAAAAGCCAATCCATTGCCATCTCAACCGAGACCCTCACATGAGGATTAAAGCTCTTAAATTACCAATAACAAATGATTTCAAAAGCCAAATACTCAAGGTTTCATTCCCATCAATATATACTTACCTTCAAAATGAAGGAGTTCTTGCACAAGCTCAAATGCTGAGAATAGTTTAATCTTACAATTATTAGATAGGATGATTTTTCAGTATGATAAAATATTCAAAGTGAATTCCCATAGCTAACTCACTTACCTTCCTAATGAGTGAGTTCCCACACAAGCTCAAGACGTTGAGAATAGTTTAACCTTGCATTTATCAGATAGCTTCACAAACCACTTTTTAACTTTGAGTCCCACCAGGCTACCAGCGTATAGTTACCTTTATAAGTTAGAATAACATTTAGAATAAGAAGGAAAATAATGCCATCAAAGAAATTCCGTACACCAATTTGTAGATACATTAAGTCATTCAAGGATGGTAGCCAACCAGACAAAAGAAGTATCATCATGATTCTCTTAGTGTTAAGCTAAAAAAATAGTCCTCATAAAACTAGTCTGCACAGGTTAATAATAGGTATGTCGATCCTCACATGACAATATCCTTAATAGAATTTTCATTTTCCAAGTACTAACATGAAAATTAAATCCAAAAACTATGTGTATCATCAACCACGAAAGGAGTAAACTTCCCAAGCCGTGTTTCTAAAACCGATGACCATTAGTAATGCCATTTTTTCCAGTGTAGAAGGCTTTAAATCCTTTTCGAGATTTGAAAAGTCATATGATAATCTGCCTAGTAGTAGGTAAGAATTGAAGACATAATGGTGTCAAGCTAGTTTAGTTGGGTAAGTAGTCCTGGACTCACGATAGAGGACTTCAGAATGTGTTTATAAACACACAACAAATCGACATGGACCATTATTCAGGCTTATGTACTGTAATACAACAAAAATGATTTCAAGCCAGGACAAGGTTAAATCCATAATATATTTGATCAAGTTTCCAATAACATTCATATGCTTTAATTCAAACAAAAAATTATATTTGCCACCAAATTTTGAACCGATATGTAAGAGCATATCCCCAATCATACAAGAAAACCATCTGTATATTAGCATATTAACTTAACGAAGTGTGAAAAAGATAGATACTGAGTGGTACTAAGTCAAAAACTTGCAGACCATCATCAAAAGACATAATATGACCCACAAAGTGCATCAAAAAACCAGATCAAATGTTAAACATACTGAGTAGGTGCCGATGCACCTACTTGAATAAGAATGCTTCATTTTCCATACTTGTTGGTGCATAAAGTGTTGAAGGTGTGTGTACATTTAGGCTCTCAACCAATCCACTTCCAAATAGCATGAATGATTTTTTTGAGCAGAGCCACTGTTGAATAGCCATGGTCGAAACTATAATGTGCCAGTGTGTATACGTGTGGGTATACACTCATGCTACAAGTGAAGTGCATGTATGATGGCCAATCCTACACCATCTGGAAATCCTCTACGAGCCAATCATGTTCGAGCAAGGTGAAACATCATGTGCAAGCTCGTGAGAGAAAAAGGGTTTATGCGTAGGGAGAGAATCTGTTCAATGCATATGCGTGAGTGTGTACATAGGGTTCCTCCAGGTGAGGCTCATCCATGCCTTGTGTATGTTTTGTGTGTGTGTGTGGGGATGAGAAGGCTGTGCGTAATGGTGCTGTAGAAAACCAGTTGCAAGTGCACAAGAGTATTGCATAGGTTTATGCGCGATATTCTTAGTAAGCGAGCACATGGTGTCATAATACCCATGCATGGTGTGTCATAACATCCCATGTGTATAACTTTAAATTCTGTTTAACTACCCATTATGCCAGCTCTTTCTTAGGAGACTATCCCCCTCCTTTAAAGAAAAACACAGGTTTGTAAGGTCCACCAGTGATATTCACACCAACATTTACAAAGTGAGGGGACGTGAAGTATGATGTTAATCAATTTAGTGTTTCTTTTAGTTGAGAAGATACAAGATATGCTGAGTTTAGTGTGTAGTATGGTCAGTTATTGAAGTCCATAGTAGCCAGAGCGGACATCCCTTGTATTTTATTTGAGAGAACTTAGATCATCAATTAAGGACACATTTTATGGTTATCTTTACATAATGGTTACGGTGAACCACATATGAAAGACGACTATGTATACCATATACCAGTAGAAATTAATATTTTTCAAAGATGTAAGACATACCCATCATTGCGGTGAAAAAAAGAATGGTAAAAAACGGCTAAATCATACATAGGTATAGGTGGTAGTTGTAAGATTACACCTTAGTGGTTTATGGTATCTATGGTAGGGCATCAATCTGTCACATGTTTTTCAAAGATGTGAAACTATTGGCAGATTTGATACTTGTGAAAACTTGGTTTTTTTGTAATATAGATTAGTAGTCAACAGATTAGCAATGTATCAATGGATAAGGAGATCAAACAGTATCACTATGCTATGTGGTCGGGATAACCGTGGGATCATATGTATACGAGACACTGTGCCCTTGCTCTGGGTATTGAAAGAACCACAAAGGTACATCAATAACTAGGTGAGATCGGGGGATGAAGTTGCGAAAGAGAGTGAAACAAGTCAGTTTGTCTAAGATAATGGGCCAGCAGTTTATGTATATGTATATATGTGTGTGTGTGCGTGGACCTCCCCCAACCCTAGGATAGAAGGCTGTGTGCAATGGTGCTGCAGAAAACCAGGTGCGAGTGCACAAGAGTATTGCATAGGTTTATATGTGATATTCTTAGTAAGCCAGCACACGGTATCATAAAACCCATGCATGGTGTGCGATAACGTGCCATGTGTATAACTTTAAATTCTGTTCAATTGCCCATTATGCCAGCTCTTTCTTAGGAGATTGTCCCCCCCTTCAAAAAAAAAAACACATGTTTGTAAGGTCCACTAGTGATATTCACACCAACATTTACAAATTGAGGGGACGTGAACTATGATGTTAATCAATTTAGTGTTTCTTTTAGTTGAGAAGATCCGAGATATGCTAAGTTTAGTGTGTAGTATGGTCGGTTATTGAAGTCCATAGTAGCCAGAGTGGGCATCCCTTGTATTTTATTGGAGAGACTTAGATCATCATTGAAGGACACATTTTATGGATATCTTTACTTAATGGTTACGGTGAAACCACAAATGACAGACAACAATGTATCCATACATAAGAATAGGTGATAGATTACACCTTAGTGGTTCATGGTACCTATGGTAGGGCATCAATATGTCACATATTTCTTAAAGATGTGAAACTACTGGCAGATTTGATACTGGCCAAAACTTGGTTCTTTTGCAATATAGATCATTAGTCAATAGATGAGCAATGTATCAGTGGATAAGGAGATCAAACGGTATCACTATGCTATGTGGTCGGGATAACCATGGGGTCATATGTGTATGAGACATCGTGCCCTTGATCTGGGTATTGGAAGAACCACAAAGGTGCATCAATATCTAGGTGAGATCGGGGCATGAAGTTGCGAAAGAGAGTGAAACAAGTCACTATGTCTAAGATAATGGGCCACTAGTTTATGTCCATGTATATATGTGTGTGTGGCCCTCCCCCAACCCTAGGAGAAGGTCCACATGGTGGGAGGTAGGGCCCACCATGTGGAGCTGTTAACTGAGTCAACATCAGTTAACAGGAGCTGCTAAAGACCGAAGACTTATGGATACACATTGAAGATCAACAAGAAGAAGCAGTAAAGATTGGAGTTACACATTTTTCACGTTTTTCCAAAATGGTCATGTATTGTAAATTCCCGATTTATTTCAAGCCATTGTAATATTTTTAAGGTGTTACGGGCTCAATGGGAGTTCCAAGCTGTAAAGAACAGGTTAGTTAGTGTGCCTAGGATGTAGATTCAGTAAGTGGTGGAGCCCTAAAGGCCTTGGGCGCCCAGACATTGCATATTTTTACCCGAGGTATACAAAGCAGTGTGTAAAAGAAATTAGGGTTCTCAAGCTCATTTGTTGAGAGCACTCTTTGGTGAGAGCTCTTGAGGTTTGTGGCTATAGAGTCCTTGAGCTTCTCCTTGCTCATGTGACTTGATTGAAACTAATCAATGCTTAATTCTCTTTCACTATGCCTCTCTCATGCTTCTTGTGATTGCTAATGATGCTTAGCTAGCTAGATCTTAACTAATTAGTGGTTAATCACACTCTAATCTTGTGTGATTTCCCTCTTTTGCTTGTGTGTGCATGTATGTTTGATTGGAGTGTGGTGCTCGATAGATCTATGTGTGTGTGCTCCTGATTAGTGTGTTGCATGATAGGATTAGTGTTGTGTGCGTCTTGTAATCGTTAGTGTGTGTGATTGGGTTGATTGGAGGTGAAGGGAAGTGGATGTGGAGATTGCCCATCATTGTGGCTTAGCTCCTCCATAGGCCAAGAAGCGCACCTCATAGAGTCACCATTCGTGTTGCCATGATTAGCTCACTAATCGTGTGAGGGTTTCCATGCCCTAGCCGGGTAGCTCATCCCTCCGGATTGATAATTTTGTTGGTCATAGGAGCTATGCAACGATGGAAACCCCCAACATTTGATGCTCTTGCATTCTATTGTTTTAGAATGCTAAAGTGTAGCTTCACCTTGCATAATTTTAGTAAATTTTACACACACACACACACACACACACACACACACACACACACACACATGTTTTTTTTTGAATTCTATTGTTTAGAATGCTAAAGTGAAGCTTCGCTTTGCATAATTCTAATAAATTCTACACACACACACGCGCGCGCGCACGCACACACACACACACACACACACACACACACACACACACACACACACACACACATATTAATTAGTTCTTTTCATTTCACAACTTCACATGGCTTTACATTTCTTGCATTCTATAGCTTGATTCCAATCAGTGTTAACGTTCGAGAAAGTCTCTTTTATTAAGCGGCTGCTGGTCGAGTTTTCTCCTTACAAAGAAGAAAACCAAAAATACTAGCAGAAATTTTGAGATTTGCAAAATTTTTGGATGACTTTCTCACATATTTCATCGGTTTTTCTTCCCTTTACCATGGTTTGCAGCTAACTAGTCTCGATTTTCAATCGGCTCAAGACTAAGCTGATGCAATCTTTTCCCAAACACTGATACCAGTTTAATTCAATCTAGCAATTTTATCACTTTCTTATTGTTTTTGAAAGCCGTCGTGACCCTTTCACTTATTTTTGTGTTATTTGACTTTTTTATTGTATTCATTTCATTTTAATTTCATTTCATTTTGTTTTCATTCTCTTTAAATTTCATTCATTTCAATTCAATTTCATTTTTTTCTTTCACTTTCATTATATTTATTTGTATATTAGTAAAAGAAGGTAAAAAAATTCATAAAAAAATCTTTAAATATCACGAAAAACAATTAAAATATCCAAAAATCCAATAAAAATAAAAAAAGGTTTTAAAAATTACAAAAATAGAAAAATCATCAAAAATTTATTAAAAAATGAAAAACCTTACAAAAATTCCATAAAAAAATCAAAATATTTATTTGATAATTCACAAAAATGTAAAAAATTCACAAAAACTCATAGAAAATCCATATAAATCATAAATTGATAAAAAATAATAATAAATAAAAAAATTTCATAAAATATTCAAAAAATTCCATAAAATTTTTAAAATTGACAAATAAATTCTTAAAAAATCAAGACTTTCCCAAAAAAATTATAAAAAATCATAAAAATACCAAAAATATAAAAATCAACTAGAAAGTCTTCGAAAGAGCGATAAGGAGGCAAAAAAGCTAAAAACACACCGTCTAAAAAATGACAAACTGTAAAAGCGAACCAGATCAAGCAAAAAAGCGAGCAAAAAGACCAACTCAAAGCTGTGTGCGACAGACAAATTTTTTAAATTTGTCAAAATTAAGCCGAAAATAAAAAAAATCAGATTTGTAAAACTCATCGAGGCTTAGATTTTTGAGCTAGATTTTGGGAAAATTCTTGGGAATTAACCTTAATATTTTTTGGCCAAGAACATCACTGTTTTAGCCCAATTTTGGACAGTGTTCCCACACTTCAGACAAAGAACGCCAGGGACTAGAAGTGATTGTGCAAACCAAAATTGGCAAGTGTAAACAGTTGCATTGAAAATTGAGCTTCCGGTTGGAAGAATAGGGGCCACTCACATATGATTGCAGATTAGGCTAGTACGAGCATAAAATTTTTTGCTAATCGATACCGAAATCTGCTAAGATACAGTTTTTATAGATTGAGCCAACATGGACTCAAATCAAGCCGAGAGTTGAATCACAACAGAGCAAGCTAGTAGCTATAACAAAATAGGTAGCGGTGCAACATAGTAGATTTTATAGCTATATGCTACAATGGAGATAAAGTCTTATATGCAGATTCGGAAGGCCATAGATACTTGATGAGCAGCAAAAGCAACATAGGAGCCAATATCTTATTGATAAGAGTAAAGCAAGATATTGAGAATTCCTAGATGTTCATAGACTTCAGTGGAGCCAGGTACTGCAAGCTCAAAGATGGTGGAGATAGAAGTTCAGAAAGTCAACCCAAATGTTAATCCAAAAACCTGCACAGCCAGCAAAACATACAGTTGGTGCATATGCAATCAGGGTCATTGTACATGGATTACAGTGGTCAGATCTATAGTCAAGAACCAAAAATGGAAAATCCAACAGATCAACCAACTGAAGCCAATCTGATTGGAGAACCAAGGCAAAGACAGTACAAAGGTCAAGATGGAGCAGTCTACAACTTGATGCTTAGTGTTTTGAAAGAAGATGCCGACAACTTAGTCAGCATAGATGCAGAAACTTCTCAGCAAGAGCTTGACATGACAAAGCCAATTGAAATACCACCAGTCATGGCGTATTGCTTAGATTGTGGACAAAAAGGTGGACATTTTTATGAAGATTGTCCAAGAAATCCAAACAACAAGGACACATCAACTGCCAAGCAAGGTACAAAGAAAATTGGAAATGTGAATCTCGATGTAAATGCATCTAACTTGTCACTTTTAATGCAATCAGATGATTCTGCATCAATGTTAGAAGCACAAGTAAAAGCACTCAAAGTTCAAAATCAGTATAAAGATGCACAGACACTTGAAAAGCTTAAAATTGATTCTTTGAACAAAAAATTCATGCATAAATTTGGTCAAGATGTCCAAATATCACCGAATGTTAGGTTTGCAAATGATTTTGCATCCACTATCACAAGCGTGCAATCATTCACGAGTCTAAGGGACACATCAAATAGAATGTTGTTAGCATTGTATGGTACACATAGTTCATATGCATACTATGTAGACCAAAAAGGGAAACTTTACAAAAAGGATCAACCAGTGTCTGAACGGCTCACATACCAACTCATAGAAGTGCGTCCAGTGATAGAGCAAAAAGGATGGTTCATTTCAGAGGAAAGAATCTATTATAGCCCATCCTATCTAAAGCTGAAGGATATTACCCGAGTGAACCCAGAAATCTATTCAGAGCCAAAGTCTCCTCCATCGGATATCAAGCTTCGACGTTGTAACCAAACGAGCATATACTTTGACC